>NC_062238.1:6183452-6518690 GCF_905475465.1 Pieris napi | reverse complement strand
TGGATATTTAAAGTTTATGACAGTAATGCTATGCATGAAAAATTTGTACAAGGGAGCGTTCAAGTATTACGTAACGAATTTTGGGGGGAGGGGGTCCTTATATCCTTAATGGTAACTTTTAGGTATAAAGAGTCACTAGGTGGTCACGAAACGTTTTACTATACTTGGGTACAGAAAAACGTTACGGCGCGTTACATGGGGGGAGGGGTCAATAATATCCAAAAATTGCGTGACGTAATACTTGAACGCGGGGAGCGTTCTTGTATGACCATAATTCTTTAAAATCTTACTACATTCAAGAATTTTTAGAGATTGTAGTATTCATTCTTTGGGGTCAAGTCCGGCATGAAAGGGTTTTTCTACAGATTTTATCGCTAGAACCTGCAGATACCTTTTATGGCAACCTGCGCCTGTTCTGATACGGCATTGACAGCTGTGAGATATTTTACATCAATGATGGCCTCTTTGCGATAGCCATCTCTTTACAATTGTATTCATTGTCAATCGCATTCTAAATCAACTGTACACATGAAAAGTTTAGAGCTTTTAGTAAAATGAGCTACAAACAGCTTTTTTTAATTATTTATATTGCTCAATATACAAACCACTTCCACAAATTACTTGTTGGACACTTACACCACAATACAAATTTCAATTCCTTATATACTAAAGAGTTAAAAAGAAATACACTTAATACAAAAAAATCGAAACGAAAACGACATAGCATTTTTACTAACTAAACACACACAATAATTTAAAAAAATTAGAGATAACAATTTTTTTTCTTTTAAAGAACAAAGTACGATTGAAGTGTGTAATGCGTGTGTGCTGTGGTTGTAATTGGCCCTGGCTCTGCATTATGCTGAGTAGTAGACTGTTCCAAAGCGCTGGTCATTCTGCTAGAGACCACAACAGCTACATCATAAAAACATTAAAACAATTAGTTTTAGACGCGTTCTCAAACAAGTTGATGTATTACTACTACGTAATGAACAAACAAGCGCGAGTAAAAATAATCGTTTTGTTTAAAATGAAAGTTGTATTAATACGGTCATCACTCGTAGTACACCCCATGATTATTTATAAGGCTAAAAAATATCCCAATCACAAACTAAGGCACGTTCCTGCCACCTGCCTGACAGCTGCGGGGATTTATATCTGACAGATACAAAATTTCCCCTTAAGGATACCACAATGAGCAGCTGAGCTGAGTTTTATAAGGAAGTGAAGGAGTCTATGAATTTAAATACTAATACAAAACACTACTTAATACAGTTTATTTAGATGTGACGTAATTACAAAAAATGTTTCGTTTAATTTATCGCTAGCCAGATTTTCCTTTTTATTACTTTTCATTATTGTTTATTACATAAAATATAGGAATCACCATTAAGTATGAATGATTCATGTGGCCATTTTAAATCACGGTGATAAAACATACTTTCTGAGCTTCGAAACCATAACATTTAATTTATAGTTATTCCCAACAAGTGTGATTTAACGGTCCCGACACTGTCTCGTAGGAAATATGGCTGAAAATATATCGCCCTTACCCTAAACTTGTACTAAAATAGTAAAGCTACGCCTTCCATTTCTCTAGGACCGTTACGACATCCTGTATTCAATGTTCGTTTTGTGTCCATTGTATTTATTTGTATAATGTAATTGTTACATCTTAAATATAATCATATCTGAACAGCTTGTTTTATGATTTTTTTTGTGTGTTCAAGTGGATTGGAGAAAGGTTTAGATTTACAATTATTGTAGATGATTTTTTTGTATTCAAGACTTGTGTCGGGTCCGCTAGTATAATATACACTATACAGTGTAAACTTTTTATAACGTGATTCGCTATAACGAAACACTCTATAACGAAAAATGCATTAAAATTTAGTTGTTTTAACTTAATACCCATTAATTCTTTCCTTCCTATAACGATTGCTCTCTATGACGAATAAAAATGCTCGGTCCCTTAAAATTCATTATAAAGAGTTTACACTGTAGTTATTTACGTGTACATTTTTATCTCATGTAACCGTATATTGGTTTCTGAACTTGCAAAAATCTATTGCTTGGCTATTAATATGAGAAAGAATTGAATGTTTCTCCTGAACGGTGCTCCATCTCCAACTCCATCGCTTAACGCCTGATATAAGGACGTATAAAGCAGTAAGATATATGATTATACATAAACCATAATTGTGACTGTGATATACGGTGATATAAATGACGACTTTGTGGGGAAATCGTTAATTACATCAGAAAGTAATTTGGTTAGCACCGAATACAATATCGCTATTATATCGCATGACTCGCATTGTCGTTCGATTGGGGGCGCTCCGGGTGACATGGCATCGTTAATCAAGCTTTTCTTCCCAAACTTTATTTTCAATTCTAGCGCCAGAAATGATTTCAAAATCTGATTCTATACAGCCATATTATAAATGAACGGGTTACTTTGACGTGACGAATATCAATGGAAACATTTCTGTTCTACCTGATATATCTGTCTCATATCCTGAGAGGATGTGAAATGGTTAAATTTTGAACTTTCTCATACATTGCTGTTTTTGTTGCTATTTGTTTGGAGTTAATTAGTTTTTGACGGGATGCGCGGCAGATGTTGTATTTTTTAATTTCCTTCGTTTTTATCGAGTATTGATCTGATGCCCTAAAAATGTTCATCAGAATTATCTCGTTTTTGACAAGTGTTATCATATCAATTTTATCAATCTTGTAAGTAAATAAAATGGGTTGACGAAAATCCGTTACCTTAACAAATACGAAGATTTTTTAACTGAAACTCGCAGTTGACTTTGCTTATACGTTTATAATTTTATTTCTGATCAGATTTTCCTTAGGAACGGAATTTTAAAAAATCTTCAAAAGGTCGTTCAAAAATTATTAAAATCTAGTGTAAGCTTCAAGAGTATGACTTCGTTAAATATATTGAAAGTTTAAAATAATTATATTGGTGTAATTTAACACGTTGAATTATCACAATTACACAACACGTTTAAATTATGTTAAATTGTGAAAATACTTTTTAGTACTTATAACACTCGCCTAAATAAATAATATAGGTTATTCTACACCTATGATATACTTGATGGTGCAGGATAACGTTGGACCAGAGCCAAGTTTATATCGCAACATCTTAAACTTACAAAATACATAATATTCCCACAATACTCATAGCTACAATTTCAACACTACACTTTCTCTTAACGGATACAACAATTTATTTGAATGTTTTATACTATAGAATGATCTTGTTAGGTAGAATTTAAATTCTGTACTTCGGACATAATTAATAGAATTTGCTAGTAGAGAAAATATTCTACTGAGTCGGTTTCAAACAAGTAGATCAGATTCTATACCCTAACCAATTCGACTTAGGGTCCTTCAAGAAAAGCACCAATTATTAAAAGGCCGGCAACGCACTCGCAAGCCCTCTGGCATTGAGAGTATCCACGAGCGGCTGTATCACTTAACATCAGATGAGCCTCCTGCCTTGTTTTTCTATAAAAAAGTAGCCTTCTGTACCTACCCAACCCAAAACAATTATGTTTCGGTGAAATCAAAATTTTGGGCTGTACACCACGTGCGATAAAGCAAAATTGTACCAAAAAGAAATCTACTAATCACTTACAAATAAATACATACATTATTTTTAGTATCTTAATTATCGAAAGTTGAATGTTAAGTAAAAAGTGATATCTTCTTAATTTAAATCTTTAATTAAATTTTAATTAAATCTTACATAAAGATTTGTACGCTTTAAATATTTTTTACTTTTGATAACGATCGATATGTCATAATATACGTCAGTGAAACTGTCACTTATATCTTACATGTTGATATTATTGACAGGTGACGTGCAGGAAATTATTGTATTTGTTTTAGTAGTTTTAAAAGAGGTTTTAATATATTAGATTCCACATTACTTGTAATCGAAAGGTTATGTCTAGTACAAGTAACCATTTGTTCATTGTATTGTCAGTGAAATGCTGAAATAAATACTACTAATATATAAAATCAAACATGTCAATTTTCTTAAAGTTCAATATCTTTGATAGGTTTATGTACTATATATTTTACACAGTTCGTATCACTATCGCAACTTCGTCCGATTTGTTGTAATCCAAGATATCATTGATATTTTTTTAACTGTAGCTGTGTTACTGTACTTGTTAGGAATAAATATTTCGTATAACACACCAGGACATGTAAAAACACTAAGATATACATATGATATCTTGAAATATTTGTAATAGCAATAGACCAACAATATATAGCCTTAGAGAAAGAAAGTGATTATCACCAAGCTCTTGTGTCACAAAATGAAAACGTTTAAAAATATACAAAAAAGGTTTTTTATATTATAAAAATTTACCACATTGTTATTAAGAACTCTTTCAAGCATTCGACCTATATATTAACATTAGTCAAGGCTCCCATTTCTGTACTAACGTTACCATATACGTATACCATGATTAACTGTCATACATTTCGTAGTGACTGTTTAATTGTACGTCTTCTTTTGTTAGATGCGTCGTTAAATGCTTGACGTATTGGGAACTTGAGAATTTTAGCTAACAAAGACTAGATATTTGTTATGGGCCTGATGGTATGTTGTAATTAGTAGTGGTTTTGACTTGGCATTTAGAACTGTACTGAATGAAATAGTATATATTTGTAGTTAGAATAAACTATTAAATTTTATAGGAATACTAGCTGACCCGGCAAACGTTGTTTTGCCATCCATATTATATCTAGGAAACATTTTTTTAGTTCTATAAAAATACCTATCTACAATAATAAAAAACAGGGGTTGATCGTAGAGGGATGGAAAATTAGGGGTTGTATGTATTTTTGTATGAGGTATCATAAAAAAATAAAATCAATAAAAATTGTCTAAAACATTTTTTTTGGGTGGACACCCCTTATCACTTAAGAGTTTGAAAGATAGATAGTACCCGATTCTCAGACTTACTGAATATGCATAAAAAAATTCATAAGAATCGGTCGAGCCGTTTCGGAGGAGTATGGGAACGAACATTTTGACACGAGAATTTTATATATTAGATTAAGCATAATTACCTTGTTGTAAACGTACTCCGTCGCCTTATGTAAAATTTTGTTTACAATGAGATTAATGAGTCAAGATAATAGTAACCTTACGAGTGATGTAGTTTTTACAAATTAAGGGCGTGGTTTTTATTTCCTTATATCGGGTGTTTTTTTTAGAGGTATAGAACTTTAAATTGCAATAAAACAACGATGGATTATTGGACTGACATGATTTTTTTTTATTTGAAAGATAATCTTGTGGCAATACATTTTAAATATGATTTCTGGCATTTGACTGCCACGGCTGGCTCGGATATAGTCCAATCTGGACGTCCAATTTTCCCGTCCGTTGTTCCCGATTTTCATAAGCGAATTTTGTTTAGCGATGAAGCACACTTCTGGTTAAATGGCTACATCAACAAACAAAACTGCCGCATTTGGAGTGAAGCTAATCCTCAAGTGTATGTCGGAACACCGTTACATCCAGAAAAACTGACTGTTTGGTGCGCTTTATGGGCTGGTGGCAGCATTGGTCCATACTTCTTCAAAAACGATAATGGCCAGAATGTTAAAGTCAATGGTGATAGGTATAGAGACATGATTACTAACTTTTTCATTCCTGAATTGAACAATCATGATGTCCAAGAGCTGTGGTTTTAACAAGACGGCGCAACATGTCACACAGCTCGTGCCACAATCGATTTACTGAAAGATACCGCCTAATTTCACGTTTTTGACCTGTGAATTGGCCTCCAAGATCTTGTGATTTAACACCGCTAGATTATTTTCTGTGGGGCTATGTAAAGTCATTGGTCTATGTGGATAAGCCACAAACGCTTGACCATTTGGAAGACAACATTCGCCGTGTTATTGCCGATACACGGCCACAAATGTTGAAAAAAGTCATCGAAAATTGGACGTCCAGATTGGACTATATCCGAGCCAGCCGTGGCAGTCATATGCCAGAAATCATATTTAAAATGTATTGCCACAAGATTATCTTTCAAATAAAAAAAAAATCATGTCAGTCCAATAATCCATCGTTGTTTTATTGCAATTTAAAGTTCTATACCTCTAAAAAAAACACCCGATATATATATAATATGAATGTTTGATCCCAACTTATTTATTAACAAATTCTCCTGATTTCTCTTTAATCGGATCCATTTCTCAACGTTAAGCGCAATGTATCAAGTAATCAACCGTTCATATTAAAATATTAATAATCATATTTCACTAACCCGTTACACCAGGTGAAGCAAAATCTTCAGTAATTTGTCAGTAATAACAATAAAGCAACGAGGGATAAATTTAAATGAGGAAAGTTTATCTGTAAGCGTACAGTAACGATTTTTGTCAGTTGTTAATGCTAATTACTGTAATGTGTCATCATGTGACATAATTTTATGGCATTATCAGCCGCTCACCTCCTCTTTGTGGAGCTGCCAGTAGAGGTATTTCCGAACCGATACGACTCAGGGGTATTAAAGAAAAAGCGCACCGTTCCCTGAAAGGTCGTCAACACATCCGCTAGCCACTGGCGTTGCAGGTGTCCCATGGATGGCGGTTATCACTTTAAAAGCTGAAAGATAGACTGCACGGCTGATAATTTTTAAATGTTTTGTAAATAAATATAGCCCTGTTACTCAGGGATAATGTATACGTAGGTTTGTAATTTAAAACAAAAACATAAAACAAAAGTGTCCTTTCTATAATGTCTGTATCCATAGAATTGTTTATTAGTATACTCTATAGTATATTATTTATATACTCACATTTTCCAAGGAATTATTTCTACCTTAAAATTCTGGTTATATTTTTTTATTTAGTTCGTAATGATTAACATCAAGTACTTATGCAATTTTATGATCCTGCTAAGTATGATAGTCTCGCTATCGAAGTAACATGATAACATCGAACTATCTATCATCTATGCACGAGTGCACATGTATGCCTGGATGTACATATGCTTAATTAAGATATTGTATGCATGAATCAATGAATTGATGTATGGATAACTAATTGAATAACAATAATAATCGAACGTTTATTTTGGCTTTACATTGTTCTACTATTGTTGCTAATTATTACATACTGCACTGTGGTGTGAAGAAATTTCATATTATGATGAATTACACTTGCAGGCTCATCATAAAATCTAGAAATTTATTAAAATATAATTACAAATGTTGATTTCGTACTCCTAACCGACTAATAATAAAAAAAGTAAATTAAAACAAATTTAATAAGTTTTGTCCCTGTGTCAGTGTACCTTTAACGCTGCCAGAATTTCCTCGCTGTATTGCGAGCTTACTTATTCGTTGAGCGAGGAAAGCACCAGCTCTGGGGTCACCGGTACTATCTACCTAGGTGCCAACTTAAATCTTTAATTCCATAGCCCAAGAGTCTCTATTCTAAAGGGAACAAAATAAAAGTTGGAGAAAAGACTGTTATATTTCAGCCGTTTATTATTTTAAACATATAATGTGATGTAATTTTGGTATTACATAAACACAGCAGAAATGTAAATCGCAAAACTAAATGATAGGACAATAAAGCTTATAAATGTTTCACATTAACATTATATTTTATTATAAGACATTGTTACAGTAATAAACTACCTTTTCTACTAGAAAGTTAAACTTAATAGTATCACGTACCACCCAATAAAGACGATAAAATTCATCGACGATTTATTAATTTGAGTACGCCATTTTATATCCATAATTAGATAGCGGCATATAATTTGTTTAAGAGAGAAAACCGCGTAATCGCCGGTGTACAATATAAGATCGTTAAGAATAATCGTGTAATCAAACAAGAAATTAATTTAGACATGCCTATTACTCAAATTAATAATATGATTTATATGTTAATACAATAGCAACGCTTCAAGCAGACTCATACGATAGATACAGTTAACAAACCGCCCAATCAAGGTTTTTGTTTAATGTCAACGTTCGCTTGATAATCAACCAAATCAGCTGATTGAACACTCGTAGGCGAACAATCAAAGCAAATAAAAATCATATTAATGATAGCGTTGTATCGAATCTGTTAGCGAAAGTTTTTGCCCGTCTGATCTTTTAGCATGATACGCAATTACATCTAACGACTCTTATACGGGTTCAATACAATTTGTACCTGACATAACTATATTGAACATGGTCCGGATGTTAACGGTACAATTGCTTAGCTTTCTAAATCGATTCACTGTCGCATTTTTAGAGAATACACACACGATCTTACTTATCTGATTGGCGAAACAATAATTACATCGAGCTGAAACTTGTGAAAGTCGCAAATCATTTCTTTCAATTCCCACGAGCTTTCATACACATACAATAAAATTGCAGTCGTGTTATTACCAAATCATTTTATTTGAGACAGTTCCAATACTAAATTCACTGCGTGCGTTGAGATTATCTCTTCATTAGCAAAAGTGTGTCGTCTTTGAGTTTGAAAAACGTTTTCGGGCCTTTGATAAATCTTGTCAAGTACGTGGCGTTCAATAAGACAAAGGAAACTTCACTGAAGAACAAGAGAATGTTTAAACAACTGTCAAAGCTATCATCCTTTTGTCAGTGAGAAATCTCGTTAAAAATTGCGATGAATGCACAAAAAAGAATAACTGGCATTCATTTAAAAACTGTCCGTAAGATAAAATAAAGGAACTTTGGACTCGAAATGCAAACGATTCGGGTGAGATTGGCAAAATTCTGACAAACTGTGTCGCTCAGTGCTCGATGAGTTGTTTCAGAATTAAATCGAAAATGTTTTGGGTATTGATTTCGGTCGCGGTTTCCAAACCTGTGTGAACGGTTTTTATTGCTACATTACATTTTGAAACACGGAAGAAAATGTAAATACGACGATAAGCTTTTATGGTGGATTGTAGAAATCAATGTTCTGTAGAACTCATAACAAAATTCATGTTTTCAGTAAATAGCGGCTTTAATATTAAAAATCATAACTGTCATGTAATTTGATTTGCAAACTAATTATATTTCCGACTGATGCTAACAATTACAAGGCTACACAAATGAAATATGATACGATTTCGTAAATATTTTGTAATGCAACAATCCAACTTCGCTCATAAGAACTATCAGTAACCCACGCTTTCCCTTCTGATGAATGACCTAAGTTTTCATCCTTCGTGACATGACATCGACCTACACAAATCTTTTCCCTTTCATCGCTCTCTCTGTCTTTATTTACATGAAATTTCATATAAAACCCTCTCGTTAAAGTGTCAGTGTAATGGTTGGTGATCACGACGTGTCTGAATTTACGGCTTATGACGGTAACTTGTTAAAATGCATGCCTTTGAATTGTAAAATATTAAGTTTTTTAATTATACGTTTATTGTATAGGTTATCTGGCTGGACCTTTAAGATAGTTATATTGTTTAATACCCAAGGATTTTTATGATTGTATATAATTAAAGAAATTGCATCAATTCTTCAAGGAAAGAGGAATTTGGTTGTTTCATGCAAGAGAAAGTGCATCCCTACGATTATCCACTAGGTGATCCTACTGGCAGTTATAATACAATATGTGTGTATTAGGAGATACAATCAATTATTTTACTTTCAATAAGGTTATTCCTTGGTCGGCATTGATCAAAATCGTTGTTAAGTTAGCTGTGTCGGCGACAGATTTCTCAATTGATATATGGCCTTTGATAGCGCTTGTCTCATTAGTGTTTGCCGATATCGACTTTTTGCAAACATAATTACTTGAACAAAACGTTACCATACCCTTTTAATAACTTAGGTCTTCGATGTTATCAAAGCAAGGTAAATTTTATGGCTTTAATAAGAAGTTCTACCCGTGTTTGTGATCATTTACAGCATAAAAATATTTTAAATTTCATAGAATGTTGGACCTGCAATTCTGCAGTAACATCTTCAAGTTGTTACTCAAATTGTTTCGTTTTCAAAATATAATTTTGCGAGTATTTTTGTATTGGCCAAGTAGTGTTCGGCCTTGATGCAACGGCAGACTGAATATTATAGTGCAAGAAAATAAAATAAACAGTTTTGAGAGGCATGTTGTATTCCTGAGCTATTCTCATAAGTACTAGTACTTCTGTTATTTCATTCGTAAGCAAACTTTTAATTGGCTTTTAGCTACTCCAGCGAGGCACGGTAATTAGTTGAATGCATGAACTGTGACTTTTTTGCTACTTAATTTTTTAGCCTTTTGCCTCAACATAATACACTTTATGTAACGCAATAACGTTGTTCGAAAATGCTAATTTTGTGAATGTATGATTTAATTATTTTTTCATTTTGAAATTAGTTGTTTCGTATGTATAATTATAATTACTTAAATGAAGATGGGTAATTTTATTATTTTATCATATTAAAACATTAATATTGGCTTAGTATATAATTTATAATTTGGTTACAAAATTTACTTTTAACAAAAATAATTAAATTTGCGTATGTACATTCAAGTCACTTGCCATATATGGATTGCTGTTCATCGCAACACATTTCTTCATCTTGACCATTACGGCGGCCAACTTTATAAAATTCACATTTATCTTAATCACTTAAAGATCTTTTGAGGTTCCAACCCAAATAAATAAACTCTAAAGTAAATCTGTGTGCAACTGGTTGAAAAAATAGAAGATACAATGTTTTAAAGTATAATTTCTAGCAAACGATGTATTTTTATACATGAGAAACTTAATATATGCGAACGAGATACACGTCGCCATCTGACAGCCGTCCTAATTTTAGTCTACTAGGCTCATTCTGATATATGTATCTTTAATGCCCTTTTGTATAATTGTACACCCTCATACTTAATAGACTTCTTCAAATAATTTGTAATACAGAAGTATGACATATGCTATCGTTAAGGCAACTGATTTTGAAAATTCTGAAAATCGGTCTTTAGATCAAGAGATCTTCAGGGAGGCTATACCTCACAAACTTCACCTTTATAATATTAAGTATATATACATACGCACACATTATTTTCGAACTACAAAATTTATAAAAGTAACCCGTGTGAAAATAGTAGGAATAGTTTATCCATCGACTTCTGTTTAATAACTTCTATTTGTTTAACTATTTTGTGGGCACTGACGCGTACTATTTGTGCTTTCATTTGACGTATGTGTTTACTAGGGTTGTCAGCCCTCTGCTTTTGACCAACGCTCAACTGTTCAAACAATACATAAACTTTATGATTTATTGATCATTCTGCAATTTAATTCTTTTGAAACAATTCAACGCTCGTTTTAGCGACCGTTTCACTCTTTACACTTTGGTTTACTCAATTCTTTTTCGTGTTCTCCAGCCCTTTGTTTACTCTCGCTAACACATTTTGTGTGGCATGTAAACATTCATAAAGATTTCCAATGCTTTATCATTGGTAAATCCAAATGCTTCCTGTTACTTTAATTCTTACTCAAACACGTCCTTCAATTTGGAGTTGTTTAGTCTCAGTTCAAGAGCCACTAATTTTAGCTAATGTGTGTTCTGTTTGTAAATAAATTTGAAAGGTTTTCGTGATGAAAGTTGAATCAACAAATATAGATTTTTTTTAAATATTACTATAAGTAAAGACATTCAATTTAAATTTATACTATTAGGAAGCAATTGAATGATGTATTTGTATAGTTGAACATGATGTGATTCTATGGAAGCTTAGACGGCCTGATTGATAGGAACATTTCCTGGTCCATTCTTGTATTGTTTTCGCAACAGTAATGATGTGCATTTGCTCATGCAATGCTATGCTATCATTATGTCAACGACGCACATTTTGTGCAGCAATAGACTGCCTTTTTTACTATGATTGGTATAATGGGGTCTTACTTTAAACGAAATCAGAATATATTTATATCTTACTCAAAATCTGGATTTCAACTGCGTCTAACCTGTGTAGAGAGGAGTTAGTAAGCTTTACATAAGAAGTAAAAAGCTTAAACTTAGTTTAAGCCGTAACCTTACTAACAAGATATTAATTTCTAACCCTATTACAAGGTACTTCACTGTAAGTCGAGAAGGCTTTTATAGAAAATTAGCCCACTGAGCGAACAGGTGATTAGGGTCATGCACTCCCATTACTTGAAGACCGTGTAGACCTTACGAGAAAACCTTTACATATTTACACCTCTTAAAGTTATTAAATAATACCTCACATTTGAAAGTAAAAGTATTTTTCACTTAGGTATTTTGATACTATAATATTTCTTGCGAAAATCAGTGATGCGTTTAATTTTCAATATTTTAATTTAGAATACCTATCAATGTATATGTGAATGATATTTCAAAATGGTTTACGTAATAAATTCCATTATAGGTTTGGTATTTGAGTTATTTAGCTTTGGTTTTCGAGAAATTTATCACCGTGAAATCTAAAGGTAATAAATTATCATTAAGTAGAGATAAGTAAATCATAACGGCACTAAACAGTGATGTCAAATTTATCATAAATTTGCCTTTGGAAAGGGAATTTAGGTATTTAAAGGGTTATGTTTCAATTAAATAATAGCTTGTCGTAAATCTTAAATTTATTCCTATAATTACAAAAAGCTGAGTATAGGAAATGCGAAACTGTAACCTATCATAGACATATATATCATTAGTTTACAAAAATAAAGTATTGCTTAATGTAAAAATTTACTGTACATCAGCGTTGTGTATCTCAATTGAATTTCGTTCAATTATTGTAAGCGCGTGTCGCGAAAATTATTCTCAATCGTAAAAACTGTGTCGACAGGTTCTTTTCTCTCGCCGCGTGCACTTTGCACGTCCTCTACCCTTTTCACAAAATCCAAGGTGACATTTCTCTACACTTTATCTGATAAACGGAACGTGGGGTCCGTGGAAAGTGGCGGAACAATCATTGTAATTCCAACAATGTCCCTATCACCGAACCGTTATTCGGTTTTGATAATTTTGAACACTATTCAATAGTTTCGTAATATGCGATAGTCGTTTGTCTTTGAATATATAGACTATATAAGCTGCCATAGATACTGTTACGTAAATCTGTCGTATTAATTCTAATAGTATTTTGTTGATTGATAAAAATAAGAAAAATAAGCGTGTTAATATGGTGGTAACAGCAAAATTAATTTTGAAACTTAAATAGCGATATAGTATTCTTAGAATTACAATAAATATCAGTTTTGACCATCCAAGGCCTTGTTAATACTAACAGATGGCCGTTAATCAAATTCTAAAAACCAGATGTGAGGGTTAACAATGTTCTAGTCACTGCACAACTTAATTACTTATCAAGAAACGTGTAATATATAAATTTCAATATTTAACAAAAGAGTAACGGTGATAAATTTCTTGAAATCGTTATTGATTTTCTAACGGCTTTGGTCGGTCTATAAGCTAACAAAACATACAACGTGTTGATAACACAGTTCAAGAGTTCCTCAAGCCTCCTGCAAACTACGAAATCCACTTTTACCACTTAAAGCATTGTTATCTTGTTATTACAATCCCTTGACTATCTTTGATAAACAATTATATTGGCAAATTCTAAACTATGACAAGTCACGATATTGTTGTTTAACGAGAGTGTTGCACGCAAATATTACAATAAATGACTATTATAACTACTGTACCTTTCAAGGATACTGACTGATCTACTTTAAAGGAATATAAATGTACATAAGCTATTTGTTAAAGATTACTACGAGCAAGCCAGGATCATCGAAAAATAAACTACGAAATATATTTAACCAGTCGTTAATTTTTTAATAGGTCCTTAGTTCAAAATTAAGATGACAATCGATAGAGCTGGTAGGCCTCCTGCGCCAAGAAGAAGCTCCACTTACAAAAGCTACGATGAACTTGGTCACATCGATAGAGGCAAACCACTTAGACATCGTCACGGTGGTGTCGAAGATCTTAGCGGATTGGAATCCAGACCACAAAGGTCATACGATACCCACGATTTAGACAATATAACTCTCCTTAGCTCTGAAGAAATACAACGACCAAAAAGAAAAACAATTGAAGGTCTTGCAAGCGGTTTTAGGAGAACTTTCTCTGTTAGAAGTAAAAGGGACGAATCGGATGCAATACCAATGGATACATTTAGCGTGACCGGTGAAAACTTCGCTACCGTTAGAGGAGCGCCGTTTGGAAGACGTAGATCTCTTTCTAGAGACCGTGAATCGTCACTCCTGGGTAGAAGCTCGTCTGAAGGAGACGTGAGAATGCCGCCTCCTCGAGCTCCACCAGCCAATCCCACACCACGTCTGCATCGATGTCTTCGCGTTCTCGGTGGAAGCTGGAAGAATCTTTTACTATGTGAGTCTTCGCGACTTATCACTAGCTTGCCTAATCAGAAAACTCCCTTATTAATTGCTGGGAGTGTAGTGCGCTAATTAACACTCTCATCACTAGAACAATGCGTTAACATAACACTTAGCATTTAGAAATCCAAACTCGTCTCATTATTCTCCAATTGAAACGGCAGTTAACCATTTACCGCGGTGGCCCCGTCTGTGTTAATTATTAGTACGACGGGTACAAATGACCAAAAGAGGTTGGTGGCTTTAATTCAAGGCTTATCGTCAAGCTTGACTGCACTAAACGCTTTCTTCTTTTTAAATTATATAATTGTTTATATTTAAAATGCTGATTAATTAGATGTAGACATTTGATTTATTATCGCGTTACATATTTTCTCATCGACATTAATGATCGAATAATGATGACGGTAGAGTTTGTTTCAATGAAAAACAATTCATCCAGTTAGAAACATGTGTTCGCTATGAAGGTTATGCCCACGTCCAATAAAACAGAATCACCTGTAATACTATACGTTATTAACGCTTAGAAACCTTACCCTTAAAATAAAAATAGACTTAAAGTGTAGGAGGAAGATTGTAATCTACATTGAGATTGGGTATAGGTTTCAGTTTCACTTATCGGACTCGTAATTGACACAGTTTGTAAAGTGATTTTAAAACAAATATTTCTGAAGAAAAACAGTAAGTAAAAGTAGAGCATAAGGGGTGTAATGCAAAGCTTATCTCTCGTGTCGAGCTGTACGAAGTGGTCTCACTTAGAAAATTGCCTTTTTAATTTTCCGTTACACTGATTTCAGCCTCCAAGCACATAAAGATGCGACTTTGTGTTCCCATTCCCGCGTCTAGTCAAAATGTTTTAGAAAATATTAAAATAGTACTTTCACTAAGTATTTTCATTTACATATGTTGTCCTAGTGGCTTCAGCGTGCAACTCTCATCCCTGAGGTCGTAGGTTCGACCCCTGGCTGTGCATCAATGTACTTTCTATGTGCGCATTTAACATTCGCTCGAATGGAGAAGGGAAACATCGTGATGAAACCTGCTTGCCTTAAATCCAAAAAGTCGACGGCGTGTGTCATTCTCAGAGGGCTGATCACATACTATACGATTGACAAGGTTATTAAATTAAAAAGGTTATATTTAGCGCCACTGATTTTCTTTTACTTTAATTTACGTCATGTTCTCCAAAAATACGACAATATTTGATAAATTTTGTTATGCTTTTACTTATTTACAGATATATCCACGAATCATTTCTGCTTGCTCTAATTCAATTTGTGTAGCTGACATAACACGTCTAATGTCCGAGGGTCGATGCGGTCTGTCAGCATTTATTCAACATTCGCCAGTAGCGGGATGACAACCTCTCTCTTAGCTAAATTGCTTTTGTTATGTAAATAAATTCATGAACCATGACGTTTTTATTTGGTTTCCCATTGTAATGCTAGTTAAGGATTATAAATGCTTAACAATTTTAAAGAGAATCATTTTAATAGTTTATCAAAGTGAAATTCTTACAGGACTTATTTAATTATTTTACAAGAAGCTTCGTTACGCAATAACTAGAAATGTACTTTTATGCTCTGATTTTCGATTGGTGTCTATATGTCTCGTTCCAAATACATAACTTTCATAAGAATCACCTTAGGAATGAGAAAGGTTTATTACCTTGCACTTGCACGATATGGTGGATGGCTGCCGCACATAGATATCATTATCTCCTAATAACAAGTACAGCTATAATTCTTATCAATTTTTGCACGACGGAGGTCATTTTCGCCACCTCACGTAGTCATGGGTTATCTGCACAGTGCACGTATCCCCATGAACGGGATATATCTTTATGTTCGTCGTTTTAGACAAATACGACATCCTGCTTGCGTCTTATATTTATTTATAGCAAGCTGTTTGGGAAGTAGCGTCTGCAGTTTAGTAATGTGTTCATATTAATGTAAAAAGGCTTTAATATTTACTGTTTGCTGTCCGCACAAATCTCTGTATTATATATTAATCATTTTCTAGCCAAGCCTTTCGGCTAGAAAATGAAGGTGGTTAAATATAATTTATATGCCAACAATAAATTGTGTTAAACTAATACGTAACTATTATGTATTAATACAATAACAGTCATAGTAAATTAATATAGTTAACAAATTTTCGCAAATCTGACAGAGATAGAGTCAGCTAAGCCCTACCGTCGCCTAAATTAATTCTCCACAATAACAATTAAGGTGAACAATAGAGAACCATCTCCGAAGATCTTTGTAAGACCTCTAATTCCAACTAAGCCGAGGGATGATTGTATTGTCTTATATGTTTTGATATTGTTCTATTAAATTACTACAGAAGAGTAACATCTATTGTGCCTTTACGTATCTTGATTTAATTAATCATACATACGCTATTTAGAGCAGTGTTGGCCTAGTGGCTTCAGCGTGCGACTCTCACACCTGAGGTCGTAAGTTCGATCCCCAGCTGTGCACGGACTATCTTTGAGGAAACCGACCTGACCCAAAAAGTCGACGGCGTGCGTCAGTCACTGGAGGCTGATCACCTACTTGCCTATTAGATTTAAAAATGATCATTAAACAGATTCAGAAATCTGAGGCCAAGACCTAAAGAGGTTGTAGCGCCACTGATTTATTTTTATACATACGCTATTTCCTCTCTTATTTACATTTATACTTTTTGTTATAAATTTTTCGTTATTAATCTGCTGTTGAAAATGTTATACTGCTTGTTGTCACGTTATTTTTTAACGTATTGCCTACAATATATCTGTGTAGGTTATCACGCAATTTACCGTCTGTGTTAAGAAAAGTCCAATCATTAATAACAAATCAAAATATCATTAATTTCCAACAAAAGAATTGCCGTATTCAAGAAAATTTCTAATATTTCTCATATTATATTTGTAAAATGGACTGCTATTAAACCGGCTTCTTTTAACAAAATACCCGTCCGTAAGTGGCCATTGTTTCCGAAGATATTTATCGTAATCCAAATGGCACATCTGCAGTCTTAAAATTTACACCTTACTAGGTTGTTATAAGGTTAAAAATCCATTGACTAAGTAATTTAAAAGCGGTATTGTCCATGTTATGTATAGTTTTAAGCTAATTGACACATACGAGAAAGTTAGTGTAATGATCTGTAATAGGCAGGAAAACTGCTAACATCCATCGGCAGTCAGTAATTGTCGCTGCCTGCTTCTTGTATCTTTGAAAATGGTAGTAATTTACTACTTAACTATGTTTACGTCATACTTCTAAATCATCTTATAATTCATTATACCTATTAATATCATTATAATCGTTTATATTTCCAGATCTTTGCGCCTTATTTTTGTTATTGTTATTATATTTAAGTTATTTCTTGACCTCTATTTTCACTAAATCGCCAGCAATATCATTTTATTCACCCGTGAGCGAAGAGAAAATAATTTTCTTTTGTTCTGCTGGAAATGCGTCCATCGTCTTTGTTTCGTGAAGATTACACACTTCTCCAGCGAAGTCTCATTTGCGAACACCTTAATTTCAGTGGCAACGTCTGTAAAATCCCTGTCGTCATTCATCAAAACAACAATGGCGTTATAAAATGTTGACAGGGTTTTAATAAACCGGGATAAAGTCTTTGTGACTTAAGAAACGGTTCCTTTTATTTGGTCAATGCCTTTGCAAACACAATTAAATTAAGATTTCCTTATTATTGACTCTTAGTTTTTGAAAATTAGACAAATTTACACAATTTGTCATAATGTGTGCTAAACATTAGTTGACATTTAATCATGTCAAACATTTGTAACAAATTTGCAACTGTCAACCGGATTTCCTAAAAATTACTCCTCATACAGCTTCGATATCAATTCACAATCTGGTCTAGCGTACCTATTGAGTACTGAGTTGTACAAATCAATTATAATACCAACATCGAAAGGTATAATGCGTAGTTCCCAGCTAAATTCAAGGCTGTAAATAGCGTAAAAAGAGTCCCCCTCGAATTCTTAAGGCCCGTCAGGTTGGATCCTATTGACTATTATTCGAAAGCACCATGTGCCCTTTGTGAAATTTTCAATACCCTACATTGTTCGGCCCGCGCCTCTTTATTTCGATTTTACCCTTCTGAGGGCACACATTTCTATCCTGATCTCCGTTCATTTTTGACAAAAATATCGCTTTCTACCGTCTAGAGCACCGTGTTATTATGTGATTCACACAAACACAAGTCTGTTATCATAGTTTTTTTAGTTGTCAGCCAGTATTTTATTTCTCACGTTAAAACTGATATTCATTTGTACTAAACATATGATTTGAGTTTTTTAATTGGTCACACTGTTCTGCATCACTTTATTATTTGACCCTATCAATGCGTTCGGATTACAATGGATCACAGTGTGCGTCGTCGCTAGTAATTCGATCAATTCATGCTCTTTGTTTGTCTCGAATCCGATTTGTTCCCCTTCGATCAGTATTAGCTTATTTTTAAAAGCACTCGCATGTCATATTTAATGTATCATTGGGAATCTTTATCTGTACCGTTAATTTGTTGAAAGCTTTCTATACATCTTTTGTTTTTTGTATTTGCAATTAATAAACCATTTCTAGTTTTAGTTTTAATGGATTCGAGCTAGTAAGCAAAAACTTCTACAGTATGTACAACAACAGTATGTACAGCTCAAAATACTTTTAATTATTAGTTTCACGTTTTCATTCTATTTAAGCTTCTCTTTTGAGTTTATTTTCCTTCGTTATCGTTTGTCTAATCTCGCATCGTCTCTTATAAAATAGATTACTTTTTAAAGTTATTTAAATTGGATTTTTATACGCAATTATTAAGTTAATTTAAAACTATCCACGCATATCGTTACACGGCAATTACCAGTTTTTGGCTGTACTGCGCCTACTAAAGTCACGATTCACTATTAACACGAATTGTTGCTCAATCTATATGTATGAACAACTAATGTAAGGGAAATGTTGAACCATATTTGAGTCTGACCACGTGTATAATTGACAAGCGGTTGCTTAGACTAGATTGTACAATAGACTAAACTTAGGGACCTAAATTTCATAACGAAATTTCCAGGACAAAGTTTATTTATTTCTGAATGAAACCTCTTTTGTTTTTTGAAGTTTTTCGCCACGTGTCCCACTTGTAAGTTGTTATATAATGTTTATTTTATTATTTTGTTCCAGGTAAGTACGAGTATAAGAACTGTCAAACCAGGTATTTTAATAATGTGTTTAATAGCAATTATTACATAAACCTCGCAGACATCACTTGACAACAATTTAATTAAATCCGATAACCAGTTACCGAAGATGGTAAATAAAGGCTTGAGCAAATTACAGCCTGTCCACTCCATTGAAGTGTCTTCATCTCAGACATGTAAAAAAATAATTGACTTTGCAGGAATAATATAACTAGTGTAGTATTCGTTAATTTACACTTATTTTGAAGCTAAATTTATTTATTGATATTAATTACTGCATCGAGAATTTTTTAAGTATGATTCCTGAGTTTTTTTTAAGTGTTACTGTCCTATTAAATTAAATAAATGGCTACAACCTCTTTAGGTCTGGGCCTCAGATTTCTGAATCTGTTTCATGATCATTTTTCAATCTTTCAATCTAATAGGCAAGTAGGTGATCAGCCTTCTTTACCTAACGCAAGACGTCGATTTTTTATGTCTAAGGCAATTCGGTTTCCTCACGATGTTTTCCTTCACCGTTCGAGCGAATGTTAAATGCGCACATTGACAGAAAGTCCATTGGTGCACAGCCAGGCATCGAACCTACGACCTCAGGGATGAGAGGCTGAAGCAACTAGGCCAACACTGCTCTTGTTACTGTCCTATAGTAATAATAATAAAATTTATTGATTTCTTCCACTTGATGGCACCAAACTGTCTGTTTCAAAAACCTTATATCTATTTAAAATTATCACATGTGCGATTAATTGATACAGTCATATGATATCTTATCAATCGTTAACAACCGGATTCACCAATAATTTATCGATTAGTGAATGGTATTTGTGCTAAGGCCGAAAATGATAGTAATTTCCACTATGACACATTAATATTCCGTCATTATAAATCTGATAAAAATAATTTTGATAAATTTCGTTTTGTTATAAAATTATTACTTAAATTAAGTGTATGTAAACTTGTACGTAATTAAATTTTGCGACAGTAGTGCAATATAACGAACATTTATATTGTACTTACTACATTATGACGGTTCACCTGGTAGAAAAAAACACCGAGCCTCTTTTCGGAGGACTTTTCAAAAAACTAACGTATAGTTCCACCTTCCTTCGTCAAGTCAGGATATAAATTTCCACCCTCTCCATCTCGATGCCACCGCGCTTTTTAAGGCACTATCTGCCAGTAGTTTCAAACTTTTTTTTAATAGGCAAACGGCCAGAGGGCTCGCGAGTGCGTTGCCGGCCTTTTAAGAATTGGTACGCTCTTTTCTTGAAGGACCCTAAGTCGGAGTGGTTCGGAAATACTTCAGTGGGCAGCTGGTTCCAGATAGTGGTGGTGCGCGGCAAAAACTGCCTTGAAAAACGCTCAATCGTGGAACGGCGGCCGTCGAGGTGATACGATACGACTATGCGACTTAGGTTTGGGGGCCCTTAAAAAAGAGCGTAAGCGTAAAGGTTGGCAACACACCCGCTAGGTGTTGCAGGTGTCCGGCGGTTATAACTTTATTCACCCATGCAGCTAGCTCGTTTTCTTCCTATCCCATAAAAACATCTCGCCTTCAGCCGACGGTAACATATAAATATTTATGTATATAGACTTACAGATATGTTGATAGCTCATTAAGTAGACCGAAGTCGTATTATTGAGTATTAAAGCTGTGTCACGTATTCAGCTCACGACACAATGTTCCCTTCACGATCGAACAATATCAAATAGGCAAATATTAAAGGGTCTATCGAAATCGCAGGTGCCGATTTAACAAACAATTTTTCTTTAATGTTCACGATATTTCGTTACGATTGGATTTTAATATTTGGCTCGTGTCACATTTAATATTAATAATCGAAATTACTGGCTGTGTATACATTTATAATTGGGCTTTTCCAAGTAATAATACTATTATGTAACTTCGTCAACGTTCGTTCGGGGTCTTTTACTATAATTGGAAAAAGATAACGCCCATATGTATTAAGTTAGCTTATGTTTAGGATTGCGCAAAAAATTTTAACATTTTTCCGAACTTATATGAGGTTATGAAACATACCTAGTTATTAAATTAAATGAATAATATAATAAAATAATAATAATATTTATTATTAATTATTTAATTTAATAAATTTTTTTTTATTAATATTTAAAAAAAATAAATATGCAAAAGAAGTAAAACTTCTTACGCGCGTACATAAGTACACGCACCCTCTTTTTTTTTAATACATTACGCCTGAAGTGGTCTTCGTCTTCGAAAGCTGTATTTACGCTGTACTTTATAGATAAAACCTTGGATTGTGAACGTATTGTATACGACTCCTAACGCTTAACATATGCGTCCTTAACAATAACGCAGAGGGATTCAGCAATAACTATCGATTTCCCCTGTACCCCAGGGAAATCTAGTTGCCACCGATTTTGTGCTGTCGTAAAATGCAAACCCGAGAAATATAGTGTGTTAGCGGACATATTTCTGTGTCAGTACGTGTTTCATTTATGTGAATTAACTAATTTCTTAATAATGGGCAAACGATTTACTTTGATGATCATTTAATTAACTAAATTACAATCAAACGGTTACACAAATAAGGTTAAAGCTAACAAGGTTTTTTGTGATTTTTAACTGACTTCAACTACTACGAGAATATTTTATTTTGAGAAATGTGATCTCTGTCTAATTATACGATGCGAAAACATAAAATAAAATACATAAGAAAACTAACCGTAGGCCGTATAAAAATACAATTCCATTAACAAAATATACGAAGAGTGAACGTTGATTAAGGGCCTTTCTTAATATAAATCTTAGCAGCCCCAATCTGATCCTCATTTTAGTAAGAGGCATTCTGAGGATAATCAAAGAAAGCCTTAATTTTTCCTTCATTTCGGTGAGGACGGGGATTCTCTAGAGTTTACTTTTACTTAAGATAACCTCAAAATAAACAGCCCGGTGTAAACGGGGAACGTGCGTCAAATTCTAAAAGAATTGTGCCCCAGGCTCGAGTGTCCCACTGTTCTATATATAAATATTAAAAAAAAATGTTAGTGTACAATTTCTTCTTTAAAATGGAAAAATAATTTCTATAGTCGTAACTTGTAGCAGCTCACATAGATTCAAAATATCACAGATACAAATTATTTTTAATTACTCGCTATAATACGTTTTTGGGTATGAGCAGTGTTGGCCTAGTGGCTTCAGCGTGCGACTCTCATACCTGAGGTCGTAGGTTCGATCCCCGGCTGTGCACCAATGGACTTTCTGTCTATGTCCTTATTTAACATTCGCTCGAACGTTTAAGGAAAACATCGTGAGAACCGACATGTCTTAGACCCAAAAGGTCGACGGCGTGTGTCAGGCACTGGAGGCTGATCATCTACTTACCTATTAGATTTAAAAAAAACTATCATGTAACAGATTCAGAAATTTGAGGCCATGACCTACAGAGGTTGTAGCGCCACTGATTTATTTATTTTTTATAATACGTTTTTAATGATTCTGATATTTTTTACCTCCTAGAAGACTTGCCTGTTTCATAGCTTCGGGCGACTTTTATATTGTTAACATATTTTTATAAATACAATAAATATATTTAAATGAAGTCTTAAAACAATATACCCCTGATTATGCTAAACATTGTATTATGCGAAAAAGTTCTCTAAAAATACAAGGACGAAAATTATGCTAATTAAATATTCTTGACGATGGTAATATCGTCTTTGTTTGGATATGAAAGAAAAATATAACTTTTCTTGAAAATTTTCTCATTTGGTGTTATTTTCTTAGGACTGGTTTAGCGTCAATTAACTATGTTGACTAACTAACTATGATGGACAGTTCTTTGATTTTTTAGAAAAGTCAAATAAAACTTACATTTGTAATGTCGAGTTATGTAAGTAATTTAATAAATTCGCGTTATATTTATATTGATCAAAGAAGTTTTAATTTAAAAACCGAAGACTATGTAATAGTTTCAAATAAATAAATAATTACGATATAGTTGTATAATTACGTTAAGAAAATTTTAAATTTTGTATATTTAGAAATAACATCGTAAGAATAATAAACTTGGTAATAACTTTAATCTATATAAAGAAATAAAATAATGTATGGTTTTAAAATGGTGTTTACATTAATTTACATATGCAGATGATAATTGAAATTGAAGCTTGTTAATTTAACAATAATTCAATCTGTAATAAAATAGTCTCGAGGAAAGCTTCGAAGTACTCTCAATTTTCAACTCCCACGCATACCAAAAGAAATCCAATACACCATTTATCAAAGATCTTTGCCAAATTTTTCGTTGGAGTGCGCAAGGTTATAAATTTTTTATAGATCATGTTACTTTGGTTTTAAAGGATATACGAAATGTATTGTTTGGGAGTCTGAACGCCCACTCCACAACACAGAATATGGCTTTATTGCGATTTCATTCAGAAAAATCTTTTATTTTTACGAGGCACTTTGGCGTTTTTTACCTTTTTATTGATGTAAATAAAGTAATTTGCTCTTAAGGTGACAATGTGAGTGGTTAAATACGCGTATTCTTGAGTTTATGTCAATAACTTAATAATTTATTTTGTTGAACAATTTTTTGCGTAATATACTTCCTTTCCAATTTGTTCGAAGTTAAAAATATATTATGTTTATGTAAAAATATAATATTTTTAATCGGTATACTAATGCAATTTAATTAGCTCTCTATCTACAGCTATATTTATTCAAAAGCAAGAACGTTAAAAATAGTCAGACTTAATAGAAATGTTTGCATATTCATAAATTTACTTGACGTTAATTTTACGCGCTTATAATGTTTTTATAAAATACCCTTAAAATGTAAGTAGTCTTAATTCAAATATGTTTGACCATACACCTTTTGACACCAAATTGCATGAGCCGACTAAAAACTAAGCCATGATTGCAGTATCGAATTAACAGCACCGATACGAATCGCTAAATTGAAAATCGATTTTCATTAATTGAGTCTACAAAAGTGCTGATAACATCGAGCATATTGATAAATTAACATTTTACTTGACATTGCAGAACTTGGCATTTAAATTAAGTGGGTGGGTATTGAAAAATAAATAATTATGTCCATACTTTAAAGTTGCACTCGATACAGATAAGTCTCATAAGTATTTTTATACCATTATATCTGATGAATTAATTTAAACCTAATTACACAATATTAATTATATTTTTAATTGCGAGGTTGTTATCATATTCCGATCCATTTTTTTATCAAGGACTAACGAGTTTTTTGAGACCAGTTTCAGCCAAGTCGCCTCGGCGTGCTACTCTCATCTCTGAGGCTGTAGATTCAAACTCCGGCCATGCACCAACGTACTTGCCTATAGGTGCTCTTAACACGCATGAGAACATCGTGATGCGGATCACCTACTTGTCCATTAGAAAAAACAAATGATTACGAAACAGATACAGAAATCTGATTCGTTTACCATATAGTGTAGTAAGTCTTAAGTCTAGTCCATAGACTAGAGATACATGTTGTGAAAGTTTATCAACTTTAAATGTATTTTGTCAGGGCCCGTCAAACTCGAATGGGTTTTAAAAAATATATCGAGATTTAATAAAAAAAGGTTGAAACTACAACCCAATAGTAAGAGAGTCAAAGTCAAGGTGACTATCGTGGTATCGTGACTATCCCATCCCATTCTATTCGCTTACATAGACCTCTCGCAGAACGTCATCGAGCATTAAAGGTCGATGAGAATAATCGTCATTGATAGCAGGAATGTTTATCAACTTTTTATAAACGAATTAAAAAGTTATTTACTTCTGTATACCACCCACCTATTTTACACAAACGCTGATGAAGATTAAATTTTGAACAGTACAACAGTTCCGACTACAAATCGATTGAGCGATTGGTCACACATAATTATAATCGATTGATTGGCAGGATTTGATTTGATGAAAATGTGATGCGTAGCGAATATTTCACGAATGTAAGGTCGGTCATTGAACTTGTAATAGATAAAATGTTTACGTTGCATAATATTACACTTGATCACATTCCATTGGCTTACTTTGAGAGACTCAAGATTTCTTTTTAAAATCAAACATTAATCGTTACTATTTTCCTTTGTACAATAAACACTATGTTCTCTGAAAAATT
Organism: Pieris napi; assembly: GCF_905475465.1. Lineage (NCBI taxonomy): Eukaryota > Metazoa > Arthropoda > Insecta > Lepidoptera > Pieridae > Pieris > Pieris napi. The sequence goes on along the minus strand of NC_062238.1, from coordinate 6,492,973 downwards.
ATTACATATCACTAAGTCTATTAATGCTAACGAAATATGACGTAAGGGTTTACAAAACAACGGATACAAAGTTTAAAGCAAAACATTATAATATAATGTTCCAATATTGGAATATGTTCCACGAAATAATACTCAAAATACCCACAATTTCTACACGTGTATAAAACACCTGTAGAAATTGTGACAATAGAGATCTTGTTTTAAAGTATAAACAATTTTGTATCAAATAATTGAAATAAAATGTTAGTATCTATCAAGGTTTTTTGTTTTTTAATTCAACACTTTAAGTATAAGACGAGTTATTTTTAGTATTTCTTCTTGTGCGGCATATCACATTTTATATGTGGGTCGTCACATAATACCCAATTGTTTGTGTTGAGAACGGTCGTAAAAATCTATACCCTTGGCCTCAGTATTGCGTAGAAATTTAGCTGAATAAAAAACAGTCTGCTACATACTGTCAACATTATGTTTAAGAAATCTTGTGTTAGTACAGCATTGAAAGTCAAATTGTTCCTTTGCATCAATCAAAACATGTGATTTAAGTAGCAACTATTTAAATCAGCTACAAAAATTTTAAAAGTTGTATGCTATTTTTATTTGCTATTTTATCGTCACAAATATAGGAAATGTGTATTCCTATTATTCTAGAACTCTAGTTGCTAGGCAACCAGATATCATGTCCCATATTGTTTTAAGCATGAGCTGTATACTTAGGTGTTTAAAAATCGAAAGAACTTCAAACGCTGTAATGTTACCATACGAGGCGAGTATTGCTCATACGGCACAAAAAGTACAGATAAGTACAACAGGATATGACTTTCGAGGCTCAAACTAAAAACCTCACTTTCACTTGCTAGTCCCAAGGTCATGACTCAGGACATTCAGATGTAACTTCTAGTTATTGAGCGTAAATACATAACGTGTTGAATTAATGACTTCCTACTTATACGACGACATCTATAATTGAGATAAAGTAAACTATAAAAAATGTAAAGACAACCGTGAGGTTTAAATATATATAGGCGTCTTTATTCACCGTTTTAAAAAAAACTTTCTTCGCAAGAAAAACCTCACTAATTTGATACTCTACTGGCCATTATTCATAAACTTTTGTCCTGTGTTACTGCCAAATAAATAAACCTGACAAAACATAAAGAGGTTTATGAAGAAGACCGTTAGGTAATAAACAAATGCCAATGCATTTTGACGTGATAACGTCTTTAAAATCGTTTTAGTCGGGTGACATGTTCAGAAACTTGTGTCACACCAAAACCTCACGAGCGCGATCGCAGGTATAACGAGAGAGAGACGGACCGATCTCCCGTCTCATCTCACTCTAGCGGCATACAAACGAATGGAGATTTTCTCGTGCGGTTAAGTTTTCGTTGAATGTTTAACAAATATAGACAATAATACTTCATTAATTCCTTACTTCCCAAAAACTTATATCACCAATAAGACGTTATCACGTAAACATCTCGATCGTAAACCTACTTTACAAACAACCAATATTTTTTTTTTAACGTCAACCGTTTATCGCCTGAACAAGAAGCTTATTGCGTGTTTGAGTTTAGTTAGAGTTTGAGCGAAGTTATAGAGCAGTAGTTGTTGTGGTGACTTTTACAATAGAATCAAACGCGCCGTGCTTTTGTGAAAAGAAAAACCGATATAGCGAAATTTTCGATTCAGTTTTGTGTTGGTTTTATTTACTTTGTGAAAGCTAACGAGATCGCCGCCCTGTTTGCGTAGCTGTGCAAAAATATGGATCCAATTTTAGACCAAAATGCTTGAAGATTACGTTGGATGGGACGGGATTTTCCTAGACATTCTCATGTGAAGAATTGTTTAGATTTTGTATATTTTTTTAACATTTTTTAAATTCTAATCATACATGTCATAAAAATCATACATTATTTTGAGAAGTTGGTGCAAAGTAGTAAACTTTCCCAGATTAGATATATTAATTACCTATTCTGTAAAATAGTTATGATTTAAACTAAATAAGTCTCATTTATCATAGGTCATACCTGTCATCAGAGAAGATAACTAAGCTTTTAGTTACTCTCCGTAAGTGATAGCTCGAAAGGCCGCCCGTTGCCCGTATTATTATAGTTTGTACTGATTTTTGCAACGAAATGTTTAATCAATAAATAAAAGCCTATCTCAGTGTGGTACCAGGTTTCCGCTCTGCTACTCACAAATCAAGCAATTCCTTAAAAAACGCTGTTGTCTCGTCTTCTGTTATATAAATTAAGTGTTAAGTTAAAAACTTATCTTCGAGAAATTCTATAATTGATGAACAACAGGTTTATATAATAAGGAAGCTTTCATTAAAATGCTTTCCGCTTATGGTACCACCCCACGTATGACATTAATCATAGGGCGCATACAGATCGCCGAGTGGCTGTAATTGACCAACGAAGCCTTATAATTGGCACCTTTTTACGTAACCACAATCAACGATATCTGGATGTTGTAATGACGTTAAATTGACAGTAATCTTTGAAAGGTTGTCAGTTAGCCCCAAGCAAGATTTAAAACAAATCGGGAAAGTCTTCACCTCTCAGGTTTAACAGGCGCTTGAAGGCCCTATCCCAGCGCGAATTGCTATGTCTGTGTCTCGGTGTGGACTGCGGTGCGCAGTGGAGAGCTGGAGCACGGAGGCGCGCCGGCCCGTAGTAACAATTATGTAGTTATGTAAAACATTAAATTAATGTAATTTTATCAATTTTTTTTTTCTGTAATGGATTACTTGGCTTGCGATAAAATATATCGTATAAATTTCATAATCATGTTCTATATACGTAAAAAATTAGCTATGTTTGATTTTTTTTTCTATCGAGCGAAGTTATTTAAATCGTGTATCGATCTTTCAAAATGGATACATAAACTCAACTCCACCATATATTTTTTCCATTCGCCCTACTTCGAGAAACGATGACGAAAAATGAAAAGAAACAATATACTTTTTTGGAGTTTGGCGACCGGATAGGTCCTTAAGATTTCTTTTAGTTCTCGTTTCTGGTAGAATGTGATCTTGTTGGGTTATCTTTCTCTATAGGATATAACCTGAACTGAGTAGTTGCACATACTTCTGCCCCCTTCAGCGGTATGATGCGTAAACAAAATTCAGCCGTGCGTTTCTATTTTTTCTTGAGTGGCGAAAAGTTTCTTGCCAGTTCTTCTTACCCGCTCTACGCCCTTGACTTGCGAACTGGTAGTAAATGTAAAATTACAATTAATTTAACTTCTCTCTGACGATGCATAAGTGTACTTGTTTACCTATATGAATAAAGATATTTTGAGTTTGAGTTTACTGTATCCATACAAAGTTGCGAGGACATTACTATGAGCATTCGAAATTTGCATCTATTATAAATTGAATCTGTATTCTGTGATTATAACTAGTTAAGATGTGAAGGGAACATAAATATAAAATAAACACGGCTACAAATACAATAGGTGTCATTTACGGGGTTTTTATTTTACGACAAACAATAAACGTTTTCGTTGGTGCAATGAAATAGTATGTTTTTACGATACAATATCATATATCGCTTTTAGATATATTTTTTGGTTAGCAAAGGCACAGAAAACAAAGGTTGTTCAGATTAAATATTTTAAGGGTCATAACAAAAGATGTTTTGTTCCACTTAATATTTTTAGTTTTCTAGTAGAAGAGTAAGAATACAACGACGTAAGAAAAAAATATTATTTCTCATTACTAGCATTACACAATGAAAGGTTATGTCAAGATGCATTAAGTAAAATTCCTTTCATAAAGGTTATTTTTTGTGTCAGTAATAAAGAAAGATATTTGATTGTAATTCTTAGAAAGATAGTGCGTTTACATTGTAGTCACAGGTGACAAGAGTGGGACCGAATAAAATCGAGGAAATATTATGCGTTTGACTTGTTTTGACATTGCAGAACCACAGAGCGTCATAACGCTGTGAAAATGTCCGCGTTCTTGTCATATTTTATGAAGGCATAGATTTTACTTATTATAATTTATCTGTTTTCCTTGAATGTGTCTTCCTCATAATACTTGCCACTTATAAAATAATGTGGATGGTTTATGTAGATTGTTTAATGGCTATACATCGTTGTTTATAATTACAAAATATTTTTTATCTCAAGAAATATTACCGTTGCATACAAAATAAATTTATAGCATCTTAATTCTTGTAACCTATTTTCGTTAAAATTCTTAAGTTAAGTCATAGACAAATCTTGTAGAACATTAGAAATCTGACGTTTTTCAATGTTAATTGTCAATACACCAGAATAACAAAGATGGCGGTATATCAACCGGTCATATACATATAAGGTTTGTCTATTTAGATAGATTATTAAAAACTTTGATGAAGCGAAGAGCTCATAACATTTTAAGTTGTAAAATTCAAGAGATTTGACTAATATCCCACAATGAGACACGGAAATTCACTTTAAACACAAAATTTATATAACATAAATAAAACATGAACAGGTTTTGAACAAGTTCCTATCACAATGACAATAGTTGGAAGATTGATGTTCGAAACATTGGCGTAGGTTGGATGACATTCCAATCTGTGTGGGCCAAACATTTGTCCAAGTTGGCGGTAAAATACGGTGACTTCCTTACGAAATACTTTTGCAATCAATTTGATACCAAATGCCGATAAGGTGACCCAAGTAGGCTAATTTTATGACCTATTGATAGGCCGTTAAAATTATATCTATGGTTTAAGGTTCTGTTATATTATGATATTCGTTATTTAATGACGTCGTTTACTATTCATCTATACAATACGGTTCCGCTTCAGTTGTAACATATTTTTGAAGTTATACTTCTTTAGGCGCGTTATGAAAAATTGATGAGAGTGAAATTTTACGATGCGCGCGCACCGTGACACAAAATTAACAGAATGAAGTTGCCCACGGAAGATGCTACGGCATTGGACATAATTTAAAAACAACATTCGAACAATAATAGAATTTATGTTACACTTAATGTAAGAGAATAATAATAAATATTTATTTATTTAATTTTTCAAATGTAAACTGAACTTTATTGACTATAATGACTCCTTTTCCAGTCTTTGATTATTTAATTGTAATTAATTATTTGCATGCAATCAAAAACTATTTTTAATAATGCCAAAGAAGTATAACTTCTTACGCGCGTACATAAGTGCACGCACCCTTTTTTTTTTAAATAATTAATGTATGTCTAGTATGTGCCGGCGTCTTTAGCAATTAACAATTAATATAAGAAGTTAAAGTACTTTGCCTTCTTCTTCCATAGATTGATGATGAAGAACTATTAACCAATTCAAAAGGTAATTAAATTTACATATCAGAAAGAACCTAGTAGACTAAAGTTGGGACGGCTGGTGGCGACGTGTGTCTCGTTCGTATTATATAATATTAAGTTTCTCAAGTAAATAAAATACATTATTTTTAAAATGAGAAATAAAGTTTTTTAAACATTACAAACAGACTTTCTCTGTTTTTATGTCCCTTAGGTTAAAGCAATTAATGAAAGAGCCAAGAAGATATGTACATAGTAAATCTCGTTTATTTTTGGTTGCAGTTAAATTGTATGGTCCAGCCTCAAACTGGCTATCGGGCCATCGTCTGCAGTCATTGTTCCAAACAAAGAGATGCGTTTTTGGCGAGCCTTCGTTTTAGTCTGGGCTACAGAACCAGAATAGGCTTTGTTATATCTGTAGTATTTAAATGAAGCGAAATTTATGTAAACGTTTATTATCTATGGCGACTTCGCTACCGTAGAACTACGATATTAAGCTATATATTTCGCCTACATTCCAAATTCAACTTTGTTTATGCATTGTAATTTGACAATAATTAATAATATCGTAGTTGAATAATTTAAATAGCGAAATATATATCAAACCCTCCTGATGTAGTAAAAACTTTCCGAGTTAGAAGAAATTGTGACTTTCCATCACAATTTCAATTAATTTAAAGTGAGTCTATTTTGCAAATTAAAAGAAAAGTATACAATCAGTGGGTGCTGAAACCTTTCGTGGGTGCTGCTTTTATACGCAATCATTCTCCACTTGGCGACTTTTACTCTTTCGTGAAATTTTCTATATAATTCTTTATTATAATTCTATTTTATAATTCTTCTTGATTCAGTCCCTCCCTCTCTTCCGCCCTTGTTTTATTCATCATCAATTTCACCACTTGGTCTTCACTTGCTAACCTGGTTTTCAGGTCATCGAGAACAGCCTCCTACTCTTAAGGATTTGTAAAATAAAATCTGACTACATTCTTATTGCGCATGCGCGCCGAATACCAATGGCTTTTTGTTCAAACCAGTGTAAGTGGAATTGTTCAACGAGTTATTTGGACGCCAATTACAGGGCATCAGAATATTTGCGATATTTTAATAAATTACATGATACAATGTGTGCTTTAGATTTATAGATTTTAATAATCTCTTTTTTTCTTCTAGGTAAGTTCGATTTCCTCTCATTTATGGACCCTGCAAACTTAAGGTATGCCGAAAAATATATAATTTATATGTATTAAAAATAGAAAATACAGTGTAAAATCCATGTAAAGTCCCCCAAATTTAACGACAAACCCCCTAAAGCATCGAAATCACTTGGCTTTCGTTGGTTTAGCTTGTCTTCCACACAATGATACACTCTACATAGCATAAAAAGGATTGTTAAGCTGCCGAAATTAGTTGAAACTGTGGAGCTGTTGTACGTTGTTTTATAGCTTTATTGTCCTAGCGAGAAATCACGAAGATGCCTCAATATCGCAAGATATGAATTAAAGTAAAAAATACAACCTAACTACTGGTACAGTACAAAAATTACACACAACAATAGCGCTCACATACGAATTGTTTTTATGTACCTAATTACTAACACTAGTCAGAAGTAAACTTTCTTTTTCTAATAGAGATTTTCTTTCTATTCAACGACAACTCTTTGTAGCGACAAAATAGGCTTAGTCCCTTGAGTGCCGTTATAGTAGATCACAAACTTGCGTTTTTATGTCATTCGTACTATATCATTTTAAGACATAAAACATGAGTTAAAAATGAGAAACACCTAGTTGCAAGAGCCATCAAGATAATGAAAACATATTTCTCCTTTACCCTTGCCGATCCGACACGGCCAGCTCACGTCATATCTAATTGAAGTAAATTGTTCTGACATATTATCGCTGTGACCGTGCCTGACCATGGCGAGTCTTCGTAACCAGTTTAACATGATTTGTAGTTTAGCAAAGGGTTCGAACGGAAAAAGAAAATACTCTTTGTCCAATTAAAATGGATTATCATACATTAGAGAAACTGTAGTCAATCCGTGGAGAAACTGTACTCAAAGCGTTGGGATATTTTTAATTTTAAAATTTATTTGATAAATATTTTAAATATTTTCTGGAGACGTTTTCTCTATGGAATAATAATCTTATTATGAAAACTACACGTTAAATGACTTGTGATAAGCGATAATACAGACACATTGGGTAAACATTTAATATGTATTACTTAATAAGTAGTGTCCCATATGTATAAGACAACAAATCATAAATCACTTCACGCTTTTGATCAAGTTCATCTATGACATAAACCATGTTTTTTCTGTACATAAATTTCTAAATTTACTAATTAGTCGATGATTAGGGTCCTTTACGAAAAGAGCGTACCAATTCTTAAAAAGCCGACAACGCACTCACGAGCTCTCTACCATTAAGTGTCTGTTCTTTAAATAAATAAATCTACCCTTTCCAAAGACGTAGTTCTTTACTGACTGGTCTATTGCGACCTTATGAAGGTCGGGAATTACATCATGAGCATCCGTGATGACGTGATGTTTCTTCAATTGAATAATATTTTATTAATATAATAGCTTCTTATTGAGGTAATTAAGTATCTTTAATAGTGATTTATACATATGAAACTGATTTGTGGTCATTTTCTCCAATTTAATATTGTCTTTTATTTCCCTAGCTTAGTTTGCCAGACTTTTATCTTTTCAGTCGAGTTTCACATTTTCCTCAAACGTTTTGCGTAGTTTTGCAAATTTTACCAAACAAGATTAACCTCAAAATCAATTACGATAAATTTCACACCATTTTAAAAATTATATGGATCGAAGAGTTCGATCATTGGTATAACTGATTCCCTAACTGCATGCCTAATTTGTCTGCATAAATATCCCGGATTATCCATAGTAATATAAGCCTTAAACCAATGTGATAAATATTAATTTAGCATAAATCGTAAAGAAGATAACGGTCAATTTCTGCCAAGTATGGATCTCATGATTCGTTGCCAACTGAAGATTTTACTGTACTCAAAACTTGACTTCCTACTTAATAAATCCGAAAGTTTTAACATGAATATCACAATGAAACAAATCTTGTACCTGTACTCATAGTCTTACCGCTGTGCTCTAGCTATTAAAAGCTCAGTTACCGAATCCATTAGGCAAATATTTTATATAAATAAATCTGGTGCTACAACTTCTAGCTCTTGAATCTAGATTTCTGAATCTGTCTGTGATCATTTGTTCTTTCAAAAGACAACTCACCGCCTTTTCTGTCATACACGCCATCGGTTTTTAGGTATTATATTAAATGATGACATGGAAGTAAATAGAAAAGGGAAGAATAAAGTTCATTGCAAGGCTTTATTTAACTGGCAAATGACTGCTCTCTTAAAAAAGTCTTAATTTTTAAAATTCGAATATAGTCTATTATATCGCATAACAAAGTTCATGAGCTAGTTGCGTACTATTGACATTCAGAATACATTAATTGTACGTCGACCGTTTTAGTCAAATCGTGGTTTACAAATATGGATGTGCCTCTTAAAGGATCGCAGCCTCTACTTTCTTGCGAAACCGGTCCACTTCTTAGAATTTACTCTTTCGTTTTTACAGTGCTATGTCAGGTGGAAACGCGAACATTATGGGCAAAAAATGTAAAAAAGAAATCGGTGCTTTGAATGGTCTTGGATAGCTTTTTGTTCATTTAACTAGCTTAAAGCGGTGTAAATGATTTGTTAGTTGATTTGGCAATCGATTTTATATTACTAAAACTTTAATACAATGCTATGACGATAGGAGATTGAACTATAAAAAACCACAAAATTGATGTTATTCAAAGAAATACAACAGCAATTAATAAAACATTATTGAATTTGGCTAGAAAAATTGTTGCCATGTTTTTGAAATATTTTGTCATGTCATTGTTATAGTATAGACTATATAAAAACCTAATAAATCATGCGAACTCATGGGGCTATTTCTCCAACTGGAAAGATAAATTTTGACTAGAATTTGGAGTACCAGAAAAATGCAAATGGTCACGGAATTTTGACGATATAAAAATGAATTTAGCAATGGAATTCATTGACAAGTGAAAAACAAAACCTGATTGCTTGAATTCCTAAAAGTAATTTCATCACAGTTCAATGACCTTTAAAATTAAAATTCCTTCCTATTTAGGAACTCTTTTTTGATCTTACCACACCGCATTACAATCGAGCGGAGAATTCGAGCGAAAAAATGTGATGCAACTCGAACTGAGGTGGACTCGTTCGACCTTGAATGTCTTGATGTTTTAATTATCCGTAAAAACAATTAGCAATACCAAGTATCATGTCGGAATTTGTTATAAAACATCGGATAATAATTGTAATAAAAATTGTGAACAATTAAAATTAAGTGTCCGATCACGATGGATTTCATTACATTATAAGTTTCGAACTCTTTATTTGATTTAATACTTTAACTAGGTGAACTCGATTTTCAGATATCGGGTTCGTTCTATCCTTTCTCTTGTAGAATCCTGTTCACATCCTTTTATCAATTGAGCGAATTTTTTTCTTCTAACCATAGTATTATTGAATGTCTTACAAGCTAAGAAAAGAGTTAGCCTAGCCCTTAACCATACGATTTTCAAATCCAATGGATTTTTCTTTCTGTATGCGTAATTAATTCCTCGTACGGTACGGGTATCATGTGGTAGTTATGCATGTATTGGAACTAAAAGTCTTACTATATATACTTCCTTATTAGAAAAAAACTCATCAATATTATTGCAGAAATCTGTGCAACACCCGTATATAAGGGTTGTAGCGCCACAGAATATATCAATAAGAAAGTAACTGTATCCTCTAGTAGATACATGTCAACACTCTTACTAAATCTTGTAATCCATTTTGTTTTCTGGAGACCAAATCTTCTTTTAAATACCATTTGATGGTGGCTACATTGCCATTTCCGGTTTGGCGAAAATTGTTATTCATATAAATTGGCCAATTTAAAATTGATTTATTAGATTTGCAATTTTGTTTATGAACGTTTAAGATGTAGTTCATATATTTGATTTATTACAGTTACGATAATTATATACATAACTGTTGTATTTTCTAAATGGACATTCTTTGCCATAGATCATTAATCAGCTGGTTCATTTAGATTTATTCCCTGTGTATGTGTATTTATACCAAAACCTTAGTACCTAAAAAATCATTCGCTACTGTGTCATCATCTTCTAAATTTGAAGACGCAAACAAATGCGATGAAAAAAATAGATGATTTTTAAAAAAACAAAAGAGAATTGATAGCTTTTATTATTATTATAGCTAATGTCTGGGCGACGCCTGCCCGATGTTTTTCTCCAAGGAGAATGTATCGCATTATTACTATTTACACCCCTCGTATAATTATAGTGTATATAAGGTATAACTATACTATTAGTACTTAAGGCAAGGGTGATAACAAAATTATCATTTTGACTAAACCTAGATCATTATAATATAGAAGAGTTTATTATAATGATATTAATATATATTGAAGTGAAATATATATATATATATATATATTATAGTATATATATATATATATATGTATTTAAATACCTCACGAAGATTATTTAACTGTGTTAAAAAACCAAAAAGTGATAAGGAAAAAGTTAAGTATTCGTCACCGTACAGGTATGTCCGGACTAAACCAAACAAAAAAGCGATGATACATCTTTTAAGTTAACTAATTTACACAATACACAAGAACACTTTACAATATGAATTAGGTATTTTTCTAATTTAGTTTTAGTCCAACTAAAATTCCTTTTTTATCTTATAGTGTCATTATAATTCAGACAAATAAAGGTATCACCTACATATAACAAAGATATATGTACATTATTCACTACCGCTTTAAGCCTTTCTTCTTACGGAAAGTTTTCAGACCGATACGGTCGCAGCGGGGCTACTGTCTGACCATCTGATTGTGATTGACCATGTACGTAGGTGATATTATAATTCACAATTGTGAATGCACAAACGCATTTCCTATTCCATAACTATCAAAGGCCGATGGAACGAATATTTGATTCTGCCGGAGTATGGCATGGTCTGGTACAGAATTTAGCTTCACGTGCTCATCCAACACGGGATTTTAATACCACCAATGTCCTTTTCAAGTACACAATGTTCTTTTCTACCATATAAAAAATAAAATAATCAGTGGCGCTACAACCTCGCTTAGGTCCGGGCCTCAGATTTCTGGATCTGTTTCATGATCACTTTTCAATCTAGTAGGCAAGACTTTTTGGGTCTTAGACATGTCGATTTCCTCACGATGTTTTTCTTCGACATAGAAAGAAAGCCCATTGGTGCGCAGCCGGGGATCAAACCTACGACCTCAGGGATGAGAGTCGCACGCTGAAGCTACTAGGCCAATACTACTCTTTTCTACCATATATTGTCTCTTTCTACGATACAATGGCCTTTTCTACCACACAAAGGCTTTTTATAGAAATAACATATGTACTTACAAACTGTAAATTAACAAAATAATGCGGTTAATATTTCAGTGTTTTGAAAAGTCATATTACCATATTTGCTCATGTTATTGAAATCAAGGCACAACAACTCACTTGAATCGTGAAGTTTGTAAATTTGATAGCGAAGTTCAACTTAAACAGCTCCTGCTTTTGTACTACAACAATTAGACAGCGAGACTTACTATTGTTCGTGTTTAATGTTCTTAACTTGAATACAATTATTCGCTAAGCTACAGAAACAAAAGCTACGAGGTAAATTTAATATAACATATAGGTTCAATTGTTTTGTTCAACGAAGTTATATGCAGGCAATTATTTGCTGTAATTTGTAAGTCTTGTGTTGGCCTAGTGGCTTGAGCGTGCCACCCTCATCCCTGAGGTCGTTCTTTCGAATCACGGCTACAGCAGCTCTTTCTGTGCGCAATTAGCACTTGCTCCTACGGTAAATGCAAACATCGTGAGCAAACCGGCATGTTTCAAACCTAATATTCATGACTTGTGTCAGACACAGAAGGCAAAATAAACATGATCAAGAAATGGATGCTATCTGTAGACCAAAACCTATTCAGGGTTGAAGTGCCTCTATTATTATTATTATAATATTTTAAGACATATAATATCGCTTTCAGTACCATATATTTGCATAACTGTGATATGAAGAATCGTAAACGTTTAGAACTTTATGGTGTAAGGAAATATAATAAACAAAACCCTATCTCCGAGGTATTTAGCGACATTACAAGCCCATTTGGGTTAATTTATTTCGACAATTAAGACATTTATCCGCCATTGTCTCGGTTTTGCACGCAATTACTCCGAAATCGGTCACTTTGAACCGCCTATTTAATGAAGGATTTCGTGGTTTAATTATGCTAATTAATTGTGCTTTTAATATAAGTTTGATATCGGAATACAATTAGTAATGAACGTTAATAATGTCTAATACTAGTTGGAAGTCCGAGTTTGTGTTTTGTTTGTAACAATAGTTCAGTCCAACAAAAGTATAGAATTAAAGCGTAGTCGGGTAGTACCTCAACGGGCAAACAATTCATCATTTATTTAAGCTCACAGAATACCAATCCGAAACAGTTATTTCTCCGGAAATCGACTATTACCACCGTCTTATACACATAGACCATTACGCTTTAGATCGAGCGGCTCGGCTCCCTTGGCGTTGCGTAGAGATGTGGGGTCACTCTGCATCTTCTACCGCATTTACCATGGAGAGTGTTCAGAGGAATTGCTCGGACTTTCAGCTGAGCTTCATCATCGGACGTCGAGGCAGAATCCGAAATTCCACCCGTATCACCTCGATGTCCGTTGTTCCACAACTGAGCGTTTTTAACAGCAGTTTTTGCCGCGCACCACCACTATGTGAGACCAGCTGCACTGAAGTATTTCCGAACTAATTCGACTTAGGGTACTTCATACCAATATATGCTTATAAAGCCGATAACGCACTCGCGAGCCCATTGGCATCTTAATGCCAGTGTCTATGGGTATCACTTAACATCAGGTGACCCTCTTGCCCGTTGGCCTCTGTTCTATAAAAAAAATTGATACATAGTTTTGGTTCATATATTCTTTTTTGTCATGTAACAAGGTACGATAAAATGTTATTTAAATTTGTAGTTACTAATAGTAATCCTACTATTAGTCGTTGGCAGTGACAAATTAAAAATATGTTCAACTCCGCACGGCCTAATTCCAACGTCTTATGCTAATAACTAGGATTTGAATGTTTCTTTATTTGGGCGTGGTGAAATATTAGAATTATATCTCTCGGATCGAGAAAACGCCCACGCGATGTTAAAACCATTCCAGGAACGAGTAGGATGTTTTAAATGCATTCTAATTAGGCAACATTGAAATTAGTTTGGTACTGAATAATTTTGACTATAGAATTGTGAGCTTTATTTGTAACAGCAATAAAGGCTTTTATGGTATTTGGTGGTCTGACATTCTAATTCAATGTATGAAACATAAGTAGGTCAGTTTTTGGTATGCTATTACATGGTTTGCTATTTTCATAAACCCTATAGGGAATAGGCCGACATTTATGCTTTCTTGATATTTTTTTGTGATATGTAAACAGCCTTTGTGTCTGACAAGTGTTGTTTCATCAGCACCTTGAACTTCTATCTGTATAATAAATCATATTTTAATCTTAATATTCAAACCCAAAAATGTTTTACTAATTCAAGACATTGTTTCACCGAATTCTTTCCTTTCAGAATTTCACCAATCGAACTTGATACTGAACAATGTTAGAGTTAAAATATGTTCAAGGTTAAGTGTAAGTGCCATTCGAATCAATTTTGCGCCATCACGACGTTTTAAAATATTTAAAGTATGTAATTCACATAAAACCCAACTTTCTCTACGTTTTCATAAACGTCAAGTCCCAATATATTTAAAAGGCTTTTACGATTAATATAAAGTAATTCATATCAACACTCGTGTATTAAGGCAATAAACACAAAATTGTAACACCTACATATTTTGGTAATAGGTATCCCGCTGGTATTCATTAAAATATAGTTCTTAAATTGGATACGTCAAATTAACTTATGAATTCAATTTATTTAACGAAATATGGGACATAAGTTAACATTCTCTATTTAAAATCGATGATTTTTATGTAATAAACATAATATTTAACAGTTTTTTTTTTAATTTAGTATAATGAGCACTTACAACGGAAGACTTGCAAATTTGATACGATGATCTTTTGTTTTTTTTTCGATTAAGGACTTCCATTGGGGTCGTTCATCGATCACATATTGCCTCCCTAATTCATCCTCGCTTACTAAGTGTACTTCGAAAGACTAAACTATCTTTTTTATTGTGAAGATACGTACACAGTAGGTCTATAATGTCACAAAAGTCTCACTGGGTGGGTCCGTTAGGCTATACCTAATAAAACTGCCTTCACTCCTAAATTACTAGAGAACTTCAGGGTTTTCTTCAACTTTTGCTCAAACGTATCTATATCATGCCACGACCCTTCTATGTTGTGATTATTTCTCAACCCTCATATATTATATTTAACAAAAAAAATCTAAAAATATTTTTGCCAACCATATAATTGTTAATATAAACATTAAGTTCAAGAAGTTTCTCCGCACTAAATAAATATGCAGATGCAATTTACCGGCAACACTAGTTATTAACATGAAGGAGAACGGTCCGTATCTAAAATTATTCCTCGTAAACACGTATTGAGTATTTGCAATCTTTTGCAAGATTAAATTATTTTCATATTTGCATGATAATAAGTGGGTAACAATATTGTTTCGATGTTATTGCAATGCACAGTAATCATAGAGATAATATTTTGTGCTGATTGCACTATCAGGGATTCGCAACATTCGAGTTTTATGTGGCAAGCTTTTGTCTGACAGTTTAGTGTACATGTAGAGGGAAGCAACTTTATTTTATCCTTTGTAAATATTTATGGTATGGCATATATTTCTACGACTGTTGGATCACTTTTCTTTTGGCAAGTGATGATCCTTCTGTGCCAAACATTACCAATTTTTTAGTAGGCCAGAGTTCAATAGCAACGTTGCACGCTGCACATCCAGACCGTACGCGGAGTAAACTTTCTCCGTGTACATCGATGATCAACCATTTCGACTACTCCGAAACGAAGTATTGTTTCGCTGGTTACCTACTCGTAGCTGGTATACATAAGTGCGTTAATCACTAATTCACAGCTTTTATTTTATAGAACAAGCCAACGGTTAGGAGGGTACCGTAACTTTTTTATAAAAAGCAATTAAAACAAATATTTTATTCAAAAGGCACTCTTAAAATTCAAGTGTAGATGTAGATAAAACCAAAAGATAAAAAAGTTATTGCTATCTTAAACTATTTTTACACATATTGTGTATAAATTTGAGTTACCTTAAGTGACCAGTTGTCATTACTGAATAAACAATTGATTGAGAATTGATTAAGTGATACCACCTCCCATAGACACTATCAATGCCAGTGGGCTCGCGAGTGCGTTGCCGACGTTTTAAAATTGGAACGCTACTTAAAGGACCCTAAGCTTGATAAACATTAAAAAGCTGGTTGATTTCGAAGTAGCCAGGTTTGCTAGCCCTGCTATAGGCCGTACCTGTTATTCGGTCGATGAGTTTCTTGCGACCTTGGTTGCAAATGAATCTTTTTCTTAATAATTACCGAACGAAACCGTTAATTACGTGACCATTGACCACCCATGTAAGTAGAAATACTTCTTTTTGTAATGCTTATTAAATGCTTCTTGTGCACGACGATTGTATAAATTAATTTAAAAATATAAATCTCGCTTTACCAGCAAGTGGTCAGGGGATAAATGTCATTCTAAGAAAATTCAGTAGAAACGCCACCTTTTTCTACTTCTTGATATTTACTATGTTGTATAAAATATATACAACTCGTAACATTGTGTAAAATTATCGTAAGGTGTTTTTTAAACACTTGAAAGTTATAGGTATGTCGAAATTAAACATAATATTATATTTATTAAATTTGAGCAGTGTTGGCCTAGTTCAAGTATTACGTAAGCACTATAGGGGAGAGGGGGGTTTTTTGATTTTCTTATTTTTGATTACGTCAACAGTAATCAACGTCAACACATTGTCTATGCTTGAAAACGAAATGCATTTTCGAGGATTCCTACTAAAAATTATTACTTTTATGTACTATTTTATATTATTTTTGAGAGCTTTGCTTACTTTTGCTGACAAGAGGAGGGGGGGGGATAAATTGCAGTAAATCTGCTTACGTAATACTTGAGCGGCCCCTGTGCACCAATGGACTTTCTTTCTATGTTCGCATTTATCATTCGATCGAACGGTGAAGGAAAATATCGTGAGGAAAGCTGATCACATACTTGCCTATTAGATTTACAAATGGTCATGAAATAGATACAGAAATCTGAGGCCCAGACCTAAAAAGGTTGTACCGCCATTGATTTATTTAAAGTTTTTAAAAACGTTTTCTTTGACTCCTCTCTTACACATTTACTAGTAACTTATAAAATTCCTACTTATACATCTAAAGGTCTCTTTTTGGTTGCCTGTAGTTACAAAAAGTGCTACTAAATAAATTACTTACTACACAATACAGATAATTTCAATTATTGGAAGTTGAAACGAAACCCCGTTGCGTTGAACACTTTTTATAATTTAATGATGCACTTGAATTATTTTATTGTATTGTTTTAAGCATGAAGACAGGAAATCGTTCAAATATTATTTGATTTTATTGACCTCATGCAGCGGCTCTGTGGTTTAAATGTGTATTAAAAGTGACCCGTTGAGTATATAGAATTATTAAGCCCAATATTCAAGAAGCCTGAATAAACATTCTATCCGTATACTGATTTCGCAAAATTTTGATTGATTAAAGAGTTAAGAGAGAGATAAGAGAGTTGGTTTGTGCTTAGTGTTATCGCGCTTAGTCTATGCTTTTACTACCAGTAAAATTTGCACTAACCATTGGTATAACGTTTTATGTATGATGTATTTTTATATCTCTTAGTCTACTTTTTTTAGTAGCTTACCAACATATGGAATATTCTTCACAGACACAGACTCTTCGCTATTCCGGAATAAAAACATAATATTAAATAAAACTAAACTAATCAATTATGATTTACCCAATTTTTCTCTCCATAAAAACCTTCCTAAGAGTTCAGGGAATAAATAAAAAAAAATACTCGAATTACGTCGAAGACGTCGTCTTCGAAGTTTGCGCTTAGCAACATATTTTGCGAATCATTTTTATTTATATACATTGCATAGATGATGTAATGTTAAAAACTTCCGATATTTGACTTAGACATTATCGAAGGCCAACATAAAATGTCCTTACTAAATTGTGTTAAACAAATATGACATATCTTAAATTAACATGTTAAGTACATAAGAACTAGTAAACTAGTAGAATAATATCCAACGAATAAATTATCAGCAATATTGCCAACTCGAGAGCTGGTATTTAAAAAAATAACTGCCTACCTTAATTATAATATTTCTCGCAAGACTAGTCCCAGTTCCCACACAACCATGTTTTCTAAAGGCTCAAATAAGTAGGTATTACAAACCTGGTTTTGACTAATTGGTACCTGCTACTTATTATCAGTGCCATGTTATTATTTTTTAATTTCTTTATTTATATTTCGAATGCTGTAGTGCAAATATAAAACAGGTTTATTGTCGTTGAAGGAAAAAAATAACCACAAGGGCTGGCAATGGAGTTACCACTCGCAATCTCTTAGGCATTATAAGAGTACTTATGAATGTTAAGTATGTATAACATTAGGTGGATGTCTTAAGAATATTATATTATAATTATTTTGAGTCACAAATTTAACTAAGATTTCCAGTAAATCATTTCTTACCTGCCATATAGCTACAAGCGTATTTGCAACGGATGCGCCAGCGCATACCACGTTATTAGCAAAAGTGTAAAAAACTCGTAACTCTTCTCCCACGCTAGCTCGCGGCCATTTTGATAGTTTTGTATATCGTTGGTGATAACGTTCTGTTGTTTATGGTGTTTTGCTTTGCTTGCTTTATATTTTGTATGTTCAATCAGTTTTCACGTTGGATACTTAAATGTAACACATGATACTGTAGTGACTGTATCGTGAGTTTGATATAAAGTAAAATACATCTGCCAAGATATTTCTTGACGGATGTATATAATATGTATTTATGAAAACCTCCGTTGACGCTTACAGTGTACCATGAGCGATATTAAGTTCGTTAACAAATTTTTGATACTAAATTATTATATTTCTATATAATTAAATAATAGTTTTGTCACGTTTATTTATGCACGTTGGCACAAAAGTTATAAGGAAGCTCTTTGATCTGCATTTTTATAAAGCGGGATAACGTCAACCGTACATACTAGACTTTTCTATTTAAAGTTTTTGGAACCATAACACATTTTAGCGTTTATTTAATCGGTATTTTTTCTTTAAAGAGGATTAGCTTACTCGAAACAATTATTGTTACTATCGGAATACGGAATCTACAAAAAGTGTTCTTTTCAAGTTTTTCATATCCTTAATAGTGTATTGAATTCTGAAATATTAGCTTTGAAACCTATTATTAAGAAATACGTAGTGAACTTTATTTTCTAAAGGTCACTAATAAAAGCTTCTGTTTAGTTCCCTATATATATGATTTACTATGAATTTATTTTCCGGTGTCACGCTGCGCCGTTTCATGGTTGTAGGTCGCCCGCTGCGTACACTGTAAATACAGCCACTATTTTAGATCTTATTATACTTCTGTTTCACACAATTTATTACCTTAATTATGTATGTACTATAGACTATTTTGCCATAAAGCCAAGACTTTAGCATGCTAGACATAATTCGTAGAAATAGATATTTATTTAAAAAAAAAACAATTAATATTAAAACAAATTAAGATGCACTTTTTATTAATTGTTAAATTAATTTTCCTGAAAAGAACCTTAATACCAGGCAATGAACGGCAGTTTTAAATGCATTATAAATTAATTATATCAATAAGTAACAGTCGATATCTGTCTTCAATAAAATTTAATGCACTCTTGCGCATTTTTTTATGTAAGTATCGTTATTTCATAAGAAAATATACATAACGTGATAGCACTTCGATTACAGTATGATTAGCTGGTAGAAATAACTCTTATTTCAACACTTGAAAAAAATTACTTAATAATGAGACTCTTCTTAAGTAGTATTTCTACACAATTGAATAATAGAAATGATTTTTCGTTATCAAACAATATTGTCGTAAATATTGTGTTTGATTTCTTTGGTTATTGAATGAAACTATGTAGCTTTCATTTTAAAGAAATTTAAGGAGTGTGTTTCACGATATCCTATGAACCTTTGGATTATCACTAAACTGTCGTAGATTCACAAGAATAATTGTCACGTTTACTGGGAAATTTCTCGAAGTTAGAAGAGAAGAATATATGGCATAGAAGACCTACCTCAATGATAATTCAGTTGCGCGTGTGTGACCCGCAATTTTTGACGTAACTTGCACCCCAGAATATGTATTTATGATAGCGGAATATAATGTCTTGCGGCGTAACGCGGCGGCAGGCTTACACATGGCCGGATTATGTAAATGTTATGTAAATATATCCATATCGGTATCGGCAATGTCTTCCAAATGTCACGATACTGATATTGTTTTGTTTTTCATGTATGTTTGTGTCATGATTCCTTGTTGCATAGTCCTAAATACCTGAGAGTTCTTCTGTAATAATTCATTGGAGCGTTAGTAATGTATAATACATAGTTACCAACTTCTATGATTAAAATAAAAAAGTGTATGTACTTATGTACACGCGTTAGAAGTTATACTTCTTTGGCGTAACAAGATAAAGATCTTTTCAAAAATTGTATTTACGTTTGTAGAAAAAACAACACTTACAATAAGGTATTTAATGCATTGGAAGTTTTTATTATAACGCATTATCTAGTTAAATAAAGTTTAATTTAATATAAAAAAAAATTTTTTTTCAATATAATTAAAGAAATTGACATTTTTTTTATTTTAGCATGCAACTTTACATACCTATTGATATTTAGGTACTATTTAATTCACGTCCATTGCTAGGAGTTCAGTAGCCATGTGAAGTTACAAGAGGCTTATGATAGCTAAAGTATGATACAAATATTCATCTAAGAAACATTGTCTAAATATCGTACAAATACAGCTTCAATATTTGGTAAAAAAAAATATTGACTATGGCTCACTGACGTGACGCGCGCATCGTAAAAATTTTGTCTCATCATTTTTCCCTAACGCGCCAAAATAAGTATAACATTAAAAAAAATAAACAATATTATTGTATAACGCAACGCAACCTACAATTTGCTTCATTGACAATTTTTCTTTAAGTTAGGAATTATTATTTAACAAGAAATAAAACCCAGGGCCTCCAGGTGGAACCAACTGAGCCACAGATTAAATAAGCGATAATTTGTTATTAGAATCCTCTTAATTTATGGCCATTGAACTGTACAATAAAAGTTTAAGCTAATTACAACCAAACTACTTTTATGTAATCATACATAAGCCTATAAAAGTAATCTTTATCAAATCTTATAGATAACAAAACATCTTATTAGAGCTAGGAAGTGGTCAGACACGTTAAGCCTGTCACACACGAATGACACTAAACTGACAGCGACAAGGTTTGTAGAAACCTTAAAACTTAGTCCGATTCGACCACCCACGATTCACGAGTGGAAATAATGAACAGGTTACGTGGATTTTGGTGAACACCTCTGTTAATTATTAACGGAATAACGGATTAAACGTGTTAATCACACTTATTTTAACCTAAATTATAACGGAAAATTTCGTAAACTTACGAAAATACTTGTATTGCATATTGAAAGTGTAATGTGAGATAATTGCGTAAATATATTTTATTATTAACTAAATTAAATTACGTTTGTAAAATATTCAATTCTTGCTCATATTATTGTATCACTAACTAAAATTCACGTATATAATCTATACTATTGTTATGAAGAGGAAATATTTGTATGTTTTTATCGAATAAAATGTAATAATTGCTGGATTCATTACAAGAATGATTCCAACTTTAGAATGCTACATTATACCTGAGTAATATTTTAATATTATAAATATGCAATTTAAAAAAAGGTTCAGCCGTTCGAAGAGAATGTTCCGTAGTCTACTTACAAGTGTTTAATTTAATTCATGACATGTTATTGATATATAATTGGTAGTTAATGTAAATGATACTTTGCAATGTCTTAAAGTGAATAAATCTTTAAACCTAGTCTTAAGAAAACGCGCACGGCCATACACATCCGAGTATGGTAACGAAGGTCTTACAAGGCAATTATGTTTGTTTGTCTATCTGTCCTGACGTCTACAAGCCGCTTCGGCTGATCAGAGAAATTATAAGTTTAAGTTATTTGCTTAAGCGTTTGAGAGTCATGCAAAAGCTGATAGATGTAAAAATATTTCGAAACTTCAATATTCAGTAAGTCTGAGAATCGGCTACTATCTATCTTTTAAACCCTAATTTAACAATATTACCAGATATATTAATAATCCATTGAAATACTTTAGTTGTATACCATTTGTTATGAAATTTTATCATACGAACATTTATCATTTCAAACATTATAGATCGCTAGTTTTAACATTAAATTGTCGGCCTATGACCATTTATCACAATGTAACCTTTAGAGAAATAAATAATTCTATTTTAATGTTACAGTTGAGATCAATCACTGAGACAAAGCATTATAGAACGACGATTTAAAAAATCTTCACGAAAAGGGCGTGCCAAGTTCTGCTTTGTAGGTACATGTGTCAAAAACGTACTTATTGACGCGCGAGTTCATTTGTAGTAGTGAAAAAAAAACCAAACAAAATATGTGTAATGTTTATCGTTAAATTAATAATATTTTTAAGTCGGTTAATTAGTGGAGATTTCTTCCTGCATACTTAACCTCTATATAATACTTATGGAACATTGACCTATATTTTTTATCTTTACTTTTCCCACACTACATACAGTTCTCAAAGTCGGATTATGCGCTTAACAGATCTTGAATATGATAACCATATGTTATATGTTTATAAAACACAGTGTTTTGATTGCTTCTTTTGTCCTAACCAATTGTATGAGCTATTGTCTTTGACTTAAACAAAATAAAGTTTTATTAATATAATATGTTGACAGGAATTTTCTTACATTATTATTATATTTTTAAAGTATATTTTGGTCAAATGTGTGGAACATATAGAATACAAGAACAGTGTCTTAGAGAGACACCAAGTAGTATCATTGGATATATATATTTCCCTACGTTTAGTATTCATATTATTAGTAAATTGGCTAGACTTAAATTATTTATTTTATTTTATTTATATATTCATGCTTTTTTACCGAATGGCTCCACGGATCTCCATTTGCTACAGTCTTGACTCGCTCGCTTCATCCACTTTTATAACATTCACCATACTCGCCGGTTATTTTAAGGACTTTTGACTTGTTTTCTAGTACTAGTACTATATCCGACAAGGCCTATCCAACCCGACTTCACCATCCACGGTTCCGATGTATATCCTACATGGCCAAACAGCCTAATTCTTCTCCTTCGTATTCTTGTATGTAATGACAACCTGTTTTAACCCACACTGTTCACGCTCTGCTCTATTACATAAATTCTATTAGTCCGAAAACTAGTTTATAATGTCCAAGGATGTCTCAGCAATGAGACAGTTTATTAGTACCGCTTTCCGCTTCCGGGGAAGGCGTGGACCTTTATTTCGCACTTCGCTCACTCCAGTGAGGTTCCGTCCTGCTCTTCAGGCGATTGACCACCCCGCGACGGCCCAAGCCAAGGTTCGAGTCTCACAGGAGACACCCTTGCTCTAGTCGTGAGAAAAACGCCCATTCAGGCCGAGCTACGCTCGCCAAAGCAGCCCGAGCTGAGCTGTAAAGGCCCTTAAGGCCAACAGCGAGATTACATTCCAAAAAAACAGCAAAGGGATAGCAGTATTTTTATTTGCCGTTATGTGTAACATTCGCAACTGAAATTGTTGTGTGTTATATATAAATTGTGATTAGTCTTATTATTTACATAATAAAGAAAATACTAGCGCCGTAGTGCATCTTAAGTCGTCATCAAAGTGAAGTTAATCACATCTTATGGGTTATGCATCAATAAAGGCTATCTATAGATTTTAATCTACCATTACGAATAAAATCATGCGCATGCATTATTCAAAAAGCTATCCATGTAATTACGATGTCAAATATGTATGCCTTAATACATAACATGAGTCTATTATAGGCCTCGGTTTTTATATATGCTTTCTCATTTCTTACGTTTTTATCGTTGACGAGTTTAAAAGATCTATTATCACGGATGAAGCGAAAGGCTCATCGTTGTGTTAGTGTCTTATAAAAAACTTATTAAGTGTGGAAATAAAAGTCCTTTTAATAATATTTTAATATGCTATTATTGACTGTAGTTTAGGTGTCGGTTAATCAGCCAGCATATGGTTAACTATTCTTACGATTGGACTTATCACTTAACGTTATATGTTAAATTTTGTATAAGGTTATAATAATTGTGTTTAGGTTGACATACCTACAACTTATACAAAATCTATAGATAGCTATGGAATACAGGTGGATGACGTCATAGTATGCAAAGTTCATAAATCTGCAGTTGTCCTTAACCGGGGCAGAACTGGCAGGTGATTTCCTCAGCTCCCTTCACCCAACACCCACGGGGATCGAACCGGCGCCAATGGGGCGCTAGCTGCATTCCGATATCGGTAATTACAGTCCGAAATGCAATTTTGTTGCGTTTATACTGGACAAAGATTTAAAACTTTTAAGGTCCTTGAATATTCAATATTTATGTTATAAATTATTTGCATTTATTAAATGAATTATCGATTTTTTTATTTAATTTAAATTAAACCGATTTTTTCGGATGTTGTGATACTATAACTATTGTTATTTTTATGATATATTTAAGTTAGATTATTATATTTGTGATAGTATATATTGTTATTATTGAACTTTTAAACAGAAACAACAAAATGTCTAGACGTATCGATTAACCTTGAATTAATAGAACATAAATTTTCAATATAATTATTAACACCAGAAGCCTAGCAGGTCATGGCTTCCGCCCACAGCGCCGCCCAACCATGCTGTGCTTGGAAATTACATATTTTACACACACATAATCGAATGAATAAATATTTTATCTATTTCGTGTTCACAAGATACATAGAATACACTGAGTATAAAGGCCGATTTACATTATCTTAGTGTTTAGGAGAGTGCTTTAGTACAACTTGAAAGGCAAGTTCTTTAGCGTAGCGTTTACATGTTTCAACGAAAGTACTATCCTAAACCACTCTCCTAAACACTAAGATAATGTAAATCGGCCTTTAGATGCGTTCTTAACGAAGCGTTCTATTCCAGTCAACCAGTTGTCTTTAAAAATGTATGCTTTTTACATATGCATCATTTTATTATAATATTAGCTATTCAAATGGGAAACGCGGCCAGTATCTTCGAAAAATTGCCTTGGAATAGGTTTTTAATAATATATTTTAGTTATAATATAGTAACAAATAAAACAATAACGAATATTGATTTGTTTTTGTTTTAGTAAGTAAATAATTAGTTTATTTCTAATATTTGATAGAGATTTTAAAGAAATTGTTTGTATTATTTTCAAATACTCTAAAGAATACCAATTGGATGTACATTGTGATAATTTTGAAAAGTGATCCTATTAAATATTTTTTTACTTGCGCATTACAAATTTTAGAGGAAGCAGGATTTTATATAGTTATTAAAGATATTTTTGTTGTCTTTCGTACATGAACAAGGTACACGAAATGGGGGGAAAATGCTATTCGGCATTTTCACTACGTCGCATTAAACGCTTTCCAGTCAATTGAAAAATCTTTGACGCCACTTAAAGGACGCAGTTAATTCAGTAAATTGGTTCGAGTGAGGCTCGGTACAAGATGGCGTCTGAGGCATTCTGCCGTTTACGAGCAATTAACTTTATTTCCACGCATCGAGAGTCGCTTTATGGCGTTCGCTTGGGTTCTGTTAGCTATTGCACTTTAAATACCTAATAATCAGAAATAGTATATTATTAAATCTATGTATGTTTTTGTTATCGTTTTTTATTAATAAATTGTGTTGTCTCTTTCTAAGATTACATAGAAATTACACTTGCCAAATTGGATTTCGAAACTAACACAGACACAGTGCACGATCATAACAACTTTCAGCTACACTCTCAAATACATGCGCATACACACCCATTAACACACTCACTCATTCACTTAATTTGTAACACTAAATTTATTATTATTATTTTAAATTTTTTTTAACTGTTTTAACATGTACCACGTAATAATTGTTTTCTGGTCATAAATAAAGTTTTTATTTTATTTTTATTTTTTTTTGCTTCTATGACAAACAATGTTTGACCCCCTCATAAGCATTAAAAACTATTGACTCTTTTTTCCTTATCACTCTCGTCTTATGTTTCAAATACCGTGACAGCACAATCTTTTACTAATTAAGTTTATGAATAATTTTATATAAATATAAATAAATCAGAAAATATCCCATAAACAAACTGTTTAATATTTATTTACTTGGAAAATGGCGGAGTTGAAACAAAAGATTGTACTCGTTACGATAAAAATATATATTTTATTATGGGTAAATGCATTTTGCGTACACTACGAATTAGACCTCAATTTATTGGCAGTAAAAGTGTTATGGCATGGTTATAGGGATTTAAATTTATCCTATAAATAAATATATAGAAGCGTTTATTTAAAACAGTGTTTTCTTTATTATCTAGGCTCCGTATTTACTCGAGAATACCTCAGCATGAATATAAAGCTTACTTATTTGCTTGATGCGCGCATACAATAAATGTGCAAAAATGTATATTACATATTTTAGTTTTTATTACAAATTTCACCAAATCACAAAATTATTTCTATCAGATGATTCGGCTGAAATAAAATATGTGGAATAGTATAGCTTTTACTGAAGTAGGGATCGTGTAAAATTTTTGCTTTGATATCTCTTATTATATTTTTTATTAAATTTTTTCGTTGATTATTGTTATTTTATGTATTTATGTGTGTGTGTTTTTGTTAGTAATAAATGATATGTCTATGTCTATTGTCTAAAACAAAATAGGTGTCAGTAATTGGCACGTATTTTGTTTGTTTGGCAGAGCGATTGAAAAGTTCTTAGCAGTCTTTGCCCATTCGACGTTCTTGATTTGAGAACTGGCACTAAATGTAAAATTTAGAATATTTTTATTAGGTTCATAAGTGAAAAAAAATGTTGTAATCGTACTTGAATAAATCACTTTCAGTTCGACTCATAGTCGTCTATTTCATTAGCAAGCATAAAATATTTTTTAACGGATCAATAATGAACTTTAATATTACCGAAATGGCTGTTATGCATATGCATATGAAATAAAAATACTCTTACGAGTATTTTTATTTCGTATTACATGATAATATGAACAATATTATACCTTCATTCATAATACAGTAGAAATTACCTCATTCGAGCCGGTATCCTATCATTATGTTCGTCATTTTGTCTGACCTTAGAAGGTCGGGCGATTTTGGCATTACCCAAAATTTGAACACCTGTGATCTTGAGAATATTGTATATTATCGTCTAAGCGTGGTCCAACATTATGTAACATATAGATAGATATAAAGTAATTTAATATGTTTAAGAAACAATTTATATAAATAAGGTTGTATACTTTCTAGTATTCTTTTAAGTAATAGAGTAGACACTGACACATTTCTGTGTCTGCTTTATTGACGTTTAAAACATAGTAGTGAGTGTAAGGTAACGCTCAGTTTACCTAAAACACAGGGGCATAATTCATAGATTGTAAACACAAAGTATTCCTTCATATTTGACGTACAAAATAATTGAATGATAAATTAAATAAACGACCGTGTGTCTTGTCGGTGTGTTCATCAGCTTGTCAGTTTTAGATAAAGTTATCTTACACAATTTATTTATCCAGCTAGATACGTGTGATTTATCTTGACGCTTTTATTAATATTTAATCAGTATTGGTAAGATTTATTTGTTTTTAATAACAGATGATAGTTGTTTTAAAATAACAAATTATTACATGAGATGCATAGCAAGCTTGATTTTTAATTTACCTATATTATTATAATATGTCCACAACGATCAGTGCGTAGAGGTCATGAGAACTTGGAGAAACATATGGATCATGGTTTTGGGACACATAAGGCAAAAGATCGCACGGCCGTTTAATAATATGGACAATCAAGTCAAAGACTCATCATCCTCAAAACTCTATACCACAATAAGAGAGGTGCTGGACAAAACCGATGGAGAGAGACATGAGCTACCGACCTGTGAGTTAGAGACCTGATATTCTAGTTTTACCTTCAGTCTCATTGATCTAGAGTCTTTCCATTGTATTATTTTAACTACGAGCATGTCAGCATTTAAATCAATTTCTCCCAAGAACCAAATATAATTAATACTTTCTAGTTCATTGATCAATCGACAGAGGTCTTATTGACATTTAGAAACATGTAAGATCCTAAGCTAGATTAAATCAAAGAGATTACTATCACAAAGCTGACGTAGACCGTCAGCTAAAATATCAAGTTAGGCTACCGTGAAATCAACCTATACGCTTAATAAGCAAGTCGCTGACAAGTGCTATTGCATTTTGAATTTAGAACGTTCTATTGGGCACTTGTTGCTGTGTCACAGTCTATAGACCTTCTAAATGTTTTAGCAAAAAAATATATATTTCGTCTTTTTGTTTGATGTGTTGTGTTTGAGTTATTTATGATAGTGTTTGGCATTTACATCTCAAGAAGTATCAACTCATAGCGCTCTTGAAAATTGGAATGCATGGAAAACTAATTATAATCACCATTAAAATATGTCACAAAGAATATTGTTGCTTCATGCTGGAATATTTGAAATATGTTTAGTCCAGACACTTCCTATGCACTTTAAAACTTTATCTATTAGGTTACGGGTGCTAATTTCTAGTGGTGAGTTTTATATGACGAAAATATAAAGTAAGACTTAATAATTCTTAAACCACATAATAAACCTATATACTAGTCACTAGCAGCACCAGTATATACGAAACACAGGATAATTTTATTAAATACATAGCAATTTAATCGAGATTTTTCTTGTATAGTTTAGCAAATTTTAATTGCATTGATCTACGATCGGTTGCGTGTTGCGCATAGCGTCTCACTGGCGCCATCTACCGTGATCTATAGGCGCCGGCTCTCATTACGATTAGGGCTGGACGTAGAAACAATACCGTATATGCACTTTATTGATATATTACCTTTGTCTATACAAATAATAATATCGTAGATATATGTTTTCTTTTTATTGGTTTTAAAGAGCGACGGCTGTATAGGTAGGTGGGTATCATTATAATCACTGAACTTCATTTGGGCGTAGTAGGTCAAGGTTAGCTCATAAAGATTTAATAGTAAAGGACTTAAAACTCTTGCGCATTTAACGACTTTTACCACTCACGTGAAGGGAACATTACCTCGTTCTTATAATTAGTACTTACGTAGGTATTGTACGAGCTAAGGCTGTACATTTTGCTCACTCAGGCTTTCTTAGTTTTATTAGCGTGACGATTTCCTAAATCGTCGGAGTTACGCCCCGAGAGTATAGCCAGATGCAGGCACTCTCTTCGATTGTTGCATTGCATTCATTCGTTACATAGCAATTAACATTTCATTATTTCTCTGATATTCTATTGTTTTACGCGAGTGCTTAGTAAAGAGTAAAACTCTTTTATTTAAAGCACCCCGATGACCCAGGAACCGTATAGGTATAATAATAATATATTAAAATAACTATATAAATAACTATGAGTTACCGTCTATATAGTATATGTACAGTTATATGCATTTAAGAGACATTGCTTATCATTTATTTTGTTTCTTTCTTTGTGACTACCCACAATAAGTATTTTATTTTAACCTTTTGTATGTGTTTATTCTGGAATAATTATACTTTGTATACAGTGTATAAGTATGTATTAGTTATTTCCTAATAAATATTACAAAATACAATACATATTACTTTTTACGCGTTTAAGTTTGTAGCGGACATTTTAAATTGGAAAAAGTTGCAACCTTCTGTTAGCACAAATGATTTGATACACATACATTATATATCCATCTAATGTATGTCATTATGTTCTTTGCGAAGCTAATACAACCTAATGATATAAAAAATTTGACAGCCCTACAATAGAACTTACCAATGCAAATCCAGTTCAAATCGAAAAGTGTTTTCAAGTAAACACCTCACTTGCTAGCTGGTAGGCGGCTGGCCGATTGTGAAACTGAGCTTTTTACGCGTAGGCTGATAATTACATGTCCAGCATAACTGTCCCTTGGAGACAAACGCTCGAATGGTTGTCATTGATTTATTTAAATTGAAACATGTCACTACCATCAAGCATAGGCTAAATCGACGTGATTATTCAACATGGACCACAAATAATACCGTGATTGTTGTGGTATCAGTTTAGTCAACGTTATACAATAAGACTGAATATATCGATATCGATACAGCTCGCGTCTGTTACAGTCTTGTAACTAAAATCCCTTACCAAATTAAATTTTGTATAATAATAAAAAAACTGTGGTGCTACTACCTTTAAGGTCTGATTTTTGTAACTGTTTTGTAGTCATTTGTTTTTTCTTATGAATATGGAAGAAGTGCCGTCGACATTTTGGGTAAAAGCATGCCGGTTTTCTCGCGATGTTTACCGTAGGGGCGCTCATAGACAGAACGGTCAATGGTGCAAAGCCAGGGTTTTAATCTACCATCTACCACATGAAAGTCGCACGATAAAGCTACTAGGCTACCTTCCATAATAATATTTGATATAATGTTTTCTATAAAAATCAGTTGCAAATTTTGCAACAAGAAATAGTCAGTGAATGGTAATTAATTGAAATAATTCAATATTCGTATTAGATTGACCTCAGGCTTATATCACCTAATTCATATTGACACTCAGTTTATTGAATATTTAGATTAATTTCGAGCACCTGCTTAATTAAAATCCATTAATAAATATGGAAATAACATGTGTGAGTAATGCACAGATCATATTACAGCTATTTATCACTATGTTAAATAGCATTTGTTTTGATTTTATGAATTGGTTACTATGATTTTTAATTAATCCGTTTTTCTTATTTCAGGTAAGTTGATATCTGAGTCTGAGTTATTAATGAAAAGAACATTTTGAATGGTAAGTTAGTAAGTTTGGTAACACATGTGGAACAGCAAACCGGAGTATAACTGAGAAATGCTTCAGTTCACTCTTAGCAGAGATATTGTATCTGCTGGAGTTTCCATATAGGGTGTCAAAAGATGCTGCTAGCCGATGGCATATGCAACGGTGCTTGGTTAAATAATGTGTCATTTGTTTTAAAAGCTTAGGGTAAAGGTTACAATAAAAAAACACTCCTATGTGCACGATAAGATAGTAATGGTGTCCTGCGCTGTCTATGGTGATAGCGATTGCGATCCCAACTCTAATGTTTGCCGCACGATGTCAAGATTGCTCTACACATATTGAGAGACCTTTATCGAAATTGTAAAGGAAAACGTCGCTGTAGTTACTCTTGGATTTTACCAGTATGAGAATTGCGGAATAAAGAGTATCAGAGTTCATTTGTGCCTGCGCAATTGTACACTTTATATCCCGGGTATTTGCCGTGACGGAATCTGTCTGTAGTGCATGAAATTAAAAAGTGACGGTCCTAGACGTTGCATTTTAAAAAAGTAATAAAGATTTTATATTTCTATAAATGTGTATGCTGCATAACGTTTGGAAGTTAATGGACTTAAATGTGAAGAAATTTACATATACAGTGTAAACTCTTTATAATGAATTTAAAGGGACTGAGCATTTTATTTTATTCGTTATAGAGAGTTTTCGTTATAGGGAGGGAGTAATTAATGTATTCGTATTGTGTTATATCAAACAGATTTAACTCATTATAACGTTATATAGAATTTGTTATAACGAATGATGTTATAAAGAGTTTACACTGGACATTGGTATATAGACAATCGTGTTAATAGATATGATATTAAAAAAAAAATTGTTCGTTATTAACCTAAATACGTTAACATTTCATGTTTTCATTGAGATGAGCCAGTAACTCATGCGATTGTCGAATCATTAATTCATTCAATTCATTAATGAATACAATTTTCGAGACATTTCATGCAATTATAATCATCGTTTCATTTATTAAAAAGCTTTATTTCAATAATGTGTTATTTAAAAGTATTGTTAGTTTTCATACGAATAAAATTTAGCAAGAACTGAGGCGGTTTATCACAATCGAACGTAGGTGTGTGCTAATAAGCGCTCAGTCCTGCAATAATTTTATTTCTTTTTGCCTTTTTAACAATATTTCATCGCGCGGTTCTTCTGAGAAGGACGTGGGTTTAGGTTACGTGCCATTTAAAATTTCATGCAATCCACGTTTATATAAAGCATAATTCAAAAAGGCTATAATTGCGTAATGCTTCTAGAGACTTCTTAGAAATGCCGTTAGTGTATTTTATTTATAGAAAACTATTAAGTAAGCAACACTTTTAGAAATGAACAAAATTTTCTATTACTTGACAAAAATGCTTTGAAATTTGAGATTATTGATAGTCCAAACATGAACCTTGAAAATATAATTACAATAAACCTTCATTTTCGGTAAAACACTTTTTCTATATTCATTGATGAAAATTTTATTCTTCTTTACTCGTCCATGACTAAGTAATAAGTTATGCATATGTGCAAAAATTTCAATGATACAAACGCATAATATATTATGTTTGTTCCATGCCCCATTGTGTGATTACGTGGTGGAATATAATGAATATTCACTGTCAAAGGCTTAGCAATGTACAAGTACTTATAGAATTTTCCCTCGACGTCTTCACGCACCATTATGGAACCGTATAAAATATTAACACCAGCCTCAAATCTGAAACGATATTTCAGCGGCCTCAGTTCATAGAAAATTGAAATCCTTTTCAATCCGACCGCATTATATTACAGCTTTCCCGCTCATATATTATGTGCTGAAAAGGGAGGTGAATACCTTTCGGGCTCAATAAAAGCGTTTTGCGGAAAATCAACAACACAGGCCCGGGTAATTCTTTTCGTTATATAAATTATGCAAAACCAACTTGTTTAGAGGGTAAATTCGTTTGCTTTGGGTTATTTTCTTAAAAATATTTCGGTCACGTTTCATTTCACACATTAATAAAATATTTTCAATAAACAATGATAAATACAAATATACTTTAAAAAATAATATCAATATGGGTTTAATGGTTTATTTCCTTGTAATATACATTTTCATACTAAAACTTGACCTATTTAAATTCTTATAAATTTCTCCCATCTCAAGAAAACTCGTTAATTTACAGAGACATTTAAAATGTTATTAGAGAATTGGAGGGAATGCTCCATTTGCCAGGGCATTCTTAGCAATATCGTCTAAATTGCGAGAGAGGCGCCGAATAATCTCTTCAACACTAAATTGTTCTAAAACAATTTGTTTTTCTCATTTCATTCCTATGACGATTTGATGTTGGAACTCATAATGGGACGCACTTCAATTAATTCCAGTATATTATGAAATTGTACTATATATAAATTTGCAACTTATTATTGATTGCTTTTTGTTTTTTGACAGTACAAAATGTATTGATTTTGTCTTGTTCTTTAAAACCCGACATGAAATGTAATTAAAAACCTGGATCGAAATTACGCAAATATAAAGTTAGCATATGAAGTTTTAGTAATTTGATAATTGTTTATGTAAGAGAAATATTAACAAAATCATAGTGAGTTGATTCTTCTTTAAAAACATTTTCTATTTCGCAATATAATTTTAATTTCATGTTTTCTTTAATTAAATTCAAAGAACAAGGGTTGCGAATGTCAAGCAAATCACGAAAAGGCTCCATCGGAATCCATAACTCGGGTTCAAGGCTCTAGAAAAGTTAATTTAGACGGAATGGCCGTCTCGATTGCTTGTAACCCCGGCATTTTCTTCATCAGACGTCAAAAAATTTCCTGACAGAGTGGCTTTCATCAAGTATACGAAGTTAAACAGTGTATAACGTTTTGAAATTAACTTTTTCATGAAATTCTTTGTTCGTTTGCTGCAAGAATGTAAACGCCCCTTGGAATTTGATGATTCGTTTCTTAGATAAGCAATTGTATAAGAGAATTACATGAAAAAAATACAAACAAATTAACTGTTATTATTTCTATTCCAAATTTAAAAACACGTTAAAAAATTTGAATAAATACTCTTCTAAATTCTTTTCAATGTTTTTATAGCTCTGATGTCGCAAGCTACAGAATATAAAAGTAATACCTAATTGTTATCAA
The DNA here is from genome assembly GCF_905475465.1 of Pieris napi. Classification (NCBI taxonomy): domain Eukaryota; kingdom Metazoa; phylum Arthropoda; class Insecta; order Lepidoptera; family Pieridae; genus Pieris; species Pieris napi. Next base: position 6,459,072 of record NC_062238.1, on the reverse strand, counting down.
CGTATTGAACTTCACGATGCCCTAATCTTATAATCCACGCTAACCGTAAATTCATTAGATGTCAATTAAGACCTCATATTACTAATGGAACTATAAAACATTTATGTCTACATAATATATCAATTTGCATCGAACTTTACCGTTACTCGTCAGGTGTGAACTGCGGCTGTCATCATCCATCAATATTATGTACTTGCTATGTCGTAATTTTGAACTGTTTAGAAGAGCTGTCATTTGAATTTAGAATTTATTTCTTTAAACGGAAGTCTCTTTTCCGGAAATAGGTGGTTTTTATGTGTATTTACATCACAATAACACAAAAAAAAATTAAGATAAAGGATCAATTTTCTTCCTGATTACAGAATATTGATTATTAAAGATTTTTCTAATGTCAATATTTAAGGAGAAAGTTATAATAAATTTTATTATTTTACTTTACTTATTTACTAACACTTTCTTGCATTATCAGAAAACCAATAGGGCAAAGGTTGGCTTCGCCTCTTTTATTTAAAGTTACTTTCATATCTTCACTACTTCAGTGAATTCTGATAGCAGCATAAAGCATAGTATAACTATGACGAACGAACCCGTTTTATCTCTTTAATATCGCGTAAACAAAAGACGATCAAACATAATATACATTGTGCAAATTGTTCCAAGCAATGCACAATAAATTGTCTTCGCCCGTCGCTATCAAAATCAAAACAAGCTCGGCTTTCGTGAGTATATCAAATAAGTTTATGTGTTAGTGATCCACGCAAGGATACCTGTGGGCGGTCGCTAGTACAATACTTGAGTATTAATAAGAGCGGGGGCGAGGGTCAAGCCGGGTCGTAAGCTTGTATTGTAAATTAACCAATGCAAGTCGTGTTTAATCGCATAGGACGTTTTTAAACTGCAAATAGGATAAAATACGGTTCTTCACCTACGGGCCGTTCAAGTATTACGTAAGCAGATTTACTGCAATTTATCCCCCCCCCCCCCTTTTGTCTGCAAAAGTAAGAAAAGCTCTCAAAAATATCTAAAATAGTATTAATTTTTTGTAGGAATCCTCGAAAATGGATTTTTTTTTTCAAGCATAGACAATGTGTAAAAAAGTAAATAATTACTGTTGACGTAATCACCAAATTAGAAAATCAAAGACAACAAAAAATTTGTATCTTAACAAAGTCCAGAGAAGAGACCTGGTCCCGAGGTAATAATAATAATCAATTGGCTTTCTCAACAAGACCCATATAGGTCTTCGCCTCAAATCAGCATCCGTTTGTTTGAGGATTTTCATAGATTCAAGCCTTGTGCCTTACACATCTCGATTCATATCTTCAGGACACGGTTTACTCACGATGTTTGCCTTCACTGTATGTGCAAATGTAAATTGCGCACATAGAAAGAAAACTTCATTGATTGCCGTGATTCGACCACGACCTTAGGGTTGAGTGTCACCCGCTTAAGCCACTAGGCGCACACTGTTCCCGATGTAGTTAATCATATAAGATTAACGTCCTAACTTCAAAGTGACGTGAGTCAAAACATACATAGAAACTACGTAACACTTTATTTCCTGTGGTTACTTACGGACGACCTAATTATCTATATAGAACACGCATAAAACTACCATTTGATGTCCGTCCCAGCCTTTAGTTATTTGGGACACATTGATTTTGTGTCAAAGTCATAACAGTTTATTGGTTAAAAGTGAATTTGGGTCTTAGTTACGAGATTTCGTGGTTTGTATCATGTTGTAAAGTTTGATAAAACTATATTTCTTTTTTATTTAGTTGAATATTTACATTTTTTTTATTTTTTTTTATTAATGGCTCTGGCACGATTTGTGCATTATATATTATTTGTGCCAGCGTCAAGTATAGATTTTTTTTATAATTCGTGCTTTGTCTATAGAAATTCGACCGTGTCCTCCATGTACGGTTTAAGCACTCGCCCGGTACCGCACAACACTCCCAAAGGCCGAGAACAAATTTAAATTAAATTAAAACTTGCCCTCGAACCGGGAATCGAACCCGGTACCCCTCACCTAGCTGCAACTTAATAAGACCGCTAGGCTCTGAGGCCCCTATATTTACATTTACAGGGACTTTATAGTGTTTGTGCGAGTTAATAACGCGGTTTTTTTACACGGTTTAAAACTTAAAATTTCGTTAAAAAACAATTAAATGTCGTTTTAATGTCGCAGTGAGTATCTTTTTTAAAGATTTTAATAATTTCAGTAGAGGCTTTATCAAAATTATCTTGAATAATATGTATTTCTTTATAAATGTTGTCTAACAAATTCTTTATTAGATTTTTCAGACATATTACACAATTTGCTATCTATAATGTCGCTTCTGTTTAATAACTTATTTGGTAATTTAATGCAAACCCAATGTGATAATATTTAGCAGTTACAAACTATGGCCATTACGAAACAATGTATATCATTTTGCTTGTGTTCATAAATTGTTTGAATCAGATCGATAGGTTGGATTTATTACCTTGCACGGCGGACGAATATACACAAAATACTATAATAAAAATACGTATTTGTGGACATTACAGTTTCACAATGATCACATGATCAAAAAAAGTGCTTTTAATTTAAGTTCTAAAAAAATAATTGCAAATTGCTATTAAAATCATTGTTATAAAAGTACTATCAAATAGGCTTTGCATGGTCAAACAATCCTATACGTATTTACTATTTATACACCTAAGGCCGCGCCGAGAAAAACTCAAAAATCACTAGTACGTTTAAACGATATTGAATGTAATTTGTTACCAATTAATACAAAGAAAAAACTCGTTAATTTCAACATCAATTACGTGAAACGGTGAAAATAGTTACATAAAACTTAAACGTGGTCAAATACTCATAAAAAACCTATAAAACTTGGTCGCCGCTTTATTTTTTGTATAATTGCCATAATAATTAGTCCGTGACGTGTAAAGCAGTTAAGATGCTACCAAAATAACGGTTTACGTTAAAGGGAAGTCGTTTTAAACCGTTGACAACTATTAATTTAATTTGTCTACTTTTTAAAGCTTTTTGTATACCGGTGAAGATTAGCCATTGATTAGTTTTTATCAGCATTTTTTAATACACGCTAAGCTTTTATGTTGGTATGTACTAGTGTTATGCAAAATCGGCTCAAAGGATAATATTATAAAATATATCTCTACGGCAGCATTACACTCTAATATTAAAGGTATTTAATTATTATAGTTAACTATTATTTCAGTTGAAATTACATATTTATTCATAAATTTTTGTACATAAGCTTGTAACTCACGCCAAAGGTCTTATTTAGGATAATTAATATACGAATGTATACTAATAATTTTAAAATCTTAGTACAATCTACATCAAATATTACACCAACAACAGACCGTCGAATAGGACGATGAAAATATTCGGTAATTATTAAGTTAATCCTATTTCAGGTGGATTTTATTTTGCAAATTTTAATTGTTGAAGCGTCAAGCTAAATTAGGCATCGCTGCCATACAATCTAGTGAGAGACATAAGTTCTGAAACAAAATGTTAATGCCCATAAGAGATGCCGACAAGGAAGCGTCTTCACGTTATTTTTGTCCCATTGTTCATCCTCATCAATATTCTATGTTTGTCCCTTTTTGTTTCGGGACCTTTGCACCGAAACGATTTAAATACAGTATGTTTTTATTCTTTTCAACTGATGCTGCGGTGATGTTTGCCTTGCTAACAATAATATAAAGGATTTGTGGCCTGTAGGGTTGCCTGTTGTATTAAATAGTAGAAAAGTCATCTCAGAAGTCTCAGAACAATAACATTATAATATGTTAGCTGCAAAAAGGTTATTAGTGGACAAATATAACAATCTTTTAAAGCAGTAAAAAGAAGCCATTTTGCAACTTTCTTCCACATACAATTTTATGTAAAAATACAGTAACGTGATACCCGGAAATGTAACACACGTCGAAATAAAAATAATAGTTAAGAATTATGAAAATTAGGGAAACTAAATAAATGAACGTCGGTAACCCTAATCTTATATAAAAATACGCCGCTGTTGTAATATTGCCAGAACAAATTAATAACATTATGAACTAGTTATCGTTCCTCGAAACTATCTTTGTTCTTGGTAATAATTAATTGGCGTCGTATTAGCACTAAATAAAATTGACTTATCAAAATTTATATGAACAAAATGGCTTTGTTTTATGCGTTGATATTTTATGGCATAATAATTTTCATACTGTTTAATATTCTGTAGGGGCATCAAATTCGTGTTTTGTGGTCTTATAAAAGTCACGATTAAGAATCTGAGCCTTTGTATGATAATGACGTACTTTTTATTATTTATTTTATAATATCTGCTATATGATTTATGTCAATTTGTTCTGTAATAGAAGAAAATTAAAAAATCTATTTGTTTTAACCTTTTTGATTCGTTATTTCCAGCTAAATTGTATCAGCATTAAAAATTTTATGAGTGAGAAATAGTTTAATATATTAAAGACACGCGAATTAAGTTCTGTAGCGGTTGTTGTATGGATATGTTCAGATATATGTTAAATGAAACACTTTGTTTGAAGCTGGGTAACAACTTGCTTTAGTTGTTTAAAACATGAGCTTATAACTAAGATAACATTAAGGTTAGTGGGGTTGCGACGCTGGATCAACAAAAAAACTAACTTGACTTATTGAAGAGTTCGTAAATCTAAGTGAAACTTATGTTATTGGACAATAGAAAAAAACTAAAGGCTTCAAGCGTGCGATGATTGTTTACATTTTATGTCTACGCTTTTAATTATTAACTAAAATATATACAAATATGTAACTTAACTAATATTAGGTAACATAACTCGCGCATTATTTTTTTTAATTTAGCGGCTTATTTAAGGTTTGCTATGATAATTAATAAAATATATAACCAATAAGTTGTGTAATGTACTCATCACGTGTACTTGCGTATTCCTTTGGTGTAACAGTGCAATGAACCTTTAATGTTTCGACACGACATTTAAACAATTAACAAGTTTATTGGTTTGGAGGTAGATATATCTTTCTGTGGTACGATTTTTCTTAAATTATAACAGGTATTTTATAAGTCACATACTTTATAGAGGCTTGATATTAGTGTGTTAGTTAGTACGATAGCTAGGTAAACCTTTCCAAAGGAAAAATTTCTTTTTATTTCTACTAGATTAAGTCCTCGATTTCTGGCGTTAGAAGTCATTAACACATTGCATTACACAAAGAAAACTATCAGTTACGCTTCAAAGATTATTCTAACAATGCATCTCAGATCAGGCATTCGGTCTGTCAACAGACAGTACCACTCTATTATTGGGCGGCTACGCACTTGCTACTTAATTAATGAAATCTCTTAATTTTAAAGAAAAACGCTTTTGCCGGATTACAGTTATGTATTATTATAAATTTACAATTATTTGACATAATTTTAAATTTATCCGACGTTTCGCGTGCTTTACAGCGTGCGTGGTCACGGTGACTGAAGACAAAAGATGTTGAATGTCAAAAAGTATCACAGCTGCAGAGAAAGTTGCATTATCTGTATTTATTATTTATCTCTTAATTTTTTTACATTAAAATTTGTGCTGATAAACCATTAGAAAGTAGATTTGTGCGTTTGTTTGGCTCATTATAACTCTTATGTTAAAATTATATTATGTCCTGTTTAAAATGAACGCACATAAATTATTGTTTTTATGATTTTACTTTCCTTAATGCGTTTCCCACCCATTATACGTCCTTTTTAAAATTATAAGCCGCCATTTCATTTTTAATGCTACAATACTTTATGGCTGTCTTACATAATTTAATGACAGGGATAAACATAACGAATGCATTATCCGTAGCGAAATTCGCTTCGGTGCAATACACGAAGAGTTTGATGAGACATTGAGGGACTTTGTAAATATTATACTAAGAATAAAAAAAACAGCTTGGCGCTGCAAACTTCTAGGTCTAGGCCTCAGATTTATGTTCATTTGTTTCGTTATCATTTGTTTTTAATAGGCAGATTTTTGGGTCTAAGGCATGTCGGTTTCCTCACGATGTTTTCCTTCACCGTGCGAGTGTTAAATGTGACAGAGAAAGTCCATTGGCGCAAAGCGGAGGAACCTACGTCCTCAGGGATGAGTCAAACGCTGACATCACTGGGCCAACACTGCTCTAGAGATATATATGATAGGTATCATTTATGTTTCTTTAATGTATAATTTTTTACATTAAATGTTATGTATGTTGAATTGGTTGGCATAAGAATTTTAGTAAGGCTAAGGTGGGGCATGTCACAAAAAAGTTTGGGAAACACTGGTCTAGAGGGTTTACTTTAACGAAATAATATTTTTGTGTTAGATGGTCCATTTATCGAGGAAAGCCATATAGCCTATAATATAGCCGTCAAAAACAGCACGGCTCAGCTAATGCCGTAGACCATTATATTATGGTTGATATCCCAAATTCATAAAAAGCGTAAATATCTATAAGAAAAGAGCTTTCATATGCTTTTTATTTATTAATATCGTTGCTAAAGCTTAAAAAGAACTTTTAAGTTTAATACGCAAATTCTAATAAAGACAAATTATTTTTCATAGTCTATATTGTTCATTAATCCTTCAAATCGCAGTATTCGTTTTGTTCCTTTAGAATGTTATAAATTGCAAAGCCTGAAGGCGGTATTTGACAGGTTGATTTGCTTCAACCGTGATTTGTTATAGCTTCTTTGTAATTAAATTTTTGCTTTTGTAAAAATATTAGAGAATTAAATTCCATACTACAAATCCTCTAATATATCTTAACAGACATATTTGACCAAAAACATAATTGATATTGATAAAATTTTAAAATAAACTCCTTAAGTTAAAACTCCTTAAAAACTAAATTCCTTAAGTAACCGTTAATTCTTAAATAACGACTCAGAGGTAACTCAGTTTGCATAAATGGACTAGAAATAGAGCTATATGTATGCTACTGAATCATAAACTCGAAACCCGAACCTAAATGACATGACTGCGGCCCAATCAATTAAGGTATAGGGAATAGGGTATCCGAATTCACGCTCCGCTACTCCCACTGCACTTGACAAGACTATTAGTATCATAAACTGTTGCCAAAGAGGCGTAGAGACTTTGAAACGTGGTCGACGTACATTCTGGGTTTGAATTTCAATTTTAAGATACTGTCAATGTACGAATAAAAGGATGTATACTGCTTTAATATTATTCTGGCTACGATAGCTGAAAAGCACTAATCCATATTAAAATAATTTTAAAATGTAGTTTTGAAAACTTTGATTTTCTTAAGACTTGTTTTATCTTCTCATAATGTAGACGTCACATCGATCCTGACCCAACTCCGCATACGGACTCGCCTGTCTATCATATGCATACAGCGAATTGTATCTTAATTCGGCCATACAATGTGCAGATGTGATGAACTTGGAGAAACTGATCTTGGTTGGTAACACAGAAGGCAAAAGATCACGTGGCCGTTCACCAACCAGATGAACCGATGAAGTGAAAGACTCATCGTCCTCAAAACTGTACACTGTCATAAGAGACGCGCTGGAACGAAACTGGTGGAAACAGATAGTCCGCTCCAGACGCTTTCTTGCTGACCACGACACTCAGACATGAGCTGCCGATTAAAGAGAGAGAGTTAATGTCGTCTACATTCACGGTCACTGGATTATGATGCCAGATACTATTATTTATAGTAGAATAGTTTTAGGTTTATTAGATTAACAATTAAGTAATAATACATACACAGCTACACACTCACGTACACACACTAACACACAGACACACACTCACACAAACCCCATGTAGTTTCCTTACATGTATAATGTATATCCTTATAAATAATTGTTTGATAACGTTGCGCCTATGTAATAATAATTGTTTATTCTCACTAAATTTTCCTCTACTTTTTAAGACCTTCTGTCGATCCGAAGTGGTGAATTCCTGATGACCTGTAACACAGGTACTCTTACCTTTAGCAGGCATCTATTGGAATGAATGGAAGAATCTACAGGAAAAATGAATAAAGATTATTATTATTAATTAATCAAAGTCAACTCCGTGTTTTAATGGGTATTTCACAATGCGTTGGAATTTCTTGGTTTTACGTAAACAATTGTATCGGGTTCGAAAGCTGACACTAGACTATAAAATATTCATTGATATAGAAACTTCTGCATGCGACTGCAAGTTGTATGTATATAATGAAGTTTAAACAAATTCAATTTTCATATTCCTTATTCACACTTGAAAGTTTCCTGGAAATGGAACATTTATCAGCATTCACACTTCAATACACTATGAATAATAAGTACTTCGAAACTCATAGTTTCGAACAATCTTGGTTACTTTTATGACCGCTTCAATTGTTTGATTTTCAACCGACTTCAAAGGACATGTTTTCACATAACATGTTTTTTAGCATTTGCGTCATCCAAATTCTAATCTAATACTGTGATTTAATTATATTATAGGATAGCAAACGGTTTTCTGGTGATTTTATAAAAATCATTCAATTTTATAATATTTTTAGGCCATATTAATGGAGCAGTGTTGGCCTAGTGGCTTCAGCGTGCGACTCACATCCCTGAGGTCGTAGGTACGATCCCCGGTATCTATGGACTTTATTTCTATGTGCACATTTAACATTGAAGGAAAACATCGTGAGGAAACCGGCTTGCCTTAGACCCAAAAAGTCGACGGCGTGCGTTGGGCGCAGAAGGCTGATCAACTGCTTGCCTATTAGATTACCAAATGATCATGAAACAGAAATCAGAGGCCCAGACCTGAAAAGGTTGTAGCGCCACAGATTTATTAATTGTAGGCCATATTATGTATGCTGTAAATAAAATAAATAAATAAATAAAACTTCTACGGGTTAGTCAGTTACTTAAAAACACATTCTATACTATTTAACTAACTGCTGTCTATAATAAAATAATAACGCCTTTAATTTTCTACTAACATAAAACAAATTATAGATATGTGTAGGTTACAATATCAGCGTGAAGGGTCACGTATAGGTCTTCTCGGAATGACATTTTTCCCTTAGCACCTGGAGCCTGCTCTCTATAAGTATTATTAAAAAGAAGCTATTGTTTGTGTCTTCTTCAGAGACAAAAACTGGAGGAAATAGCATATTAGGCGCGAGTTGGGGCTAGTACAAAAAAAATATTTAAAAAGAAGAGACTACATTTAAAGAAAGTAAATGCTTATTTTACAAAAATATTATTATGCAAACTACCCACCGGTTTGTTAAATTGTATTATTTAGTATAAATAAATAAAATAAAAAGCCTTTTATTTCCCAATATAGTTAATTAATAAGGTACATTTCTTTATGTGGTTTTCTAAACCTTTGCAAAAACTTAACAAAATCTATTAGTAAATGAATAAATATTATGACTATATTTCTATCATGCTAAGTATTATTATTTACAGTTTTTGATATTCTAATTATTGTATGGGAACCCCTCTTCAGGTGAAGGCCTCTTCCAGCTTTTGCCCGTTTTCTCTATTTTGCGCTATGTGCTGCCATTTGGGGCCAGCTATTTTTTAATATCTTCTTCCCAGCGTGCGAAAGGTCGCCCTCTGCAAGAGCTGGTTAATTAGATTGTTTTCTTCGGTTGATGAGTTGGTTTTTAATGGTGTTGCTGGAAGGTTTTGGTCGTACTCTTCCTCGGTGACCAGCCGTCTTGGAAGATGTGATGATTCATTTTTGTTAAGTTTATCTATGTTGTGTTTGTACACTGAGAGAGGCGTTGTTAGTTGCTATATGTTGTTGCTGTTTCTTTTATTTCCTTCGTCGCTCTGCATGTCTTTCTTGTTTACTAAAAAGTTAAGCATTCCTGGCTTAATCACTCCTTCTGAGATGCTGGAGGATCGTTGAGGTGTTGTGCGACTTTGAACGTTTTTATTTTTCTTAGCTGTTTGTGTACTGGTATTTAGAGTATTTTTCTCGGCATTTTTCCTCTGTTGTGGAGAGATAGAAAGGTGCCTTTTTCTGTTGTCCGTGTGGTCGGCATCTGTTTTATTAAGTTTAATTACTACCAGCTTATCGTATTTTATGGTAGCTTTGTTCCCTTTTTCCTGCTCTATTTTGACTTGTTCCTGAAGAATCTTCCTTTTCTCTAGGACGTGATATGGGTAATCATCTTTTAAATAGTAGCTGGTATCGTTCAGAGCTTTCTTTTGTTGCATTACCTTTATCTTGTGACCTAGAGTGGCGAATGTGACCGCGATCGGACGGGGCTTGTCGCCTTTTTTCCCTATTCTTCTAGCAGCTTCTATGTCATGGCAGTTTATATTTAAAGAAAAATAATTATTCAGAAAATCAATTACATTGTTTTCTAGATGTGAATAAGAACGTTCATTTTCCTCCATACCAAAGAAAACAACGTTTCTTTGCCGTGTTTGTCTTTCCAACTGATTTAACCTTTGTTCTTGGTTTTCTATTTTTTCCTCGAGTTTTTCCTGATTTCTTTCCAAAGTTTTCAATTTTTGGTCTAATATTTTGTATATATTTTTTGTTACTTTCTCCGTCACTTCATCTGCGCTTTTTGTAATAGTGGTTTTTTGTTCATCTAAGTCATTTTGAATTTTTCGAAGTGCTGCCATTATCTCTTCCATTTTGATTTTGATTTTTGTATTTTAAGTTGTTATTTTTAGCTTTTGCGACCTCTAGTATCGAGTAGTTGTTTGCGTCGATTGGTACTGCAGTAGCTGTTCTTGAGATGATTTGGCTATTTGACGCTAGATGGTGTTGTTTATTGACTTAGCAAATTAGCAACGCATTTTAGGTTATTTTTTAAAAATTTTTAATAGAAAGTTTAATTATTCTTGAGTTTGCATTGAATTGTCACGCACGTTCACTTCAGATTTGTTCCACTATTGACTTATTGTCCGGAAAAGCAACTTTTGCACGTAGATTTATGGTAATTGACCGTGTAAGCAATAGCACTATTTTATTGGTTTTATCCCTTTTTGGTGTTTATTTTTCACTTGTTATTTGTTCATTGGGTTTCTTGCACACTTATTTCAAAGATTTTTCAGTATTATCGGAGTTTTTCTCACTTTATTATTTTTAAAGATCAAATTTATACAGAGCACCGTTTTAAGTTGTTATTCGTGACACAGTCTACCCGCCTCTCTCTCAATCTCTCTCAAATAATCAAGATGAGGCGGGTAGACTGTGTCACGTATAACAACTTAAAACGGTGCTCTGTATAAATTTGATCTTTAAAAATAATAAAGTGAGAAAAAACTCCGATAATACTGAAAAATCGTTGAAATAAGTGTGCAAGAAACCCAATGAACAAATAACAAGTGAAAAATAAACACCAAAAAGGGATAAAACCAATAAAATAGTGCTATTGTTTACACGGTCAATTACCATAAATCTACGTGCAAAAGTTGCTTTTCCGGACAATAAGTCAATAGTGGAACAAATCTGAAGTGAACGTGTGTGACAATTCAATGCAAACTCAAGAATAATTAAACTTTCTATTTAAAAAATGTAAAAATAACCTAAAATGCGTTGCTAAGTCGCTAAGTCATAACGGACCAATTAGATAAGTACAAAACAACAATTGATAAACAACACCATCTAGCGTCAAATAGCCAAATCATCTCAAGAACAGCTACTGCAGTACCAATCGACGTAAACAACTACTCGATACTAGAGGTCGCAAAAGCTAAAAATAACAACTTAAAATACAAAAATAAATCAAAATGGAAGAGGTAATGGCAGCACTTCGAAAAATTCAAAATGACTTAGATGAACAAAAAACCGCTATTACAAAAAGCGCAGATGAAGTGACGGAGAAAGTAACAAAAAATATAAACAAAATATTAGACCAAAAATTAAAAACTTTGGAAAGAAATCAGAAAAAACTCGAGGAAAAAATAGAAAACCAAGAACACAGGTTAAATCAGTTGGAGAGGCAAACAAGGCAAAGAAACGTTGTTTTCTTTGGTATGGAGGAAAATGAACGTTCTTATTCACATCTAGAAAACAATGTTATTGATTTTCTGAACAATTATTTTTCTTTAAATATAAACTGCAATGACATAGAAGCTGCTAGAAGAATAGGGAAAAAAGGCGAAAAGCCCCGTCCGATCGCGGTCACATTCGCCACTCTAGGTTACAAGATAAAGGTAATGCAACAAAAGAAAGCTCTAAATGATACCAGCTACTATTTAAAAGAAGATTACCCATATCACGTCCTAGAGAAAAGGAAGATTCTTCAGGAACAAGTCAAAATAGAGCAGGAAAAAGGGAACAAAGCTACCATAAAATACGATAAGCTGGTAGTAATTAAACCCAATAAAAAAGATGCCGACCACACGGACAACAGAAAAAGGCACCTTTCTATCTCTCCACAACAGAGGAAAAATGCCGAGAAAAATACTCTAAGTACCACTCCACAAACAGCTAAGAAAAATAAAACCGTTCAAAGTCGCACAACACCTCAACGATCCTCCAGCATCTCAGAAGGAGTGATTAAGCCAGGATTGCTTAACTTTTTAGTAAACAAGAAAGACACGCAGAGCGACGAAGGAAATAAAAGAAACAGCAACGACATATAGCAACTAACAACGCCTCTCTCAGTGTACAAACACAACATAGATAAACTTAACAAAAATGAATCATCACATCTTCCAAGACGGCCGGTCACCGAGGAAGATTACGACCAAAACCTTCCAGCAACACCATTAAAAACCAACTCATCTACCGAAGAAAACAATCTAATTAACCAGCTCTACATAACCACGTACAATGTTAGAACACTCTCCTCATACGAACGTCTAATAGAACTTACTGAAGCTTTTAAAAACGTAAAATACGATATCATCGGATTATGCGAAGTTCGTCGCCTCGGAAGCAAGATAACAGAGTACGAAAACTTTATTTTCTGCCACACTGGAGAGACACCGGGTAAATACGGAGTAGGCTTCATAATAAAGAAATACCTCAAACAATACCTAGGAAGTTACATCGGACTCTCAGAACGAGTAGCTCTACTTCATCTGAACTTACCAGGCAAAAAGCTTACCATCATACAAATTTATGCTCCTACAGAAGCTGCAGATGAAGAAGAAATCGTTGAATTCTATGAAACAATATACAAGGCCATTGAAATAGCACACAAAGATCTAATTTTGATGGGAGATTTTAATGCGAAAATAGGAGAGCCGCAAAGCGACGAGCAACTAGTTATGAAACAAAATGGATACGGACAAAGAAACACTAGAGGGCAGCGTCTTGTTGACTTTGCTCTAGAAAACAAATTAGCTATAATTAACACATTTTTCAAGAAAAATCTAAAAAGAAGGTGGACTTGGCGCTCTCCAAGTGGTCAATATAAAAATGAAATAGATTTTATTCTAACAAATCAACCACACATGTTTCACAATATAGAAACGCTAAGCGTAAGTTACCCTTCAGATCACAGACCACTAAGAGCAGAAATCACTCTCACAAAACCAATAAAAAGCAGAGCCAGGTACTGCAATACTCAATATAGCACTCTTAAAACAGAAGAAGAAATTAAAGAATACAGGAACTTGATAAGCAACCAACTGCCAGCTCTACAAGACACGTCTCCAGACTGTACGGCACAAGAATACTACAATAAATTAATCAACATCATCCAACTTAGCCTTCGTAACGCAAGAAAGGTACACCAGCAAAAAGAAAAAACACAAGAGGTTTTGTCAGAACGTACAAAAAATCTAATAAGCAGGAGGCATGACTTACAGATAAACAGCAATAAAACACGTTCCATGAAAAATGAACTTAAAGCTCTGTATAAGCTAACCAGCAAGTATATAAAAAGAGATTACAAAAATCACAGAAAAAATACCATCAAAAAATATTTAGAACTAAAAGGAAGCTTAAAAAAAGGTAACAAAGAACTAAGGACATATAAAACTTGGATCGAAGGCTTAACAGATACAGAAAAAACTAAACACTCCAGGAAAGACATCGTAAACGTTGCAACAAACTTTTACAAAAAACTGTACTCCGCTGAAATTAAAGCCAATTCTGAAACCTCTAGTACTAAGACCTATCTACAGGCAAAACCTAAACAAAATATCGCTCCAATAGAGTGTAAAGAAGTTGTAGACACGATAACGAAACTAAAACCAGACAAAAGCCCTGGAAGCGACGGTATAACCAACGATGCCATAAAGGCAGCACATAATTTACTAACTGAGCCACTGACCAAACTGTTTAATATAATAATGGAATCTCTCGAAACACCGTCTGAATGGTCAAATTCTAACATAATTTTGCTATATAAAAAGGGAGATCCTAACGACATTGGCAATTACAGACCCATAAGCCTATTACCAACTGTGTATAAAATCTTTTCTACAATACTAAACCAGAGAATTAGTCAATCGATAGAAATAAAACAACCGGTTGAACAGGCTGGCTTCAGAAAGGGTTTTAGTACCGTCGACCACATCCATACACTAGAGTTAATAATAGAGAAATACCAGGAGTTTCAAAGACCTTTATACACAGCATTCATAGATTACCAAAAAGCTTTCGACACAGTCTCGCACCACAGTATATGGAAATCTCTGGAAGCTCAAAATGTGGAAAAGTCATATATAGATGTTATAAAAAAGGTATACGAAAAGTGCACAAGTAAAGTCAAATTAGAAACTACTGGACCCATATTCCCTGTTAAAAGAGGTGTTCGTCAAGGCGATCCGCTCTCTCCGAGGATATTTATTGCTATACTAGAGACTGCACTGAGCGAACTAGATTGGAGTAAAAAAGGTTTATATATAAAGGGCAAATATCTGAGTCACCTTCGCTTTGCAGACGACTTAGTGCTGTTCTCCGAATCCAGTTCTCAACTTCAAAGCATGATCGAAGACCTTTGTAACACTAGCAGGCAGGTGGGCCTCGAAATAAACATTTCCAAAACAAAACTCATGTCAAATGGCACTAAGAAAGACATAATCCTAGACGGCAACACACTAGAATACGTCGAGCAATACGCCTACCTAGGAAAACAAGTCGGTTTCAGCCAAAGTAGCAATGAACTAGAAGTACAAAGGAGAATTAAAAATACATGGAATAAATATTGGAGTTACAGAGAGTTATTTAAAAACGATATGCCTATAAATCTTAAAAAGAAAGTCATGGACTCATGTCTGATCCCGTGTTTAACCTACGCGTGCCAAACGTGGAAGTTTACAAATAAAATAAAAACAAAAATCATTACGTGCCAAAGGGGAATGGAGCGCAGCATGCTGAACATAAGCAAAATACAAAAAATTAGACACGCTGACATAAGATCCAAAACAAAAACAATAGATGCATTAAACCACGCACTAAAACTAAAATGGAAGTGGGCTGGGCATGTTGCGAGGCTCAAAGACGACAGATGGACACAAAAAATTACGACCTGGAAAGGACCCAAAGGAAAACGCTGCAGAGGGCGACCTTTCGCACGCTGGGAAGAAGATATTAAAAAAATAGCTGGCCCCAAATGGCAGCACATAGCGCAAAATAGAGAAAACTGGCAAAAGCTGGAAGAGGCCTTCACCTGAAGAGGGGTTCCCATACAATAATTAGAATATCAAAAACTGTAAATAATAATACTTAGCATGATAGAAATATAGTCATAATATTTATTCATTTACTAATAGATTTTGTTAAGTTTTGCAAAGGTTTAGAAAACCACATAAAGAAATGTACCTTATTAATTGGGAAATAAAAGGCTTTTTATTTTATTTTTTTTTTTTATTTTATTTTATTTTATTTATTTATTTATTTATACTAATACTATACGAACCAATTCGTCTTAGGGTCCTTCAAGAAAAGAGCGTACTGATTCTTAATAGGCCGGCAACGCACTTGCAAGCATTCTGGGAATGTGAGTGTCCATGGGCCACGTGACATCAGGTGAGCCTCCTGCCCGTTTGTCCTCTGATATATTTCAATAAGAACTTACGTATTTAAAGTCAATAATTAAAGTTTTATAACAGTATATAATGTGAACAGTCTGACCATTGAAAATCAAAATACGTTTATTCAGTTTAGATGCGTCTTAGGGGAATGTCAAAAACGTTTACAAATTGCGAAAGAGCAAGACTACGCCATCCGTTCGCAAAACTACCAGGAGGCCTTGTTCTGAGAAGAACGGGCAAGAAACTCAGCAAGTTTTACCCTCCCTCTACATTACAATTATTCAAAGGAAAATGTGATAAACCACAACGTCATTAAAGTTACATAAGTAAAAAAAAATAAAAATCTGTTCTGTGATTTACCACATTTACCATTACGCACAAATCAAATTCACTGCTGTAGTGAATAGGTTTTCTTATAAAGGGAATAAATAGCATTGTTTAGAATCACTTATTTCTTGACTATAAAATGATCATTGTAATCAATACAAAAATATGCCTCGGGCTCCATTGGGTGACAAAAGGTTACTACTGGGTTTATTTTATTAGTTCTAACGTGAAATAGATAATGTGTTAGCAACCAGGTCTAGTAATTAATACTGAATATATTAAATTTCTACCTGTCCTTTTTATTTCTTTGTTGATATTTTCTTTTATTTTACTGCCATACATAGCAAGACTACAGCAGTGATTGTAAATGATAGTCTGTACTTTTGTTTTGCAACTAATGGCTGGTCGTATCCCGTCTTAACTGACAAATGGGTATTGCTTATTGGCTTAGATGCATAATACCTTTATATATATTCATCATTTTAAGAATAGATTTGCCAATGGTTCTTAATACATGAATTAGACTATAGAATTTGTTTACGAGTTAGTACGAGTAAAAATATAAAGGATAAATAGAAGAAAACAATATTTATTTCTTAATTTTAATTTTGAGTTTCTTCGAAATTCAAAGAGGTTGAAAAGTTGGAAGAGGTCAGAAAAGAGGTTGTATGAGACAAGGCGTTTTTTTCCAAATAAAAATATTTTTCCTTATTGAACGTAGTTTACCTGGTCCTATAAATTGTATTTCCGAAAATTATATAAATATACTTCAATATTTTACGTATAAGTTACCTCTTTCTAATGTAATCTTAAGATTAGAAAAGATAACAGCTTATTAGAATTATGTATACGTTTTGATATTACTCAAACATTCTTCCTCAAAAAACGATTATTTCAATTCGTGATACACCAAAATGTATCGTATTTCTTCTTGTTATCATTATCGAACTGAGATAATTGGATATTTGATCCGTTCCTTTAATTGCGATGTTATACTGACAAGAACTCGTCGGTAGCTGTGATGACTTACGACATGTATTTTATTTTAATATAAGAAGCTCTAATAATAATGGTAAAAACGGAAATTGCTCACATTTCCGTAAGCGGGATTTTAATCTGTTTTTAAATTTGGAATTGAACCATATTAAATATACAGTCTCTCTTTATAACGAATTTCAAGGGACCGAGTATTTTTATTCGTTATAGAGAAGTTCCGTTATAGGGAGGGAAGCAATTAATGTACGGCTATTCGGTTAAACCAAATAAATTTAACCCATTTTTACATTATAGAGACAAATGACGTAATAAAGAGTTTATATGGCTTTAATACTAGTCTGCTAGATATTAATTTCTAGAAACAATGGAGCTATAAATGTAAGATTTTAAACTTAAATAAGCCATACTAGATTTTCATACAAGTTTTTAACTATTTAATGCTTAATTAAAATATGTTCAATACTTTCCTCGATGATTAATTATGCTGACAACTGCCCTTTTTAAAAATCTAATTTACATCTTTTAATTACGTGAAAAAGAGGATTTATTAACCGAGTATCATGTGGCACCAGGCGCTTACAAACAAGGCTTTGGATTTTAATTATTTACCCCGCATTTGGAATGAAATATCTATTTACCCCACATTTGTCCCACAAATATTCGAGGGCAACGCCTTCTGCATATTTAAATTTGCAAAGCACATATGGTTGTCTTGTTATCTAATGCCAAATTTGGACAAGTGTATGTAGTCAGAGGCATCAGAATTCGTGAGAATTTGTGTTAATTATAAAAAATTGTTGCATAATCGAAGGAAGTACGCTTATCAGATAGTCGCTAAATAAGGTTCTGTTCTGATATTAGCCAGTTCATTTAAAAACCTCTTTTTAGTTGCGTATCAGCATTTTATATATATTTTTTACGTAAGACTTTACCGCGGTTTTATGGTTAATGTAATGTAGTTCAAGGGTTCGATTCCCGGCGATACAACTGTTGTTCCGAGACGGTAAAAAATATTTGCCTAAACATTTCAAATCTTAGACGTGTATTCGTCCCTTTTAAGGGTTTTTAAACATCAGCATTTAGTGTAACGATGTGTGAATACAAATATTAAATTCACGTTAGTAATACTATATGTTGGTGATAGTATGGCTAGTAATAGTAAAATATATATATATAGTAGAATATATATTAGAATTTTTTAACTCTTTCATGTTAAACTGCAATACCCACACAATTACTTGTAACATTACGTCAAGAGTTATAGAGCAAACTAAACCGTTCTCACATAATAAAATTAATATGGAAATCTCAAGTTTCAAGTAATTAACATAACGCATTTTCGAGTAGGGCGGGACTTCAATTTGTATATTAAAGAGGTTAGGAAATGTCAATAGGACATATGTAAAGGCATTTAAATGCTAGGTTTGTAATTGTGCAATGATTGCCGATAATTAAGTGATTAAACGCCTAGATGTGAAGTTGTTCTGTATTTATTTACTTTGTCGGCAAAATGTATTTAAATGGAATTTTTGTAACGCCATCTGTTGGGAAATAATAATAATAATTCTTTATTTTCTCCCATATAACATTTGAAACAAACAGTACGATTACAATTAAGAAGGTATTGGGAGACTGGTTTCCAAGCCAGTATGAACCTGTGATATGAATAACCAAGCTTCCATTCCACAGCAAAGTCATACTGAGTCATAACACAAAAAGTACATATATGAAGTAAAGTACTTAAAGTTTCTAAAAAGGGATATAAAAACGGTCAACTAGATTCCTACAGATATAAATGTATGAACCATTTTTTTTAAATTGCATGAATCAAACAACCCTGTCGGTAGTATCATTATAATAACTAAAAAAATAGAATAAAATAAAAATAGGCTATGTTCGAGTACTATAATAAGGATTACATTAAGTTTATGCTACTGTCTAATATTAATACACGACAAATTATTTAATTGGTCTCTCATCTTCGCTACTATTTTCCAATCTTTTCCCGCTATGCCATTATAACTCAAGGCACAAAATCGCTACGAGGACCTTTATTTACGCATAACCATTAAAAACTAGAACTGCATACATACTTATATCGACTTCTTAAAATGGAAAACATAACAACCAATTACAGTCTTAATCATAATAACTCACACGCATGCCTCTATATGTTGTTAGCCTAATAAATATGTCTTTAACAAGAAGTTTAAAACAATAAATAAATACGTTTAATAGTAAGGCGGTACCTATTATTCATTTGAGCAAAGCATTCGATTAACCTGTACAATCGCGGTACGAATGAAACGAAATTGAGGGCAACTCGTAAATCGACTCCATATTGAGTGGGTTGGCGCCAGAACATGGCCGCCATTTTGTGAAAAGTGCAACGCATCGTTAATATTTTCTTTATGTTAAGTGAATTGCGGAAATTGAATCTTTCAATACGGACCTAATATATTGAAAATATGGTCGGAAGTTTGTGGTGCTTATGTTAATATTGTATTGTTCTGTTAAGTTTAAATATATACCTATTATACCAATTCCCAGCGTCGCCAAGTTAGTAAAGATTCAGGCTTTTATATCATCACTATAATTTCTACTTTATTATTTTTCAATCAAGAGTCCTTACTATGGTCACATTCCAGAAGATAAGATAATATTAATGCTAAGCTCAAAGTACTCCCACGTGATATTTAATACGTAAACGTAAACCTTACATTATACACTAAATTCTATTTGCTGTGTTTTCATGCTTATATTGCTGGATCGATAATAATTAATTTAGTCTGTGGGAATTCTGAAAAAGATAGACGTATTATCATGGACAAGTAGCGTACATGAAATAGTCGATAGTTGATTATCTGTGTATGCCTGTAACGAAGAATTCGATTTGACTAAAATTTCGCGGTGTATTACACGGTTCGTTAGGGCAATTCCAAATGCTTTGTGGCGTATTTACGTGACAAATAGTTTTGTATAATACGTTACAATCGCGCTGTAGACATTGTATCTGACTTTAAAGATGTTGACAATTTTCTAGAACCAATTGATTTATTGCACATTTATTCTTAAATCACACTATACGACACAATATAACAGCATGACTTCTTTCCTCCACACTCAATTAATATTATATTATATATCCCTAAGCCTAAATTATTACGTTTATCTGGGCCTTTTTTAAATAAATTTACTCTGCACTATGTTTAAGTCTAACCTAATTTACTAAAAAGGATATTAAACAAAGAAGTGACCAATAAAACTACTTACAGTCTCTATTAAAAGCAAGACACTCTGTTTTTGTTTCCTATTTCTGATTAAATTTTTCATAACCAACCAGCTCTCGGGAAGCTTACGAAGGTTCGTATTAAAACATTAATAATCTGCACAGCCTTTTTAAACATATTCTACATTTAAACACCAACGTTAGAGATATGAGCTATCTCGTATCTACAGTGAACTAATGTCATTAATAACCGTCGTGTCACGGCGTCGCTCGGTAACTTTTGCTAAGTGATGTTCTATAGATTATTCTACGATGGATTCTGACTAATCTCATTTATCCCCTGATGTTATAATGACAGTTTAAGCTTAAGCTTAATTAAGATTAAATGGATAGATAATATTAATATTATCACAACCATTTTTCTGATGCTTCTCGTACGGTGGTCCAGTTCGTATCCTGGGAATAAGCCATATATGTAATTCATCAAGCATTTGGCAGGCAGTGTGCGCTCTGCTAGGTCGGATCTTTGTGCTACTTAAAAATACTCCTTAGAAAGAATTTACGTAGATTTATGCATGCTAATAAGGATAGGCTTGTAGGCAAATATAAAGAGGAAACAATAGATTCTGCTTAAATGTGGAATGAAAGCGTGTCGAAAGTGCCGTTAATTCGTGGCATGACCACGATCTTATTAAATAAACTATGGGTTTTACGTTACCTTAACAGACCTTCATTCATAAAAAAAATCCCTTGGCGTTGCGTAGAGATGTGGGGTCTCTCTGCATCTTCTACCGCATTTACCATGGAGAGTGTTCAGAGTTGGTCGGACTAATACCTGCAGCTGGGTTCATCACCGCACGTCACTATAAATACCATCCGTATCACCTTCCGCAACTAAGCGTTTCTCAAGGCAGTTTTTTCCGCGCACCACCACTATGTGGAAACAGCTGCCCATTGAAGTATTTCCGAACTAAATTGTCTTAGGGTCCTTGAAGAAAAGAGTACCGAGTCTTAAAACGCCGGCAATCAAACGCCTTCTGGCAATGTGAGTGTCTATGTGTGACGGTATCACTTAACATCAGAACAGCCTGCCCATTTTCCTTCTGTTATGTAAAATTAACCTAATTGTGGATCTTGACTTCAGATTTCTGTCTCATTCATAATTGTTCTTTATAGGCAAGTAGGTGATGAGCCTTCTATGCCTGATGTCGATTTCTGGTATTGCCGGGTTCTGGATGATTTTTTCTATTACCGTACGGGTTTGCATTAATAGGTGCATATAAAGATCCATTGCCATGCCTGTTATACTCACTATACGATAGTTTTTATGAAAGTAAATGTTGTAAGTCATTAGTAGGACAATGCGGATGTTTTAAAATCGCGTGAATGATAATACAGCGGCAGCACGAACGGCGGATGAGTATCGGGTAACATTGTTGGTATTTAGGTTTCAGATTACAGGAATACGTTCTCGTAAATACCTTTTCTATTCAGTGATTTATAGGAGCTATTGTACTATGAGTTCTTGGACTTGTCATTCTGACGACTTAATTGTGAGTAGCGATTTCACTGTGCAATAACGTAACTTTGTTTATCCTATTTATTGATTGTTGACACTTACATAATCAATAGAATCGTTATGTTATGCCTTTTAAAATATCTACATACATAAAAACAAAAGAAGTGTTTGCTAATGAAAGTATATTATATTTCAATTTTTGCTCTGCGTACACATGCAATAAGTAATTTTAAATCAGATAGATTAGCACATTTGTCCAGTTGGCACTGGTTTAATAGAAATAAATAGCTATTAGATTAACAAGCTCACCATTAAAGTCCAACAAAATATATTAGCAACTGGCTTATCTCAACGTTTTCATTCCAATTAAAGGTTTATCAGCTCCTAAGCGGTCTATGTATGAACAGTCTTTGTAGTTTATATTGAAATTAATTATATATAATTGTTACAATATTGTATTACTTAATAATATAGTAACTATTATATGGTTGATATTGGATTCGTCATGTCCACGTGATGCTTGATAGCGCTGTATATTTTTTTATGTATTCGTGTTCCCGATTAGTCAGTCATACACGATATAGTAGACATAACTTTTTTAATCCTAGTTTCTCATCTGTGTCCTGACCATTGAAATATTCATAGAAAAGGCAGACAAGCAAGAGGCCGTATGCATTAAATAAAACTTTATAGATTTTGCATAAATGTAAAATAAAACTAAAAAATAAAACACAGTTTCCCTCTACAACATTCAAGAGGTATCCATTCGTTTACTAATAAATCTTAATTTTTTACTTATGCTCTCAAACATCAAATGACATGAGATATACACTTGTGAAATGTCATGAGAACTTTTGAAATGTCGAAATGTCCAGATCCATGCAACTTCCTCGAAACTAGCTTAGCCAAGGGACTAGCCAGTGATATCGTGGCACACAAATCCCGAGGTCCTTTGTGTCGTGGAAGTCGCATGGGTTCGCGAATATACAAAAAACTATGTACCTATTCGCGTTGTAAATAATAATGAGTAGAAACATAATAAAGTAAAATAATTAACAAAATAGTTAATAATTAAGAACGCAAGGTTGCTAAATCGACTCGGCGAAAAGTCTTAATGGATCATACTATAAAAATTTCTGTTATCCAAGCAAAGATACCTTTTGTGTTATTTTTAAATAGTGAAACCTATGAAAATCTAGTTTTGCGAAACTAATTTGCATCCTGATGAGAAGTGATATACTATATATCAGTTTATTACAATACATTTATTGTGTAATGAAGTTCAACTGCAATCTCTCATCGAACGATCATTCACCGTCTACTTAAATCAATTCTTGGTTACTTTGCTTCTAGGGTTACCAGTTTCATTTATAGCTTCCTAGGAATCGTTATTAGTAAGTCTAATAATAATGTATTGCCATAAACTAATATTAACAAACATGTATCCCAGGGTCCTGATGTAGTCAGAATTGTATTTCAGGAGCCCATTCACCAAGTTACATGTACTGTGTAGGAAAATAACGAATTAATAGTCTAAATTTTAAAACTAATAACAATATATTTTTTTATTTTTTCGGTATTCTCTTGTTTTTGTCTAAATGATACATTTGACATAAAAATGACCCCAATCTTTATAAATGACATTGGAATACGGATTTCATATAACTGTCATCGTCTTACATAAACAAAGTAAGGAATACTCAGTTGATTTACTTTTCTTGTTTTCAGAATATAATTTAAAAAAATATTTGTTTGTGCTTAATCTATACTTTAGGAATATTAAACATGTATGTAATTTGATAACTCAAACGAAGAACTTTGTTGTCTATGGTACGTTGGCATCAGGCATTAATGGCAACCCTGTCGCTTAGGTTTAAGCGCCACATGGAGCCATCGTTTATTAGTGGATATAAATAAATTATTAGCCCCATATTGCCTGTAAATCAACCTCGTGGATGGATGTGAGTACGTCAAGTAATAACAATGGGTTCCATAAACTTGCACAAGATTATGGATTTCTATGATAGGCACTTAATATTTATTAAGTAAATATGATCCAACAAAGATGACATTATTTTTATCTATTTTATTACGAGTATAAATATACTGTAACAGGATAAATGTTCTATCTTTATGCTCTTTTAACGCGAATATTGTTTATGCAGCGGGAGGTTCTGTCAATATGACAATTTACTGAAAAAAAAGAACATTACAAGTTTAAGCATAGATACGCAGACCGGAAACAAATATTTCCTTGATGGCCATTGAAATTAATCATGCCGTAACTACGACAGATGACACGCTTTCTACATATTGTTTGGCGCCAAAACTCTTCGGATGATTTGACAGCTATTAAAATTCTTTCACTTGTCTTACAAGAAATAGTCATATTGTGCATGAGGTTTTAAAATAACAATTAAATTAAAATGTAAAATATATTTATTTTACTGAATGTTTCGATAAATTAACAATAAACCTTCTTTCAACTTATTTTATATGTTTTGCCGTTATAATTCTCGTGTCTTTGCAATTTAATAAATATCGAACCTTAGAATGATAAAGTGTAAAACTGTCTACAACTAATTGATTACCCCCAACAAACCGTTTGTATATACTTCATAACTTGATTTTATGATTCTCTATGCATTCAATAAATCTATAACAAACTCAAAGACTTTATCTCTTCATCTCCATGCTTAGCATTCGTGTTAACATGAATAGTGTTTAATATGTCTTGACCGAGTTATAAGTCACGATTATTTGGCAATGCCATCATTCATGTTTTGTGAATCACTTGAGAAGGATTTCTGTGATTATCTATATTTGACATTATTACATTCGCTCTTGTTGTAATTTGTTCATTACGAAAGATTATGCGAAATGTGCGAATTGACTATATATTATGCATTTTGCATTGCAAAAACATGAAATTTAAATACGATTATTCTTTTAATGATTACTAATAAAATAACGTCTTATTGGTGATATAAGTTTTTGGGAAGTAAGGAATTAATGAAGATAACAATTTTTTCAAATTTTAAATTACATCATTTTGTTTCACTGTTAAACATTCAACGAAAACTTAACCGCACCAGAAAATCTCCATTCGTTTGTATGCCGCTAGAGTGAGAGAGACGGAAGATCGGTCCACTCACTCGAACGCTATGCCAGCCTCCGCTCGTGAGGATTCCGCGTGACAAGTTTCACGGAATGACTGGCAGCGCTCGAGATGAGACGGGAGATCAGTCCGTCTCTCTCTCGTTATACCTGCGATCGCGCTCGTGAGGTTTTGGTGTGACACAAGTTTCTGAACATGTCACCCGACTAAAACGATTTTAAAGACGTTATCACGTCAAAACAGTAAGTTTTCGCGTGAAATATTTCATATGATCGCTATGTCACTCTCGAACGCACTCCGGCTAAGATTCATAGACAACTTGTGTCAAGATCTTACGACCGTTTGACAGATGAGATAGTTCGCGCGTAAACTTATATCCTAGGAACCGTAATAAAGTTCCAAGCCAAATATCGACGTCAAAAATATATTACAAATTAAAACTTGTCGGAATTTATTGTAAAAAATTAAATGTGAAAACACTGAAAACCATTTGTAAAATTGAGTTCATCGTAATTAACTACTAGCGCTTGCAGAGTTTGAATAACCTTAGTAATGAACGTTATTTTGAAGACGAAATCGTGGGTGATCTTTATCACACATTAAAGTCTAAAAACCTTTCAAAACATTACCTACTACATATTTTTGCCGCTTCTCAGAAAGCGCGTTAAAACTTAACGGTCAAAATAAAGTACGTTATTATTATATTAAATGGACAAGTTTATTCAAATATTATACAAAGTTCGCCATTTATGTCAAGATTTGTGTGGCGCCATCATTATGTTAATAACTATTTCGTTTTCCTAGTTCATTTAAATTTTGTCACAGAATATTATTTTACTAATAAAACTTTATTTTCATTACAGGTAAGTTTGAATGCGGTCAACTAGTGAAGTATTGTGGTGGTTTGTAAAAACAGAATTCACATTTCTAAATTTCTCGTTCGTAATAATATATTATGCAATTATAAAACTTTTAATCATCTTTGAATTACCAATATGAATAAAATTGTGTTCATGAAATAATGACATTTATTTTTTTCACGTATAATCACTTGATCGTTTGATACGTGGGTAAGTTCTCATGCAGTTTCAAGCAAGGTCAAAAAAGCCAACAAAATTATTCGTTGCCACAAATCAGAATAGCAAATATTAATCAAAGCATATGTTTATGGTTGTCCGTTCACAATATTAAATAAGTTATAAACAGAATATTTAATTCTTACACGTCTTTTGGCCGTAAGATCAAACAGTATATACTGCAAAATTAAAAATGTTATTAACATCGTTCCACCCCGTGGGGCGATGGGACCTCATTAAATTGTCGTGCAATTACTAATTAGCCATTTTGTTAGTATTCATTAATTTACGGCAAATTAGCGGTATTACAAAGGAGTGTTTATTACAGTTTATTTTGGAAATTTACCAAATTGTAGGGAATTTTTATATTAAAAGTATCCCGTTTTGTTGAAATTATAAGCAGTTAAAGTTTTTTTATTGCCATTTAGTAGATTCCTAATTATATAATCATCTCATAACTATATTAATCAAATCTATTCATTAAAATAAAATTATATTAAAACATAATTTCACTATACACATATAGGTATACTATTGTGTATTTAAGCACGATAATAGACGACGAGAACAAATACAATCTTCTTTTACTAATAAAAAAAGAAAAAGTACAAATATACAAAGCTACATTCAATCGGGCCTAAAACAAAGAAATTCGAATTTCAAAACGTTTTCTATTTTGAGTTTCAACTACCTATCACAAAAAACAACAGAAATTCAAAGAAAGCTTTCGAATGAAACCAGCATACAAATTGCCGTCAAAACCACAATGAGTTTTTACCTCTGGCAATCATTCAAATTCGACGCGAGAAAGTGACCATTACTTTTTATGAAAGACTTCAACCAAGGGAATAGCAAAAATGTTTGTTTATTAACCTACTTAAAATATTAGTTGGAGCTTGCTTATTCATTCTGTGGTGTTTGGTGACATAAATAAAATTTTGCCTTAAATGGCTGAATAACTGTTGTACTCAAAATTATGAACCTATAGTAATAAGTTTTGAGCATATACATAATAATTATGGATATAATTCTTGTAATCATAGCTAAAACCAATCCATCATAAAAAAAAACATTTTTTTTATTAATAAATACATAATTACTACATACGAAGTACTTGATTGCACTGAAATTATTCCTATACGGTTTTAATGATGTTATGTAATTGTAATCTACTCAGAAGGTAACATTTAAATTTATTTTTTTGTGAAAAAATGTGTGTGTCAGTGAAAAAAGTCGAATATATCCGAATCGAAAATATCAATAGATATTGGTGCTTAAATTTGCGAAACCCGCGTTTGAAAAAAAAAACAAGTTGTTTTATTGAACAAAGAGGAAGTTTTAGGAGAACTGTTAAAAAGTCTTTCCCGGTGTTTACGGATCTTTTATCAGTGTTTTTGAAACAAAGGCGACATGTAAATGATGAAAGTTGCAGCGTTCCCTTCGGCTGTTTGCCATAAAAATAAACCTCACTTTGTACCGCATTTAGGTGATAAGGCTTTGTAAGCGTAAATTGTATGGTTAATAACTATAAACGCTTTAATAAAAAAAGCTGGTATCTTATCTAGTAGGTACTTTGCAATACCAATTTGATGTTGAAGAGACTCTATATCAAATACATACTGTAAATACTTAGCAATTTTATGTTCCCTCGCGATATTGCCCCTCACCGTAAGAGCGAGTGTTAAATGCGCACATAGACAGAAAGTCCATTAGTGCAATCCGCCATGCCTTAGACCCAAAAAGTCGACGACGTGTGTCAGGCACAGAAGGCTGATCTTCTACTTGTCCATTTGAAAAACAAATGATCACGAACAGATTCAGAAATCTGTCGCCTAGAACTAAATTGACGTAACGCCACTGTTTTTTTTATATTATGTTAACACGTAACTAACAGATTATTATTTATTTGGAACCTTTTTAGGTGGTCAAAATTTAGTTCTTAGGAAAGCTATATTAGCAGAATATTTTGTGATATTTCGTTAATTATACCATTGAATACTTAATCACATCCAGTAACATATTGAAAAATATTTATACATTTCTCCGAAGGAATTACAAGTGAAACAGGGATTGCCTACTTTGAAATTATCTTTTACGCACAAATTACGAATGTTTTTGATAAACATGGAATTACAAGTCGTATGCGGCTGTAATAAGCTCCCAACTGAGTGGAGAAAATTTTAATCAGACTCCCCATGATACGCGGGAAATCTTTTGAGCGAGAGTACCTACATGAACAAAGTAATTAAGGAGATCTCTATTTGAAATGAGGTTTCCTTATAGAGGTTTTAGGAGCAAACATAGATGGCGTTGTGATAAGGATGTAAATTAATTAATTTGCGTACGTCTTCTGTAAATAACTTTTAATTGATTTCATTTATAACGGATATCCTATATAATTATATACGGGGGAATAATATAAAGTAATAAGGAATCTAATTTTCTTTTTTATTCCGGACTTGTATTAGCGTAATTTGCAGTTTGACAGGCATATTTTGTGCATTATATTGACATTAAAGCAATCCGTCATAGCTAATGCCGTCGCCTCTAATGAAAGTTACGATAAGTGGCAATGAAGCGTCACTGATCTTGCCGATAATCGCGGTCCATTACATCACGATCGTGACAACTGACAACTGACAGTTGACAACTATCCGCTGCCGTTGTGACGCACTCGACCACAAATTTGCATCCAGTTCACGAGGTCTTTAGTTATACTATTAAGATCCTAAACACCTATAAAATACTCCATACATGTAAATCATATAAAATATCTCATTAAGACTTCCAAATTAGTAAAACATTTAATGCTCGAAATATGGAGGTATCGATATTCGTTTATTTCGTTCTTCTGCTAGATATAATTGACTGATCGGACTTCAAAATGTTAAAAAAGTAATGAAGAGAATTAGTGTAGCAGTGCCACTCTGCTACCATTGGCTGTCCAAATACTCTGTGTATTCTCAACATAGGTAAAGATTAAGTACGTGGTAAGCACGCGGTAAGCACGCTGTTATACGCCTCCCTCTATGTAGTATATACAATGTAGCCCTTACCTTACGCTTGAGCATTTTTAATGTAATTATACACATAGCAGTGTATGTTAAATATAATGACCCATGTCATTAGCACTTTCGTTTTCCTACAAAACACGAGAACTCAAAACGCAAAAGCTAATCCGAAACTAATATGTATCGCAAATAAAGGAATACGCTGTAGGTATATAGCGTCGCAGTCCAAAAATGTAGTAAAATTTTACTTGAATAGTATTATCAGTCTAAAGTGTAAATTCGTTTCGTGAGTTTAGTAGATGTCGTTAAAAGATTAGGAAACTACTTTTACGACCATTTAATTGCATTTAATAAGCAGGTAGAGATCTCAATCGGCCTATCGCGGTCATCTCTGTCCGTTATTACGTCTTATTTACAAGATTTCTGCCGGTCTTTTTGATCTTAAATTGTCTAGTTATATAGTGTGAACGTAGGTTACGCAAAACCCCTATTGACTAAGGTTAATAATTAAAAAATTTGAAATATGTATATTCGAAAATAAGGAATTCAAAAAGAAGTAATAAACATTATCAAAAATATAAACCGATAACTATGCAATTCAATTTACCCATAGCTACTAAGGGCTAACCTGGTGATTCGCTAGAATATAAAACACGCTTTCTTTTATACATAGGAAGTAATAGTAAATAAAAAAGTAATAGTAAATATTCATAATATTTATTTTAAAAGTCTCCTTCACGTAGAGAAAGTTAAGTAATATCCTGTAGTATACGTAGGATTTCCTTCAACTTCCTCTATCAGATAAGCTTGTGATATTATCCGTTAGAGGGCAGCTTTCGTTTGACCACACAGCGCGACACTAATAACTAATGTTTCTCATGTCAATAAAGGTATAGACAAGGAGATTTGCGTAATTTGAATTCATTTAGACCAGCTGTACATAAGACGTAGGTACTCTGCGCGGAATTAAAATGAATGGCTTTTCAATGTATAATTTAGTTTAACATGTATCTGATCCTCTGTTGATATAAATAAAAGAAAGTTAATATTGCATTTGTTTTTTTTGAGTGAGCCTTTTTATGTCTATATTCAAATCACGCACGTGGCTTACATGTGGTATTTGCATTGCACATTAGTTGTAAGTGGTCGATTTTTTTTAAACTTAACTTCGTTTTGCCTTAATATGGTCTCTTTCAAGTAATAAATAATACTAGAATTTGTCCACCCGAGTTCGAGTTTTGCGCTTAGCAACATATTTTGCCATTATTTTTTTCGTAAAGAAAAAAATCCAAATGTTGATTACATAATATATTAGTTTGATTTCATTTCAGAATACTTTTATTATATTTGCCTGACCAATAATGAGTTTGACACAACGATCAAAACTCTTTGTTGCTGTTTATGCTATTGCCAACCGGAAACAGTATTTGTATTTCGAATTAATTTGCTGTTTATGCTATTGCCAACCGGAAACAGTATTTGTATTTCGAATTAATTGACCAAGTCTTATTGGCTGTGAGTAGAACTATCAGACTGAATTTTCAAGCGTGTTGTACGATTCGAGTTCGAATCCGACCCGGTCCACACTTTTAAATAACTTTAGTTTTCTATGTTCCCATCATATTCTGGCGTTGGCGACGAATTGTCTTAATGCCTTGCAGTATGGGATAGATAAATTTGTGGGAGCAACAAGTGTTCTGTCCTATGATGTCTGCTTTTGTTAACCCACCTACAATTTTTAGCAAAATTTATTCTGCTAAAAATTTAAATATTTTTAAACCTTCTATGAGTAGCGTTTTATTTTTAAGCATTAGTTAGACGTTACTTTTAATAAATTAATTATTTCAGTCGAAACATAAGGTGGCTTTTTATTCTTTGCTATCGTAGAAATCTAATTCTGTTAAATCTATTTTATCTGTAAAACAATAGAATATCTAACATATCTTTAGTGATTGTTATAGCTTTTAACTCAATGACACGCTTTCATATTTTTTTTTGGAAAACAATAGAAATAAAAAGCAATCATTTTGAAAGCCAATTGTTTATTTTTATATTACATAAAGTGTGAGACAAACTTCTATGTCTTTATTGGAAATACACCAATTTTTTTGGAACGAAGTTCCTTTATCGCGCGTTGTGAAAGGGGGCTAGACGGAAAAAATTCTTACGAAAAGTTGTCACGACACTTTTTTGCTATTTTAATACACCGGTTCTCGTCCGATCACCGAAGTTAAGCAAGGTCGGGCGAGGTCAGTACTTGGATGGGTGACCGCCTAGGAACACCTCGTGATGTTGGCTTTTTTTTTTCGTCGTAAGATTGGTGTCGAGAAAATCTATCATACTGTTATGATACCAATTAACATATAAATTAATCGAAAGGAATTTCGTTCCATCCGGGTGTCCCTTGACACCTCTAAAGTTTTTTTCTCTAATATATAAGCGTAGCAGTAGTATGTATAGCATATTACTGATTTCTAAATAATAATTATTTTTTCACATAATTATTAGTTATCTGGAACTGTGATACAATCAATTGATATTTCTACGTTAGGAAAAATTCAGGAAAAATTTCAACAGAAAAGCGGGATCACCAAACGAAATGTTACATAAAACGAAGCCATCTGGTGGCGAAACGGAGTTCGCCGAGTTTTCTAGTGCGTTATAACATTATCAATATATCAAAGTTAATTCGTGAACGAAGAAGCTCCGATATCCGTCCACAGACCGACTTTTACGAATCAGCACGCTCTTAAGCACCAAGTATCGGTTAAAAAATACCTCTACATTTCACCAGCTGGTATAAACCGCGCTGTCAAAAATGCGAACAAAACACGAGCTTCAGTGTTTGACCTGACCTTTACGAAAGTCATAACACTACAGCTATTCCTATTATGCACCTAAATACCGAATACACCATATGAATCGTCACCTGCAAACGTTCTACCGAGAAACACTTAATACAGCCTTCGTAGAAAATGTCATTTTCCATTTGAGTATTTCAGAGAAGTTTAAGCTTTCACGTTGCTTTGTTTGTCTAGGAAATATATAAAACAATTGTGTATGCCTATTAAGTTCCCCATTGACATAGATTTTAAAAGGAAATTCTCATTTCTAGTGTCTAATGTGCGATAGCATAGGGTTTACTATTTTACGATGAACCTTGT
This sequence comes from Pieris napi, assembly GCF_905475465.1. Taxonomy (NCBI): domain Eukaryota; kingdom Metazoa; phylum Arthropoda; class Insecta; order Lepidoptera; family Pieridae; genus Pieris; species Pieris napi. Next base: position 6,426,679 of record NC_062238.1, on the reverse strand, counting down.
ATCTGTTTTACTTCAATTAATAAATGATCTTATTAAATATATTGTAAAAGTAATTTTACCGTAATTTACATTCAGCTTTTATGAACAAAGAAAAAAGACTGTATAAATATAAAGATAAATTCTGTAGTAACCCTGTCAAAAATGACACATCTTCATTCTTCTATTTTGTCATTGTTTCAATATTTATTTCTCATTAAGAACAATTCCACATGAGATAAAAATAGACTACAATGTAATACATATTTAGAACATTAGCAGTCTTTATTGTTTTCATGCTAATAAAAAAAATAAGACTGATATGCCTTGCACGAAAAGAACTTTAGATTTTACACCAATTACTTTCGTATTTGTCACATTGAATGAGAGCGATCTTTTACACAATACCATTATTCCAAATGGGAACGCCGTGGTCAAGGCATAAACAAGACCTTATCTATAATGTATTACACAAATTAGCATAAATCTACACTAGATTTTCAATTTGAAATATCTAATACCCACAGGGCGGGATGTTTATTTTATTTTATCGACGCCAATAAACATATTTCTGCATGCTATGTTAAGTAATAAACTATACTGTTTTATCTGTACTAGTTATTAACCGTCTCGGTATAACAATTTGTCATATTAACCGATATAGTTATATCTGAATAATCGATATTATTTACATTCACTGCAAATCGATTGTAATAACGCAATAAAGTATCGGTTGTTGCGTCAATTAAAGAGCTTAGTGCTTAAACTTGTGTTTTACTCCGTTTATTCAGATTTAGCTTCTTTTAAAAATTATTAAGAGGACTAGAGTTAGTTACCATTGATACTTTTTTACTATGGATATTCAATAAATAGTGACAATGTGATACATTCTTCTTGGTAAGAAAATACTAAATACTGGCAGGCATAGCCCAGACATTAGATAATAATAAAAAAAAACAATCAAATCTCTTTTGTTTAAAAAAAAATTAGAAGTAATACGCTTGCGAACGTGTTCTTATAAAATAATTGTTTATAAAGGGAATTTGGGCTTTACAAAATACAATGCCTTTCGTCGAACCGTCGTTGAACGACGAAAAATAAAATAACATTGAACAAAAGATAATTGCGTCATGCTCATTATCATTTTTAATTGAACAGCCTTAGTACATATCGTTTGACAATACTTCTTCTTCTTCTTTAGCCTGGATGCTATGATTCGCGCAGGCTTTGTTTCCTAAAATATGAGTCGTAAATGTTACGAATCGAGAAGAAGGAATAACTCTTAATTACTTAATATATTGAAACCAATTATGTACGTAAATTAATGCTAACTATATATAACACTCTCGTGGTCCAAGTACTGGTTTCTCATATTAAAGGACAAATTATTAATACACAGGCTCATCATAAATAATCTTGGTAGAATTTGAGTACTAGGAAACAAAATTTGGGTCGATCAGAGTATTTCTCGGAAAATATTTTCTCTTTCATCGACCCTCATTTCTTAAATCTGGACGGTTCGATCAATCAATTCAGGAGCTTGTGTGGCTTTATGTAATCCAAGGGATTTGCCTTCATATATTATGTATTACCAATCAGCATAATACATACGACGCGGACATTTACTTAAATCACAATGCGGTCACGTACAAAGCTTTCGAACGAACAATTCTGAATTGGTCATGTATTGAGCGTTTTTAATGTTTTTAATAATATCCGCTGCCAAATAAAGGGGCCGCGGTCTACTACTATCACTTTTAAAATGATCACGGAGATAGATTTAAAAATGTGTCAGTAAATGATATTCATAAAGACAATTTTATACCCCACAGCTCAATCTGACCATTCTTCAGCGACACCGATTGCCTGACAGAATTATAAAGATAAATGATCTTCCACGATAATAAATCGAGTTTGCAAATTAAGTAAGCGCTAAAAATAACAACGCAATAATGTTGGCGCCGCATAATTGTATTTTAATAAAGTCGGACTATGAAGAATGTGGTTAGAATCGATCCTACGCGGCTTGGAAGTGTTCCTAATTGATTCAGTTGACTGCATCTAAATTGCGTTAAAACAATGCTAATTAGATTAATCGTATTGCGATAAAATATATTTGAATGTGTAATTTAGCTTTTCCAGGAAGTTCAAGATCAGTGAAAAATCAGTGACAATACCTTCTTCTATGATCATTAGATGTCTTCTTTTAGAATTCGCACTCAAAGCTACCTCCGACTTTTACCAGGATCATTATTGAACTCTGTAGCCTTTAATGTTGAGGTTTCGTACTGCGCAATCCCAAGCTAACGACATCAGTGCTACAGCTATTGAGGGAACTACTTCAAAATTGCGTACAAAAATATCAGGATCGGTAACGCCTTTATAACTATGATATAAAATATACTTTCAACTGAATATGCGTTTGAAAACATTTCTTCTTAGCCACATCTATTAGCAGATATTATAACAAAATATTGATGTAAAAGTATCGTCTACAGAACGGAGCAATCAAAAGTTTACACACAAAACAAATTGAGTACTAAAATCCGGCTGGTTAACATGAAAAAGGCATAAATCAACTTTAACTGGGTGAAAGTATATTGGATAAGTAACAAATTAATGTCATTATAGCAAGTAATCTCCTAAAACAGTTTTATAGCTGCTTTCAACCTCGTAAAGCGTGCGAAGGTAATGTCAAAACTCAGAAGGAATCCATCAAACGTGGCGAGATCGAATAAACTCCAGTAATCAAGCTGGAAATAGGCTCTGAACGTAAAAACAAAGGGCAACGAAATCAAAATGAAAACATTTGCGACTTATGCTAAGCAAATAAAAGTACAAAGAGCAATTGTAGTACGGAAAATATTGAAATATGAATCTGTCATCTACATTTCCACATAACGAATTTGAATGGATTTAGAGCGTATAAAAAAATTAAATGTAATCATGATAATTGCTGTTTATGATGACACGAGTTTACTTAAGCCGTTGATTACTAATAGCGGGATTGCAGTAAACGAAAATTATCTCGACATCCGCTGACTATAATACTTTGAAACAATTTTTATTTGCTAATGACCAACGAGATACGTGAAGGCAATTGAAAATATTTTTTATGCCCATAAATGCGTGCGTTCGCAGGGATATAAAGAATAAATTTGCAAATGCACATAACCGTTAATGTTCATTATTTTTTATAGGCTTACATGAATGATATTATAATTATCGATAACGAAGTATTCATGAGCAAATATACGCCTATTTTTATAGTTTTAACGATTCAAAAGTTGCAATATTGTGTTGTAACTTTGTTCCAATCAAGATAAATTTAATGGTGATTTTGCTGGGTCGGTTTGTTGGGGCAATTAGTTAGCGATCGGACGCGGTCATCGGATCTCGGCTCGATCATGATTGATGGTGTTTTATTACTAAATCTTTCCCGCCTTTTTCGTTTATCAGTGGGTTGAGGGATGTAACTCATTTCGCTAATGCGGCCGACGCCCCGCTGATAACCACGTTTGATGCTTTTGACGTTAAGCGGCCTTATTAGCTTTGTTAAAATATACACGAAGAAAATCCTTGGGGTGTACAAAGATAACAGGGAAGCCATTTTGGGTATATCTTCGTAATAATGTGCTTGAAAAAAATATGAAATGTTATTCATTATTAAAAGTTTTGTACCTATCGTATGCAATGTCGGAGAGTTTTAAAAATAATGGTATTTTAGTATAAATGACACCAGTGTGAAACCTTAATAAGTTTTATATGCATAACCTACCTTATAGAAAATAACCCATTATACAATGTACCTTACAATTTCTGTTACTTATTATGAAAAATAATTCATAATTTAGGCTGAAAAAACAAAAAATACTGGTATTATTGTGAAAAAGCGTGGGTTGTTACAAATTAGGAATTATTTTCCACTTTTTAGTTTGATGTGCTTAAAAGCGTGTTTTTTGGTTTTTTTTAAACTATTATTTATTTTTTAGTTGATTTTTTTCATTTTTTTTTCGGATTATTGCATTGTCATCGATCTTTAACAGGTGCGCAAAGTTTGAATTAAATCTGTCCGTTAAAAGTGGGTCAAAATCGAGTCCGAAGGAGTCGGTTACATACATACATACATGCATACATACATACATAGATACATACATACAGGTGAAGTTAATATAAAGCGTGTAATAAGCTAAGGTTTGAAAAGTAACTTGTTGCCAATGACTCTAACGGTTCAGTACAACCTACGGAAATTCGTATGTAGTATTTGTAACCTGACATTCAGTACTAAAGTACATCCCTTTCTTCCAGTGGGCGGAATGTCACGCGGGGGCGGCGGCGCCGGCAAGGCGACGACCGCGAAACGCGTCCCTCCCCCCGCGGTGCCAGGGGACGCGTTTGGCACCCCACAGCACCGACACTCGGGTTCCAGTTTCGGATCCCAAGGGTACGCGTCCTGTGAGGAGCAGGCCTACCCGCAGCCACCTGATACACCTTCACATACTCGAGGTAAGACCTTACAGATCAAGTAGAATTCATACACTTAAAAATAACAAACGTTTTTTTTTTTCACTTTTATTTAAGACTTTATCTTAATTTTGTTAAAACAACAACAAACGCTCAAGGCTCCTTAGTTGTACCAGTTCAGCCCTGCGATTCTGTAACTCACTTTTCGAACTCACACAGCGGTTTTCGCATCGGCGGTCGCTCTCAAATCAGTCGTGAAGCAGTCATTTTATGATTTGGCATTCTGAAAAGGTGGGAGCTTATAGTTTATTGTTTATCAGAATGCCAGAATGAGATCGTTGAGAGAATGTTTATCACTGATTTGAGAGCGACCGCCGATGCGTAAACCGCTGTGTGAGTTCGAAAAGTGAGTTACAGAATCGCAGGGCAGAAATACCGTCGTACGTCGCTTCATAATGATGTAATACTTCTTAACAACTATTTTCCTGAGCAACTATTGTTAATGTTTCAGATGACCATTCTGACTATGGCAGCACAGTGTCAGGAGTGTCAGGCGTGTCTGGAGCGAGTGGGAGTCTCGGGAAAAGTCCAGCTGGTGGAGGCACTTTCACATTTCCACCACCGTCGCAACCGCTCACGCATAAAGCGGCCGTATATTACCATCACCAGCTGGCCTTAAGTGATGATCAGGGCATCGATATGACGCAGGTAAATTTGATTTTTATTAGAAATTCGTGGTAGGGTTTGCGAAATCTTAGTCTATTATAGTCTCTATTATCTTGGTTATTATTACGCTTCAAAAACTCAAAAAGTTCTGCACCGATCGAGCTGGAATTTTAGCATGATATATAATCCGCATCAAGGATTGTTTTTATCTATTTTTTGTATCATTTTTTTTATTTTTTCATTATTTTTCTCCACAAGTATTGCAAAATTAAACTTATATGAAATGTTTCCTTTGTTTTCTTTCTCATTTCTCACCCATTCAATCACAATATGCTACAGCGAAGCGTGGCTGGGAACAGCTAGTGTTATATAAAAAAGTTCAATTATTTTATCGTTTTTCTACCTTACTTTATGGAAGGAATAAATTATAGAAAACTTAAACATATCTACCAATAATTTCAGAGTCCCGGTAGGGACAGTCCCGGCTCCTCATCAGGGTCGGCTGGCTCCGGTTCCCGTCACTCATCAGCGTCGCTGGATAGTGGCAGAGCGTCGGGAAGAATGCCGCATCATCACCATGCTTCTTGCCATTGCGGAGACACCGTTGATAGAGTTCGATCTATGATTGCACAGGGACTTCCGGTATGTTGATTATATCCGCTTAATTTTTCTTAAAATAATTATTATTTTTATACGCCTGCAAAGATAAAGGAGCCTATTTGTGGTTATCTGAGGTCTAGTAAATTTAAACAAGGATTTTTTTCAATTAAAGACTTGTTTGCCAATAGACGTTACCGAATTTCCGTGGCGTCTCGGAGGCTTAGTGGCGCTCATGATGAGACCCTGGTTCGATTACCGATTAATCAATAGTGGTTTCTGTTTGGTTGGTACCTATCCACCTACGAAAAATATTTAATGAAAGGAAAAATATGTTTGACTCATTCATTCATTACCAATGGGGGGTTTGCAAAACTTTAAATAATGGTAATGCAAAGTAAATAGTCTAGGATTTTAAGCATATTTAAACAAGATAATGAGCTCAAAGACGAAGGACTTCGGATGTTATTAGACCTTATAATAGTAAACGGGCCATAGACGGACTGCATGTTGCAGTCAAGACCGACTGCAACATGCGGTTTGCTCAGGAACTGCTAGAGCGGTCTGTGTATTGCGAATATGAACTTAGTATGGAAACTGTAGGTAGCCGTGCGGAGACCGCTTAGAGCAGTCGGTATCGGCTGCAACATGCGGTCCGTCTATGGCCCGCTTAACATACTCAATGACTTTATTCCCTCTTTCAGGATGCAGACATCATTCATGCATGGCTAGCCGATTTACAAATGGAGGAGTATGCTCGACTCTTCATAGAGGCCGGGTATGACTTGCCGACAGTCACAAGAATGACTCCAGAAGACCTGACAGCTGTGGGCATCAAGAAACCGAACCACCGTAAACGCTTAAAGGCTGAACTGGCAAATCTTAACGTACCCGAGAATTTGCCCGATTATATACCTGTAAGTATATCAATGTATATATGGTATTCGTTTGAGAATGCCAGTTTAAGGGTCTGTTTCACAATATATGGATAAAGTAACAAATATCTATGCAACACATAAATTATTTGGAAGATAAATTGTGCTATCTGTCACTTCATCGGACTCATAGCTTATGATGGACTTTATGTGACGAATAGCGCTATATGACAGTCGTGAAACGTAAAAATTGTGTTTATCCTACCAATAAGTAATAAATAGCTAATTTGGAACTTATGTAGAACTTATCCGTACATTGTGAAACAGACCCTAAGTAAAGTAATATATAATAACAACATAACCTATTAGTCGAATTGTCAAGAGAACCGTCATCTTAATTTTCATCTAAAGAAACACAAAGCAGAAACGAATTCAAAAAAGTCCATAGTTATGCTAAGGAAATGTTATGAAAGATTTTTCTTTAATCATTTCAATTTTATGGCAAAAATTATCCTTCCTTCAACCGTGTCTTTGTATGGTAGTTATATCTTGGGTTTCATTATGGACGACACACTAAGTTGTTTGTATTGAAAGCTGATCACCTACTTGCCTTAAAAATAATATAAAATAGATATAGAAATGGTGGCGTTGCTGGACTTCTACTTATATACATTTGGATACTTGTTATGTATTGAAAACGTTATTTAGATGCAACGTAAAAATGGCTTCAAATCATTTAAAAATTTCCAGGGTTCTTTAGAAGAATGGCTTCGGCTCCTTCGACTTGAAGAATACGGCCCAGCTCTCGTAGCGCAAGGATATCGCACCGTGCATGACGTCACACAGCTCGCTTGGGAGGTTAGTTCTACTACCTATAGACAACAGTTTTATGACAACGATCTTCTGATGAAAAGCGCTATTCTGTATTTTACAGGCAAACCTTGTGTCTTTTTAAAATCTATAAAGAGTTTAGTCTTAAATACTATAAAAGATGAACCAAAATTTTTGGATTTTACTGCAATAATAACAATAAATTGGATGAATTTAACTACAAATTTTGGGCTGAACTGAAAAGCAAAAAAATATTTTATTTAATTGAATGATTCAATTTTTTCAATTTCAAAAATTCTTTATTTTGTTTCACAAAAATGTATAGTGCTACATATCCAGTGTACATTATTTCCTGGAATGTAACAAACTTACAACTAGACACGTTTTTACAGATACATATTTTGATTTTTTAAAAATTTATAAAACTAAAGTTATAATGTTTCAAAAGGTTTTAACAATAACAAACTATTTTTAACAATGAGGTAAACTACTTGGTAATTATGCAATCTTTAGATGAGGTTTGCATTTTGACATGCCTAAATTCAATGATTAGTTGTTTAGAGTTAGACAAATATTTCGCTTAAAATACATCCCACAAAACAGTAACTTCTTTTAACAACTATATTTTTTTATTACAGGACTTAGAAGATATGGGCATAGTAAGACTCGGCCATCAAAAGAAAATACTTTTAGCGATCAAGAGAGTGAAAGACATTAGAGCCGGAAAACGAAGCATAAGTAACCAAGGGTCCCTGGATTTCACGAGGCTTCAACCTGGACAGGTCAGTACTATAACTATTAGTGTTGCCAAATTAATGTTGTAGTCATGTCCTAGGTCTAGCCATAGATAATTATTTTCAGTCTATATTTTTTCAAACCTAAATAGATTAGTCTATTTATAGTTTAAGATTTTATTTTAAGTTCACTCACACACCATTCTCATAATCATGCTATATCTTAATTAACAATTATTTAATATTTTTAATTTTAACTTTCTATTAACATCGCCTAAACAAGTGTTTAGTAGCTTTCAACTAATTTTAAACTAAAATATATTTAGCTAATTTAAAATGTGCAGGATTAGCTTAATAGATGTCTCTATGGTAAAAGTGACGTCAATCTATGGATATTAGGATACAAGCACAATAGTGGCTTGTGTTGCCATATAACAGTTTTGGTTTTCCCCTTACGTTGAAACATTAATTTCGTTTTGCTGAGACCTTAGATGTCTATATTTCCATCGCCATCGTCGCTATTTCTGCAGCCCTGCGATCATATTCCAAAAAATACCACAAAAGTAAATGTCTGACACACACCTATCGAACTTCAGACTAAAACATTTAGATTCTGGTAAACATCACAAAAAATTACTCCGTCTGTATTTCATTAAGTATTAAATAAATCGCAGGGCTGTATCACCCATCGCTGCATCCACCATACCACTAGCCCAAAGCAGCATGTGAATGTTTTGTTTATTTTCTTTTCCAAACACAAACCGCACATTGGACCTAAAGGATTTATATCCGAGGGAGCAATACCAGCATTGGGAGAGACACGCAAGAAGTTACCATAAACCCCCCGATCTAAACTTTGACGCTCTACAAACGTCCCTATGTGCCACTGACTTGGTCCCCATCCAGGTATGAGACTTCCTTTGGCACCCAATGACGCACCCCGGCACCTAGCTTTATGTGCACTTTTCAATTTTCGTGTGACCTAGGTTAAGCCTGCACGGTAGTGTCGTATTTATTATTTATCCTTACTCTTAACATTTTAACAGGTCAGCATGATGCGATACAATTTCTAATATATTGTGTATCTAATAAAAGTATAATATGTAAATATTTTGAGCGAGATAGCATGATGTAACATTGGTAACGCTACCGTTTGCCGTAATTTTGAGGATTCTACATTATCCAATTTTTATTCGAACACTTTCTTATAATTCTCATTATAACAGATACGCCATCCCCGCGGGAAGTCTTTGGAGAGTTTAGAAGACCCATCAGAAAGAACATCCCACACTACATTCTCCCCTGAAGCCGGGTTTTATTATGGAGGCCAATGGCGGCGTTCGTACGACGATGGAGATATAACACCAACAAATGATAGTTATGAAGGGGGAGGCACTTTGCCCCGACCTAGGGGGTTGGTGAGACCTCGTCCAGTCGCTAAGATCCAAGCGACTCCGGCGTATAGAGATAAATCTCCTGACTACACATATGATGAGATCGCTTACTCGGCACGACTGCAGCGCGTCGCTTATGGAGCGAGTCCGCACGTGGCTAGAAAGCCTCCGCCGGAGCCACCGAAGCGTCAAAGCTCACAGTATGCGCCTTTTACTCGCTTCGGGCAGACCACTGTGGAAATTCATCCGGAGAAGAGCTTGCCCTTGAGTTTGCCAGCTTATCCTAGTTCAGACTCGCTCAGTGTTTCGTTGGACAGTACAGGACTACTTCCGCCCCCACCTGCCCCCTCTTCCCCACCCCGGAGATACGAAGAGGACAAAATGAGAACGGGTTCCGATGCTAGTTTTAAGGTAAGATGTTTTGTTTATGTGTTTCCCTTATTTGATCAAGTAGAGAGTTATTTGAACGTAAAGTTCAATGCTTTAATTTAACTTAGTCTTCGGTTATTGCTTCCTTGATCTAGTGCTGAGCTTGTAGATTATACTGCTAGCTAGTGAGAAAGCTGCATACAGTAACCCAATCACTACCTGTTCAATCTACTCAAAATAATCGATATGGCTGGATATCTAATCCATGAACTTTTGTGTAAAGCATGATAATGAAGCAATTGTTTGCTTGTGCAATTAAACATTTTTCACAAGTTCTATGCACTACCTCGACGACTTAAATGTTTTTTTTAAACATGAAAAATAACTGTTTTACATACTTAAATCTTTTTTCACAGTTATATTTATTCTTTACAGTCAAGTTCGAGTACTGAATCGGACAGCATTCCATTCGCCAATGACAACGCAGGTACGATTAAGCAAAACCGAAGTCAAATGGCTGGCAGACCTCATACCGTGGACTATGGAAGAACGGGTATGGGCTTGGCGACGCTCCCTCCTAGACCTACAGATAAACAACACATAGAAAAAGAAGAGAAGAGTACAGAACCCGTTGATGTCCTCAACGATATAGGAAACATGTTGGCAAACCTTACAGACGAACTTGACGCCATGCTGGAAGAGGAGAAACGACAAGGCCTGACTGATTCCTAAGATTTGGCCAAGTATCTCGAATAATGTAGAACAAATTCCAAAGATACTATTGGTACTTATTTTTTGTAGGTAATGTGAAAATTGTTTTGGCCCAGTTTAAATAATACGTTATTGGATTAACTGTTAAAACCTACTTTAAACTATGAATGGATAATATTAATGAACTGCCTAATAACGGGTGTTTGTGTTAAAATCGTTAGCATTGTTTATATGGACAATACTGCGTTGTTCGCAATTATGCCTTTCATTCATAAGCAAAGGAAAAATATTATGAAATACTTGACTTGAACTGTTGACATACAATATTTTATTATTGTAACCATATCAAAACTTTCAAGGATTTAAAAATGTGAAGTGTAGTTATAATCTTTGTTAATGCAATTTCTTAACATGCACCTTAAATGTCATATTGGATAAATTTTATACTCTGTGAAAACTGTTTACTCAATAGAAACTAGTAAGCTAGTCTACTATTAGCAACACACGACAGTCGCGACCTACTGACGAATTTGTATGGAAACGGTCACGTGACAAAGCGTGACCTAATGTTATTCCCATATAAATTTGTCTAGCGGTAGTGGCAAGACTGTCAAAAAGTGACGTCTGAAGCCCATGATCAGCCCTATATTGTTTTAGTAATCAAAATACTTTTAAATACTAAGCTATCAAATTTATCCAATATGGCTTTAAATTTAATTTATACAATTATGTATGTAGTTCCTTACTTAAGCAATATCTGTTTTAATTGCGTTATCTGGATGAAGCAGAAATGGCTATTTTTGTAAATAATTTTACTTAAAGTATGTCATAGATAAATATAATATCCAGTAGTTAGTTTTCCATGTACAATAAAATTGTAGAATTAATATTACGTAGGTGATTAGTTAGAATTTATACAAAATGGTAGCTTTAGATATAGTGTGAAAAGTAGTGTTTCTACAGTGAATGTATAATGATCCTTCTTATAGTTTAGATATCATAGACATATGTTACATTCATAATATAATTTATTAGTTATATCTTTCCGATTCCAATAAATCTACTCTGTACAATACATTCAAAAATGCACCATACTTTTGCTTAATAAACATACTTTCATATTTTTTACATGCAAAACAATATCTAAATGATCTCTATGGTATGAAACGTGATATTAAGTGGCCATAACTATACCCAATAAAGTTATAAACCCATGACTATTCTTTATAACATTCACTTTAAACATTGAATAAATAGTATATAACCGCTAAAGTTAAGAATTAAGCTAAAGAAATAACCAATTGTAATTTTATATGCAAAGACACACTGGAAAGATAATTATTATCTATGGTAATTACACAATGAAGCAATAAGGTCACAGACAACATTAAAGTGATGAAAAAAATATAATTTATTTGCTTCAATGTCTTATTGCCATAACTTTTAGCAATGAAATGTAGCGCATCATATTTTTATTAGCTTTATAATGTATATAATAGAATCAGTGTTTCTACATCCTTTGATACCTAAAATATTTAGACATTTTGTACATGTATTCTCAAGTAAGCCGTCACCTCAATAGGAAGGTGCTAAATATTATGGCAATTTTGTAACGTAAAGGCTTTTCGTTTTTTGAACTAGTCAAAATTAATTTCCAGGTGGCGGCTATAAATTATGTAATATATAACTTGATTTATCTTTTTATTAAACCGAAAACTGCTGTTTTTTTATAATTAATGAATTCTTATTTTAATAAATATTTGTAATACCTATGAATTTGCGTTTTTTTTCTATTCGTAAAATAATTTTGTGGGGGCTCAAACTGGAATTAAAATTGCGATTATAGTTAGTACGATCACTTATTAAACGGTTTTATATTTAGCTCACCCCGTTTGTTTTATTTATTCTTGGGTCAAATTTAGTAATTCAAATTTCACCCTCTTCCTGTCAACCGATTAATCTGAAATTTTGTATACACTTTGGATTTTGGTGACAATACAATAAACTAAATAAATAAAATAAATAAATAAATATTATATAATATATAAATATATAACATTATATATAACATTATATTAATAAATATAAAACTGTATCTATTTTATTAATTAAATATATATTATATTTATATTATAGAATTGATTTATTTATATAAACTAACGGGCAAGGAACCGTGCAATAATGAAGCACTAAATGAATTAAACAGAATGCGAAATAAAAACTAAAAACTAGAAAATAAAAATAGGTAAAAAAACTTTTTAAGTTAAACGGTTTTATGTTAAACATACATTGCAATGTTTAAGATAAATGTACTAAAAACCAAAAAATAATAAAATAGATACAGTCGTGGGAATTATAAACATATGCATAGACTAGACTAAAATAAAACCGTGGGGCACGTCAATTGTCTACAATCGTTGATTAAAATGTTTGTTTTGTAATGTTACACTATAATTAGGCAGTTGTTCAACCGACAACGATGGACGTGTGATAAAACCGTTTAACTTAAAAAGTTTTTTTACCTATTTTTATTTTTCTTAATAGGCAAGTAAGTGATCAACCTTTATATACTCAAATATAAGTGGTCGATTTTTTGGTTACCTTACTATCTTTTCCTTCACGATACGGCAATCATATCAAATGCACTCATAAAAAGAAAAATCTAATCATGTACAGCCACGATTTGAACGCACGACCTTAAGTTTGAGAAACGCACACTCTAGCTACTAGGCCAATAGTGCTCTAATTTTAAAGAAGCAAAGAAAAATAGGCTCAAGGTCTTCATAAAAATAATTAATAATTATTCATTTAAACTTTCGTGCAATTGTATTTATGAATATGTATAAATTTCTAACAAGAGTATAGAATAAAATCAAAAATTCATAGTATTTTTATAATAATGTAATATGATACAGGTGACCGTAAGTTATGAGCATTCTCAAATTACTCTTACTGAGTAGTAAGAGAGTTGTAGTTTGAAGAAGTTTAGGAAACTACTACTATCCAATGTGATTACTTCGTAACAAGATCTGCCTTTCTTCCTTTTAAAGAACCGCCCCGGGTCTTCAATTCTACTTTTAATTATGGAACAGTCCATGTCGAATACATTATTCAGCAGTATTTAGTAAATCTTAAAAGGTAAGACACCTTTTAAAAATCGTATACCTTGTACCTAAGATTTACGTAAAAATTTCTGGAAACTGACAGCATATTGTTATGGGTCAAGCGATGATAGCGACATCTGCAACTAGCTTTGCGTTTTCTCCTCCATTTTTTGTCGGGTACTGGGGAAGTCCACTAGAAAAATTTCCAGTAGAGGGCGATGTTTGTTTGTATCAACTTCCATTCAGTTGAACGTCAAAAAATCTTGTTTTTTACAGCTTTTTTCTTTAGCGTTAAAACAAGTGTTTCAACGTGTGTTCTACTTGGCCGAGGTTTCCTCTATGACAATTTTCGTCTTAAAATTCTGCGCAAAAATTGGAAAATAATAATTTTGTATTCAGGTAACCCCAGATAAATGTCAGAGGACAGAGATATGTCAAACCAAAGAGTACAAATTTTACTGATTGCGAGCGAAGTGCGAACACGAAGTCCGAACAGCGAATTTGACTGCACCTTCGAGTCTGCGCTGCGCGATCGATAAGAATTGGTAGATAAAGATTCAGTTTGCGAGGTCAGAGACGTATATGGCTTGCATAGTACAAGAGGGTGCAAGACGACAGATTTTTTAGAATAGTAAAAATGGATACTTCTGGTGCTTACGGCGGCGGTAAGGCTGGTGGAGCTTTCGATCCACAGGCATTTATTCAGAAGCCCACAGTGATCGTCAGGGCGGTATGTTGGGTAAGTAATATCTTTATTGTACACCTGTAAATCATACATAGGTAGGTACATATGTATGATTTACAGTTTACTGGTGTAAGGAATTATATCTGCAAACCCTTTAAAAAAATATTAATATTATTCAGGTTTTCACCAGTTTCTACATAATTCGCAACGCAGTTTTACTAATCATTCTACATGGGGTATAAAAACCTGGCTCAAGGCCTGCCTGAAAATTTGTTTAGATATTTCTGTCTGAAAAATATTTAAACCATGTTCCTTAAAAATTAACTTTTTAATTTTTATAAATTTTAGAAATAATATTAATACATTTGATTTTTTTTAGTAATCTATAGTACCTAGTAGGTTTTTAATGCATTAATTAGTTTTCAATAACTGAAGTATTCTCTTAACTCCTAAGAAGAGAAAATAAAGAGACAATGAGAAAATTGTTTTAAATGTAATCTTAATTTGTAAACAGTTTAGTCTATGAAATGTCAAAATCTATATTATGCACTTTGTATCAATATACCTACTGAAAAGTCTTATCCTGGTATATTTTGTTTCTTTTTTTATTAATTTTTAGTGACAAAATTATTCTTACTATTATTGAAGTTCATTTAAATAAAAGAAAAATATATTTTTTAAGGAATGATATTATTATCTATAAGAAATCCTTAGCCAAAATTTAATTTGTCAAAATGTTTTAGCAGCACCCGTGGGCTGGGGTTATCAACTGTTGTTTTTTATGTACTACTGGAAAAGTATAAATATAATATTGACTTCTTTTCAGCTAACATATTCCAGTATAAAAATTTTATGGAGCTGGAAAATTTATGTATTGTTAGCAAAATTTACTGAAGTACTTTAAAATAATATTTAAGATTCTTTCTCATATATGCATTTTATTTTGATGAAATGTATCTAGAATGCATCTATATTTAGATATTATTAGATGCATTTTATTTTTCCATACAATTGAGTGTAGCTAGTGTGATGACAATTGAAATAATAGTGCAATTAATAATTAACCTTTTGTCCATGAATATGCATAAAAATAGATTTGGCAATGAACAGGTTCTGGTAATACAATATTTATTACTAATATAACTGCAACAAGTTGCCCTACTTCCAAAGTAAAAACGTAACGTAACCTTTAAAATAAATTTTATATACGGTATAAGTCAGTTATGTTCATAATTTAATAAATTCGCGCTAAAAGTAATCTAGAAAACCGAAGCTAACCGAAATAATCGTATTTTTTAATCGTGAACAATATTTCTGCGTGATTTGAAAGCTGAATGTGATTTCAACGCCAAATTAGAACGTATACATACCTCGTGTCACGAAATGCCCTTTGACCCGCGGTAAACCTAATCCACCCTTTCTCAAAGTCGAACGAAAAACCGTTTGCCAATATTCGGCTTATTGTCCCAAAACCAGACTATGTTGAGTAAAATTCTATTACCTTATTTCGGTCCAGAATAGGTTTTGTTTATCAAAAATTTAGCAGAACAAATGTAGGTGATATTCATTAATATTTTTTTCATTATGTAAACAATCATTTGTCACAAAGACAAGTGTGATGAAACATGGGATAGGTATACATACATATTACAAAATTTGCTCTTCTATAAAATAACCTACTCTACGTTACAAAAATCGATTAAAATAATTTTTGAGATCAGAAACGTCTCAGATTTATAAGTGATGGTTGATATCTTCTTTGAATCGTTTAAATAAAATCCTAGTTGAATAAACTGTAATATTATTGTGTTTGGTTTTTAGGCGTACCAAAACGTACCTTTAGGTACGTTACCATACACTAAAACTAATATTTATAAATTTTGATCCCGGCTTGGCAAGGGACATGCGCGATGTGGAGCATTTGGACACCTGTATTTGTTCGAGTAGAAAGAAGCAAAATTGTTATATAATTTTTGTTTTCCAGCTGTTCAGCGTGATTGTAATGGGATGTATATCAGACAAGGGCTGGTACGTCAAGAAGACTGATAACGAGGAGTACTGTGTCTACAACGACGATACTAACGCCTGCAATTATGGTGTCGGCATATCAGTTATAGCGTTTATAGCTTGCGTGGGTTTCATCGTTGGGGAATATCTCTTTGAGCAGATGTCGTCGGTGAAAACTAGGAAACATTATGTTCTTGCAGATCTGGGCTTCTCTGGTGAGTACAAATAATTATTAAAGCTTTCACCGCGAAATTAAGATTAACGTAAATTTAATACATAATTTAATATAATACATAGACTTGTAATCTTCTTCAACAATAAAATTTTCCAGAAGAAATGTCAAATTCATAGCAATCTTTGTAGTTTTAGTACATTTTTGGCCAATCTAGCGGTCGTAAGATTATCTTTCCTTTATACAAGTAACTTAAAGGCATTTCTACGTCACCAAGAGAAAAGAAATTCGAAACTCTGTCTACAGAAGTTTCATCTACTATGGGCATTGATTTTGTATTGCATAATGCATGTATGAACTCGCCTATCGGTTGGTTGTCCCGCGTTGTTTCTTTAGCTGTATTTTATTTTGTTTGAAGAGTCCTTTTCACGCTTCGCAGGATATGATAATATATGTATTTTTCTTTAGTATTTATTTTATCTCAGCTCTAAGAGTTATATACGGAGTTTTACCTACGTGTGAGCAAACGTTACTACTAAAGTGCAAGAAACGCAATTTGTTCTGTAAAATATACCTATTTAAATAAATGATTTGAGAGGTACAATATACCTTTGTGTATATTAATTTATAAACTATAAATATCGTAACATCGAACCCCGGCTTTGCACCAATGGATACTTCTATCTCCGCAATAACACTCGCTCGTACGGTAAAGAAAAACGTCGTGAGTTCAAAAAGCCGAGGCCGTTTGTTTGGCACAGACAGCTGATCACCTACTTGCCTATTAGAAAAAACAAATGAATATGAAACAAATACAGAAATCGGAAGGTAAGAGCAACAGTTGCAGGGCATATACCTAAAAGTGATACACAGATTGGTAGTTGCGCAAATTGGAAACTTCAAATTAAGAATCCTTTTCAAATGTGTCCTAATTTAGATCATTACAGGCAGGTAATAAACGTAAATAAGGTCACGCCATTCATAAGAAGCAAATTGACAATCGCGCATTTGTCCTCGTTGGTCCTGATTACCTACTTGTTACTTGGTATATTTTATTACAATCACGGTTCCACTTCAATCATTAATTTATGTATTCCTTTGTTAATCTTAGTATTTTGGTCAAATATTTTTGTTTGTGTGGTTTAGCTGTATAAACAAACTAAAACTTAAGCGACTTATTACTCCTATACGACAAAAACGTATGAAGTATTATTAGTTAGGGACGTCCTGACGCCTAGTTAAACAACTAAAAAGTTATTTGTAAAACATTGTTCGAATAAAATTTCTTTAAAACATTGAGTATCGAAAGTATATTGTAATTTAATTAATAACTAGTTAGCGTATAAAATATTTCGTTTAAACACAAATGAAGAACTGTTTCGATTATAATTTGAGACTGGTATACAGATTTTGTTTTAATTACTAAGTAAGTAATTAAAAACCAGTCTTAAATCATTAAAATAAAATAAAATATGTTTATTATGGAACATAAGATACATGTATCAGTTATTCCACGTCATTAAATTTGAATTTGTAGGCCGAGAGAAAAAGCCGGCGTAAAAAACTCTCGGTACTCTTTTAAAATAGTATCCTCAAACAACACTTATTTTTAAAACAAATATCGCAGCAAATTAATTAGAAGTAGCCTGTCTAGCACTAGTCCCAGGCCCTTTTATCAACTAGATAATCGTTGACTTTATAGTAAGCCTTTTTACACAGCTTTTCTTTAATACATTTGTTATACGCTCAAGACGTATATGGAGGTAGGTTTGATTTGGTAGATCTATAAATAGAAACCATGAAATAGCCGCAGAAATATTTATTTCTGATTGGGGGAGAAAATATATCTTAAAAGTATAACATCATAGGTATTAACGGCCCATATTTTCAGGCTGACATTTCAAATTGACCTTGACCGAGTTAGGCTTTATCGGTCTTCAAGCCAAATAGGCGATAATGTAACGATCGGTAAACATTGACAACATTGTGAAAATAATACTTCCTTATCTTAATGTACCTTAAGCGTTAAAAATATAGGGTACTTTTAAGAGCCTCTGTTGATTGGTTTATCCGATGCCAAAGTTATGGTTAAAAGCATTTAATAATATTAAGAGATAAGCAAGGTGAAGTCGTCTTATTGTTATTGGGTTACCTGAAAACCCCTAACGCTAGATATGTAGATAGATATATATATATATATTCCGTGCCTTAATAAGGAGTTATGGAACTTCAGACAATAAAAAAGTGAAGTTATTCCATGTTTTATACGCATAAGACACTGTACAAATCTAAATTCTTTGCCACGACATCTCAGACCTGACTAACAAACTGAAGATATTTTTTTACTTCTATGAGATAAAAATTATATTTCTTAAAACGATTCTCAAATGTAAGAATATTTGTATTACAAGATAGTTTTATAAAACGTTAAGAATTCTGTTACACAATGTATTGTAGCCGAAACACACATAAATAATAAATATGTTAAGGATTTTCCGCAGTACCGCTCAAGCTAACAGGATTTGTACGTACTACATGGCGGAACGTGTGTGTCATGTCTTAACACGGTCTTCGGTTTAAATAGACTTAAGAATACCTTGATAATTAATATCTTGAATTGAAATATACACTATTGGACTACGATGGCGCGATTCGTATAGTTGGCCAAACGGAAAGACTGTTCATCGCGTGTCCGGTTGGACGAGAAATGACCAATCAGAAGAAAACGAAACGGATCGTTCGATTTAGATTATATGTATATTTTATTCGCTGTTTTTTTTTAATAACAAATAGAACTAGAAAACTATTTCATTAAGTCTAGTCTTCACTTGACTTGGTGTGTGTTATTAATGATGGAATAAATAAATGATAAGCAATGGTACCATGCAATCACCACTAGTGAAAGCATGCTGCGAGACTATAGTCTCGAACCGTACACTATAGTGTACGGTTCCTGGCTTAACGGGATGCTTTAAATAAAAGAGGGTGTTATTTTCACTCTATATTTCTCGCGTACAACAAAGAAAGTAATACTAATAATTCAATAGTATTGTTATGAGCTAGGGAATCGGATAGAAAACGCTGTAGATCTCTTGAAGGGTTTATTTTTAAATAAATTAAAGAGGAATTTGTTTAAACTAAAAAGACTCAAATTAAGCGCAGAAATGCACTAATTACACACACAAAATACGGTCACTAGTTACTTCAATTACGCGCACATCATACAGTAATGTTTAAGAGAGTGCCTGCATCTGGCTATACTCTCGGGGCGTAACTCTGACGATTTAGGTAATCACAACACTTATTAAACTATGAGAGCCTGCAAGAGCAGAATGTTCAGCCTTGGCTTGTACAAAAAGATTTAGAAAAAAAACCGCGAACTGGAACCGAGTATGGAAGGAAGTAATTGTACAAAGGCCCATACAAATTTGTTGATGTATTCCATTTTAATATAATATTATTTTTTTATTGTAATAATGTTAAACATAGAGTTTGAAATGATTTTGAAGATTTTTATTTCTCTTTTGCAATTTTCAGGGTTCTGGGCTTTCCTGTACTTCGTGGGTTTCTGCTACTTGTCTAACGCCTGGGGCAAGACGGAATTCCCGCCCATGGGCACCGCTAACAACATGCAAGGCGCTATAGCTTTCTGTTTCTTCTCCATTTTTGCTTGGGTATGATTTTTTGTACAAATCAAATTACAACTTAAGATATGTCATACTTGAATTGAAAGTAATAGTCATTTTAGTTGTGGTTAAACGGTATTTGAAATTATATTTTTTGTTCGGAATATACTTAAGTACTTTTGGTTTACTCATTTGTTCATATACTGACTATTATCGTAATCTATAAAAGTTTAACATTTTTTACCTGCTAGGTATGTATAATTTGATTTTCTGTTCTATATAATGATTATAGTTTAATAAACGTCATTGGCCCTTTCATTAGAAAGTCAAGGGTAAATTATTCACTCCGCTCCATGATCGATATCCTAATATATAAAACATGGGTTTCATTGACCACTTATAAGTTATAACTCAAGAACGGTTTATGATGGTTTATAATTTGTTGTATTTGTCTCCGTCTGGAATAACAGAAAAAGAAATCCAATACATGTTCATGGGTTTCGTAAATGTCAAACATTAAATGTTCATACGGCAAAGTCTCCTCTCAAATTGAAAAAACGTATTTAAATAAATGTTTCGAATCAATAAGATATATCCACAATATTCGGATAAAAAAAATAAAAATAAAATAAATAAAAATCACTTTATTTGACGAAAAACATTTGGTACTTACATTCTAAAGGTTATAAACACAATATGCAACGAATCGTTGTGTTTTCAATATTAATTTTGTTCAACCTCGTACCTAAAATAATTCTATGTGCACTAGCGATTAAACTAGGCCTAGCCTGTATCTTAAACGCTAACTCCTTCCAGTGTCTTTAACAAATTGGTTAGGTTGTCTGTCTGATAGTTGCGTATTTTAGATTTAAAAAATGTCTGTCATGTAGAAGGATTGACATTTATATTGGTTGTCAAATATTTATGCGTCCGTTCAGAAATTTATTTTGTGTAAAATAAGAAAAATATATCAAGGCACTGTGTAACGAACTTAATATTTATTTTGTTTTCATTGTATTACTTTCGTAAAATCATAACTTAAGTTTACACTGACACTTATTGACCGGTATCTTTGGCGATACAGATGGATAGTTTCCAATTATCATAAATTTCAGGTGGCATGTGCTTTCTTCGCGTTCCAACGGTTCCGAATGGGTGCTGAAGCGGCGTTTGCTCCGGCCTACGAGGTAGAAGGCACTGTGGGTAGCCCGGGAGGATTCCCAGCTTACCCGGGCGCGCCTGACCCCCAGCCCCCATATAGCGACCCCCCATTCTCGCAGCAACAGTCTGGTAAGTAATGTTTCATCTCTTATCAAGTAAAGAATATAACATGAGGTTATATGAAGAAAAAAAAGGTTATTTAATCTAACCTAACCTTTAATTTCAATAAAAATATTAATTACTTACTTCTTGTATCCCGAGTACAGCACCCAAACAACTTATTCCTGGATTAAATTGAAAAACAAATAGGGGCTTAACAAATGTTTTTAGTTGTTAGGTTTGCGATTTGCATATTTTCGTATTTCTTAAAAACGAAAGATAGTATGATTAGGATCTGAAAACAAAAAGACCGGCACAAGAGCTGACTGGTACTTTCGACATGTGTCCTAATCCAAAATGTCACATATCAAACAACAGTGGTTCTAAGTTAATATAATATTCCAACGTGTAGGTTTGTCACAAACACCATCGCAATCGTAATGCGAAAACTCATTACCATTTTGATCAAGTTGCAGGAAAATCATAGGCTCCGCCCACAGTCCCCGACATTTGGTAATGCCTATAACAATAGGCATTACAATATATAGGCATTACATACTAATTATATCTACTATATAAAAATAAGTCGGGTTTTCCTTCCTGACGCTATAACTCCAGAACGCACGAACCGATTTCCACGGTTTTGCATTCGTTGGAAAGGTCTCGGGCTCCGTGAGGTTTATAGCAAATTTCAACAGAAAAGCGGGATCACCAAACGAAATGTTATAAAACGAAGCCATCTGGTGGCTTTTAATAAAACAGGAGGTCGGGGGAAACGAGCCTCCGAGTTGGATATAAAAGACAACTAAGTCCATGATCATGCAATTTGTTTATGTTGTCTTTCAGAAAGGAGTACGTTCTTTTTTTAAATGTCCCATACTAGTTGTGAGGGTAGAACATCAAAATTCTGGGATAATGTTGATGAACTACTTATTGTTTTCAGGTAACGTCGAGTACACAGCCCCAACCTACTAAGATCCTTCAAATCTGTTTGTTTTGCTCGGAGACAGTAAAAAGATCTCAAAAGATATAGTCAAACTAAAATCTTTATTTTTTTATTAAGTTTGATGATATTTATTATGCAATACTTAGTTTAATTATAGATTTATTTCATACCAAAGTATGTTTTACGAATTTTTAAAATTGTTTATCTTTTAATTATTGCGAGTATAACACAATCAACATATTGAATTTAACCTTACAAATATAAAACGTCACATTGACAGCTTTAAAAGTGACAAGAAAATTCAAGATTCAAATGAAAGTTTTGTAACTGGCAAAAAATTTATTTTTTAACACTTAGGTATTGATTTTTTTTAACATATATTGAAAGAATTTTATTAACTTATTGATTTTTGTACCTATTAGGTATATGTATATTTGACAATATTCCCTTTACACCGTTGTACTATAAGATCTATATGTAAATAAAAACTTTATTCAATGTAGTGCCATAGTTGCATCCGTTGTAAGATCCTATAAATAGAAAAAAATATTGTTTTTTGTCTAAATACAGGATCTTAGTTCTGAGTGGTTTGCTTTATTCTAATACCAAATATACTAGAAGTCAAATTTAAATTAATGGACGCGAAGTATTAATCTCTAGTCTATGTACATTTATTTTAAAGATAATTTAACTAAAGCAGTCTTGTTGCGCTGAACTAATGTACTCTATATATCAATATGTTATGCAGTGATGATAAGAGAAAGGTTGGTTTTTTAAGAATACAAGATCATTAAAATATTACCTTGTAATCAGTTATACATATTATATACACATACAATAATCCTTTTGTCTGTTACAAACATAAATCAATGTCCAATTGTATGGGCTATTGACAACTATAACATCTATACTATTAAACTAAAGTTTTAATATCTATGATAAAATAAGTAAATGTTAGTATTGTACTAAATTAATGCAATATTGTATCATGTAAGTAGAACTATAAGTGTGGTCTAAGTAAGGTACAAAGCTGTTTTGAATCATTCATATAGAAATAATGTTGCCATCTTAATATAAGGACAGTAAATACTGGCCTATATGTGTAAGGCTTGATGTTTTAGCGTTCTAGTAGAAACATTTCGTGTACAACCAGATATTTTTATTCTGGTTTTATCTTGATATGTATATTGTTTGTATGTTGAAAGTGTATAAATGTTTATAGAGTTTTTCACTTCCATAGCTTGCACAGTTATTAGTTTTTTAGTAAAGTAAAATATATTAAAATGCTTATCCATTTGATCATATTTTTGTGTTAAATGTATAAAATAATATTCACTAAATGGCATTATATTAAATTGTATTTTCGAAATGTTACCACGAGAAAAAATATCTTTAATAAAGCTTCTGAGACTTGTTAATAGAAAAATATGTAAGATGTTGCATAGATAGATAGCTATTTATTCAGTATTATTAAAATAGAAATTGTGCTTGTCGCCTTTGTATTGTTTATTTAAAGATCTGTGCTTTAGACATTGTTAGATTAGATAATATATTAGGTATTTGATTTTAACTAAGAGAGTTGGATATTATTTCACAAATTCATAAATAATTAAAAATTACGACATCCTTATTATTTAGACTCAAATTGTATAATTTAATATGTAAAAACTTCTCTCAAGTCTAAAAAGAATTCTCACTAAAAAAAAAATATTTACTACTGATTGTACTTAATTTACGCGAAAGCTATTCAGTGTCTGTAACAAAAAATGACTAGCAACTTTGCTTTTGTCACTTTCATACAAACAGGTTTAAGTTAGTTAAAATAAACCTCTTTTGACAGTTTTGTAGCGAGTATCAAATTTTCCAAAACCTACTACAGTAAGGGGAAGATAGCTAAAGAAATTATTTTTATTAGATTGTAAACTTAGAAATATAATTTCTACTTTTCACAGCTGATCTTGCTGCTATTGGCATAATTTTTGTGTAACGCACAATAAAATTTATCACAATTTTGATGGTAAAAATTATGTTTCTATGTTTAGCCTTATTGTGTATCTGTTGTAAATGTAAATTGAAGAATATAGGTATTGTGAAAATTGTTGTTTTTTTTACTAACAAAAACTTTGCAATCTTAAAAGCTTTTTTTTGGGTTAGCCCAAATTAAAGTACCTCTAATTTATCCACTGGTATTTTGTTTGTGTACAATAAGGTACACCAAGTTGTTTGATGTTTAACATCTCTACAAAAATTAATGAGTGTGTTCTTTTTCATTATCATACTAGAATTCTCAAACAGTGAATGCTTTTTCTAAATTAATCTTTTTTTAAATTTAATATAATAATATTAATAATGAGATATATGTATTTCATTTTTGGGAGCTAAGTGAAAGAAATAATATTTTGTTACAATTTATTCTTGTTTTGCCACTTTAACTTACAACTAGAATTATCACAATGAAACAAATGATTCACAGAATCTAACAAAATGAAAAGATCTTCATAAACAATCTGACACTTAGGACCTACCTATTTCACCACTAAAATACAGTAGGTCTCTAATTACTTTTAAACAATTAGTTATTCCTTGACTGTATGACAATGGTGGAACTGATTACCCACTTGTGACAAATTTTTATAACTTATAAAAATATACTACAACTTGCAGTTAACTAAATTGTTCATAGCATTTCACTGACAATAAAAAGAATTGTACAAACATAAGGCAAACTATTTTTTAAACAGATATTGCTTGAACATACTTTTCTTCTCTTAGGTATTATAACTTATACATATAATATTAATCCATAATTTAATCTTATAAAACAGAAATGCTAATACATATTTTGCAATAAAGCTACAAGGAAATGAGTGTGTTAATTATTGTTTTAGGTTGCCATATTAATCAAATAGCAGAAAATTTTATTTTCCACAATAGACTAATGTTTTGTACTAAAAATGCAAAACTCAAAACATTATATTTATTTCTTTACTTTAGCAGAAGGGCCTTGTTTAATAGGTGGAGTCCACCTAATTGCAGTTGGGTCTATTGTTAAGCGAGGCTTCTTGAAATGAGAACTAGCCAACTGCTCTGAAACCATTTTAGGTGTGACACACACTACATGTTGTCCTTTCCAATATTTAACCATATTCATAGATTGCAGTGTAGATATTATGTCAGTTGGAGCAATCCCTGTCATAAGACTGAGATCTTTTATACTTAAAATACCTCTAGTTACACTTAATACTTCTAAAATAACATATGACCAATATGATCTGTAACTTAGCTTACCCAAGTCAGATAGAGGTTTTTCAGGACTACCGACTACCTTTTCTAGCCTAGATAACTCATAACTGAAAGCAATAAGCAGCTTGCCATAGCCTTGTCTTTGAAAGGGAGGAAGTGTAAGGATACAGGCAACATTGTTTCCTTCTGGAGAGTCCTTTTCTTTAGAAAAATAGCCAACCAAATGAGCACCATCCTTGTCAACTTCACATAATGTATAAAAAAGAAACTGTTCTATATCAAAGTACAGTGTTTTGTGGTCTAAGAATAATTTTGCTAGTAAACATAAATTTTGACAGTATAGCTTATGTTCTTTGCCATCAGCCTCAAATATGGCTATAGTCCCTTTACGATATATTTCTGTCCCTTGTGGTTGCCGTTGAGGACAGTCAGCAAGATGAAACCTGAATGTTTTTTCCAGCCTCATGTATTTTAAACAATATTCACATATAAACAATTTTGATTGTTTACCATATTCTTCAGGGTAAGGGCTGAAGTACCATGTATCTATTTCGTATTTGCCAAACTGAATCCTATCAATGTATTTTACTTTTGTTATAGCTTCATGTTCTTTCTCGAGCGCTGCGGTGGTAGGATCCATCTCGGCATATGTTTTTTGGACATGATTGATCTCATCGTGTTTACGTTTCTGATTGCGAGTTATTTTACGACCGGACTTGTCCGTCAACAAATGATCAGAATTGTTACTGGACTGCTCACAACCGTCAAATCTATCGGACATAATTCGGTGGCGGGGAACCCATTCATCAAGCCTTCGATCACAGCCCACATAATGTACGTAATATTCATAGCAGGACTCTGACGCATGGTACCGCGTCTGTATAATTTCAGCCGGCCGCCATGAGTCATCGACACGCCTCACTAGATAATGCTCGCCGATATCCAAAAGTTGCTCTTGGTTAGATTCAGAATCTTCATTGTCAGTACTTCGAGATTCTGGAGTAGTTAATTCGTTCTTCACAATTGGTTTTTCTAAATCCTTATCACCTTTCGCCATCATTGGACGTACAAAACAAAACTAAAAACAATCACGCAATATCGCGCAATTTTCACTAAAGCCGCCATCGGCCATGCCAATTGGCTTTGTCTGTGTTACCAGCTTATAAAATGTTTACTTCATATTTAAAGGCCAACGCTATAAAAAGTAAAACCTGCTTTAATATTTTTTTGACAACCATCATTTTTTATATATTAAATATTAATAATGTATTTGTCCTTATAACGTGGAAGGCCTTCCGAGCAACCAGTAGAAGTTACTGTAAGGAAGACCTTCCTTTGGAGCAGTATTATCAGCAAAGGTCGCGATTACGTTATCTGGAATATCACACGTACCTATATAAAAGGCTGGCTTCGAAATCATTATAACTTCCGCAACTTTCCACATATTGGGTACACATTAAAGTCAAATGAGGCTGTTATTAAGGTTTTCGATTTAATTACGGCTGTAAGAGGAAGAGGATGTAATACCTCGCCTGCAATTAAATCATTAAAGAATTGAATCTTTTTAACACATCAGATTTCTCATCAGAGTGTTTATGGTTAATATAGAAACCTTGGTGCCATATAGTAGAAGAGTCTTTATAACAATGATTACAATATAATATAGGGTTAGAGGCCTGTATGCTTTATAACGTATTTATACAAATGGATTTAGAAAGCATATTCATCATAGGATTATTAGATACAGAAATACTGATCAGTCAGAGTAGTTGGTATGAAGTGTGTAAACCTATCATTTCCTATTTAAATATTATAGTAAAAGTATGAAGCCCATAAGTTTTATTTAATCACAAATACACAACCTTATTTAGTTATGTATTTAATAAGATAAAAAACAATATAAAATAAAATTAAAATCAGTTTAAAAAAAAGTACAACTATAATCATGGTATGTTAACGACCCCTAAGGGCTAAGGGTAAGATTTAAAAAAATACTTATCGCGAACTATGACTTGAAACGACATACCGTTAAAATCCTATAAATTTTTTAACAAAAAAATTATAATTACGAGCAATTACTAAAGCTCGTTCGTTCTTTATCTTACCCTAAGAATGGGCCAGTTATTACGTTAAAAAATTATTTCCTGAGTAGTGTAAGGGAATATAGTGAATATAATTCTCTAAGTTGAGTTGTCATTGTTTGATTTTTTTTATAAAAGCTCCAAAAATCTCTTAAAATATAACACCACATATTTTAGGAAAAAATATTTGTTAAAAACCCCTAAAATATACTTACATTGCCAAAATTTTACAGAATAAACATATTGTATGTTGCTTGTGTGTTGACTATTTGTAAGGTATAACCTTTATTGTTAAAACAATGTAAGAATATAACTTTTGAAGCAAGAGTAAGTATGTATTAAGAATCAAATCTACTATATAAAAATAAGTCGGGTTTTCCTTCCTGACGCTATAACTCCAGAACGCACGAACCGATTTCCACGGTTTTGCATTCGTTGGAAAGGTCTCGGGCTCCGTGAGGTTTATAGCAAAGAAAATTCAGGAAAATTTTCAACAGAAAAGCGGGATCACCAAACGAAATGTTACATAAAACGAAGCCATCTGGTGGCGAAACGGAGTTCGCCGAGTTTGCTAGTAAAAATATAACTTTTGAAGCAAGAGTAAGTATGTATTAAGAATCAAATAAAAATATTTATCAAAAACAAATTAAATCAAATAATATAATAACAAAAACGTAAAAGTAATAGACAAGATTCTATAACGTATTTTGTGTTGGCAACTCTGTTAAGTCAATGGAATTGAAGAAAACTGTCAAAATCATGTCAAAAATCAAAATGGTCATCGCGTAATCGTCCAGCCGTTCGCCATCGAATCGGTAAATCTGTTGCTGGCTAGTGTGACTCACTGAGTCTTTCATTTTGTAAAATAGGAATATGGTAGATAAATTTTTCTCTAAGTATTTTACTTCATTAACCGTGTTTTGACGTTACGTGTCATGTGTTAATAGCAACTAAAAGCAATAGTGTAGTGTTAACGAATTGAAGATTGTCCTGAAGCGTACGGTGTGTGATTGATATCGTGTTGTTTTATTAGTACAACGGATTTTTAAACAGAGATGCAGGCGATCAAGTGTGTTGTAGTTGGTGATGGGTACGTATAACTAAATTACTAATCTGCTTTGTTATAAAAAGCTTGATTATTGTAACTGACGTCATGTTTATTCAAATCCGCCGTGTGCAGCGACGTTTAAAGGAATTGTTCACGATAACACGTTCGGACGTTTCTGTATTTCTCCATATTATGATGTTATTTATTTTTGATTATTGCATAATGCATGCTGTTTTAAATTTTATTTACATTGTTTTTAATATTAAGATTTTCAAAATCGATCTATTGAAAATCTGTATTTATCAACGAGAAAATATTACTTAAATAAGTTGTTATCGTTCAATGCATATCAAATGCATCTTATCATATAGATAACCGACGACTGATTGTCATAATTTATAAAAATTCTGTAAAATTTATATGTTATAATTCTCCTTACAGATGCTAACTTCACACATTATCACAATATATGTCAAATTATAAACCTTCTTTTGTAAGATATATGTTCAGTACTGAATGATTTGGATTTGTTTTCAAATATCAACATGCCATATATTAACATTTAGATATACATAAACACATTAGGGAATTGTAGTTTGTGGGATGGTGTTTGATCCAGTTGTGGCCAAGTTTCAGACATTATTTATTGAGACTGATTTTTCAAAAGATTTATAAAAATAAAATCCCATTTTTTGCTTGATGAGTGGAGTAAATTAATATTAATGACTCATACACATGTTTTCAAGGTTCGCATTTCAATTTTAGGACAATATTAGTTACTTCCTTTACATATTAAATGTCTTAAATATACATTATATATGTCATATATATATATATGCAGTTTGTTTATTGATTATTTTAACTTAAGGTTATAGATTTTTAGTAGAATGATTAAATAGGTTTAATAAGTGTTATAGCTGATATATTACTATGCCTTTACAGTTATCATTTGAACAGTCTAAACGCTTATTATATTCTGTTAATTACTTTGTCTTGTTACATGGAGCACAGTGTAATAAAAAATAGAAATGTTTCTGGTATGTCTACTATATTTAATTCAAAATGAACTAGGCACCTTCAAATTATTAATTAAAACTTATGTTTCTTTCAAATGGCCTAATTTTTAAAGAAATTGGTAATTTTTAATATATAAAATAAGCCAGATATAAAAAAAAATGGCAAAACCTGCCTATATTGGAATTGATTAATCCAGTGTGCTTTCAACACATTTACCTCAAGGGCTAACAGACATTCATCAGAAATTCCACAGTAATATTGATATATATTAGTACTTAGAATGTGAAATAATAGAAAGAGATACAAAGTTAAGATAAGTAAGTGAAAAAATTATTTTATGTTGTAATAGTTTAAAATGTGTGAAATTAATAGTCGGTAGAAGTAATTGATTTACATGCTGAGAGCATGTGGGAGCCATAAACAATGTTGTAATAAAAGTTATTTCTGTGGAACAGTAGTAGTACAAGGTTGTCTGTAAATATTTTTAGGTTTAATAATTTTCTTTCAAGATCGCATTGAATAGTTCTTTATTAATTTGTTGTGAAGTATGTGGGTAGCGTTTAAAATTAAAATGTCATAAATATGAAATACTTATTTCAAATTTCATACTTTGTGTAATATTTTGTAATACCACATTCAAGTTTTTACTTAACTTTCCCACAACATTTAAATGTTTATAAACCTAAAGCAATGTTTATAAAATGAATAACATTTATTTAAAAGTATGTAACTTTTTTTTGTAAACATTTACAAAATCAATAACTTTTTTCATAACATTAAGACATGTCAGTTACCTCATTATTATTGTTTTAACTGTACGAGTAAGTGCTAATTGTGTCAAAAACCACCATTGGTTCACATCCCCAATTTGAGAGTCACACAAGCTAATATATACAATGCAATTGAAAATCTTAATGTACCTTATTACAATACTTGTTTTCTTATGATTGTCATAATGTAAGCAGATTGGTGATAGAAATCAATTTAAGTGGCTAAATGTTCACCAAACAGAGAGAAGACTAGTATTGACATAGATCTTAATGCATAGAAAGTAACATGCGAAAGTGTCCTATAAACTACTTACTGATTAGCTAGTGAGACTTACCACTTAGCAATGGACCAAACTGGTTTTTTAACATCCACACACCATTGATATTTTAATTTAATATATGAAGATGATTATGAAGGAATTATTTAAAGAACTATTCAGATCACATTAACATGCATTTGATTTGTAATGAACAGAGTCAAAAATCACATTAATTTATGTAATTTTCCAACTACTGGCTTAGGTAAACAATAATCATAATTTGTCTTAAATTTTTTAATTGGAAGTTTTATTCTTATAATCTTTATATGAATCACCTACTGAAACAGATGTGGAAATCTCAAGCCTATAAAGAATTCTAGCAACACTGATTTGACAATTTTGATTAGTAGTGATATACCTCGTTATGCATTGTGTGCTGACATAAATTTAAATACATATTATCACAAAATAAATTCAAGATTATAGAAAGTGTTTAGTAACAGAAAGTAGTATCACCTATTTTATGTGCAAATTAATGGGCAAGATTATAGAAAACAACTTTTTATGACTGAAGGAAAGTTGATTTTGTTTTAATAAGTCAACATGCTTATTTTAAGTGTCTATCTAAAATATGAAATCGTAATTTGTTTCTTCCTATATTTACTTTTTTTGTATGGAATAATGCAACATTTCACAATGCAAAGTGCCCTCTGAGCCCTATGATGACTGGCATTGATTGGGAACAATTTCGCCACCCAGAAGTCACCTTCCCCTATTAGCATTCAATCACGTGCCCACAGACCCGTATCAGTCGAGTCGTGACATTCGTCTTGTTTTCCCACGTCTATGGGTGCTAAATTGGGTTGTGCATTTTGGGGTTAATTATAGAAATCATGGTTCGCAAAAGTTTGAGGTTTAACACATAATATTGACCAACCAATATATAAAAAATAACAAGAAATGACACCTAAATGTGCGTATTATTTTGTACTAGGGGGGAATATAAGAAAAATTACCTTAAAAAACTAGTTGCTGTTGTGAAACGAAACTATATTTTACAATTGATGATATAATCATATGTTATGTTTATAAAACACGCGGCAGGTTTATTGCTTAGTGGCTTAGGAGGTCATAATATAATCTTAATGCGATCTTAACTTTTAACTATTTCTCATAACCAGTAAACAGTCAATGTACTCAAGTGACGTACACCCAGACAAGCCCGGTTGTCTGAAAGGGGATTTGATATGTAATCACATTAGTGTACAATACTAAGCGAATTAAGGTGAAGTATATGCCCAATATATATTTAACACTGGCTTACGTTGTGTAAGCTTTATTAAATTGGAAATCGGCTTTAGACGTATTTGCCTTATTAACTGCTTGAAAAAATCTAATAAATAAATAAATAAATAAATAACTTGAAAAAATCTAATTGTCATATCTTACTAATCTTTTTATGTTTTCTTACAAAACTGGAATTATAATAGTGAAATCATTATTTTTATCTAAGTCAAAATAATTACACAAATAGTCTTTGTGCAGAAATCAACACACAGTGTATCTGGCGTAACCACCATAGGTTAATTGTCTAGGGTTTGAATTTCAGAAAAAAACTCTGTTATTCATGAAAAATTTGACAGATCATACAAACTAAGACTGATTTTACTTTCATTCTAGGCTAATGTTAACCATTCAACTTTGTTCTCTGGAACAAGTATTAAACGTACGTAAGACTAAACACACAACCATAAACTTTGATTTGCATTCTAAACTAGAAATTAAATTTCTCTTGCGTTGAAAATACTATAAATACCGATGACGAAACACTAATCTTTGATCTGATTAAGTAACTCATACGTTCCCCTTTTGGCCTGACGGTTTTAATTGGTGCAACTATAACAAACGAACGGGGAAGTATCGTCCTAAATTGGTGGTTCAAAAGTTTGCTATCCTTTACTATAGGATAATGCACTAGCGCGCGCCGAGTATTACAGGTCACACGTCTTGTGTACACGTAAACATTACAACTCAAAAGAAATTATTGATATGATTGATTTTTGTAGTAAAAATTTTAATCAGGTATTGAAGAACAGTCAATACATATTTTTTTATACAAATTAATGCCTCTAGAAAAAGGCTGATATAAGAAAATATTATTATTCCTGAATGATGCAACACAGCTTGAATTTTTAAAACCGAGAGGACAATAATCGTAAAACCAGTTGATCCTTTCCCCTTAAATGCCCTTTATTCCAAGCATTGTATGTAATGTGTAATTGGAGTTCTCTTATAACTGGTTGTGCTTTGCGTACATTCTTCTGACCGGTTCCAAGGGTTCTTGACAAGGTCATACATGCATAATAGACTAGATTTCTTGGATGTTGCTTCGTTTCTATGTATTCAGAAAGTCACCTTTTACCCTAGTAACCTTTTTAATTGCTTACGCTAAGGCATACTTAATGATACATCAAAAAAACGCTGGAAATGTATGACTTTTTATTTCTAAGCCTTTTAGAAGTAATTAACAAGAATTTGTATTTATTAAAACATCTATACATACTTAAATCTCGATCGAACAAACGTGGCGCGTTAATAATATTTTTATAGCAAATCCTCACTGGCATTATAACAAACGTTCTAGTAGCACTAATTATAGAATTGCACTAATTTTCAAACCGCGCTTTGAGCCTACCATAAAGATGATGGACCATAAAGGTACCAGCGAGCGTAAAACGGGTTTTGGGAACGCTCAGACATTTGCAGAGAGCATTATGCTGAGTGTGTTGCATTATCCAGGACTTTTTACGGGCTTCAATTTCCGACCGTTTTGCATGTCATTACCATTCGCCATTATGACGAGTGACGAGTTGTATTTGGGTCAATGTTTTGAGTGACGTATCAACGTTTCAACTTTTATCGTTGTACGATCGCATCGCTTATCCTGATTATTATTTCGCATACGATATGAATTTTTTTGCGAACTGTTATTTTAGTAGGAAGTCTCATTTAGTTGTGCTTTCAACCGTAGGGATATATTCTTAGCAATTTAGTATAGTTTGTAAGTATTTGATATATTATAATGAAGTTTTTTCATCGCTTAACAATAAAAAGCATGTAACGCATGTAAAGAATTCTATCTATGCAATCTTTTTATGCAATAAATGTAATAAATTCGCATTTATTTATATCAGAGTTTTAATTTAAATGTTTTGATCGATCGCATGTTACTTTGTCTTCGTTTCCGATTAAACTAGCGAAACATTATTAATTAAGTTCTATTCATAAACTTATAATAATTTAACCCAATTAAACGTTGCAGTTAACTTCCGAGTATTTAACCAAGTTTTTTCGCTAAAAATAAACTCAAAGGGCCCTCCAGGCAATGTAGCGAGTAATAACTATTCTGCCCCAGTTCCTGGAGCGTAGTGGTAGCTCGCCTGACCCGATTTTGCACAATGCGAGGATTGAGACGTGTATCCTGGTTGCGGATGTAGATTGTATGCATCTTAAGTAACGTACAATGCTACAATGTACATGCAATCTTCGGCTTTATAGTTATGCTATCCTTTACCATCTCTAATACTAGCTACCTCCAGATTTTATTCTGTTTGTTTTTCATATTTATTTAAACAGTTTTCACTCACAGAAGTTATATTGCGCTGTTTTTAAATAAAGTGGTAAATTATAATTTATGTTAGCCACTAATTAAAAATAAACGTGTAGTAAAAAACCCGAATGCTCGATAAATACCCGATTATCTTATCAACAGTTTCAACGAATTTAGCCTCGATATTGTTCGGAAGCGTTTAATTCAAAGTAAAATCGCAAACTCTCATTGAAAAATTCCTCAGCGAGGAAATTGAGTTAACACCGGAATAGCTCGATTAGCGGGCCGAAGAACCTACTGGGTTCGCCTTTCATATACATATTATTAATGGAAGTATCTAGATGAATTTCTTTTAGTATAGTTTCTTTATAGGGTATTTAGTTATTCGAATGTTCTTACGACGAATGTATAATACGTGTTTATTATTTTAGCAAGTATATACTAAAATAAACTTTACAATTACATACTGGGATCGATTTATAATTTAACATTTTATTTTACTCAAAAAGTATTAATTATAGTGTTCTAATCTTGTAATGTTTTTATGTAATACGTGTTGCACCGAATGTCAGTTTAAAAATGTATGTTCTGGTTGACAGCATCATCAACTTTCGCCTTGAATTTCGAGAAATAGTCGCGAAATTTTTCAACTTGTCGGTTCATTACCGTGTCGGTTTCCCAAAAGTTTTTTACTTATCTACCCCTAAGAATCAAATCCAATTAAGGTGATTCTAGCGGTATTCAACGAATTAAGCGAGTCTATTTACAAATGTTTTTTTTTTGTAGAAAAAATTTATATTTAATACTCGTAGCAAAAGGCTAGTAATATTCAAGAAATACGGTGCGCGGTAGATAATGCTACCAACATTATATGCATGTTATCACTATCTCCGTGGTAATTGCCTTATCGTGTTACTACACCCTTATCTTAGCTTTTTAAACTAGCTTAAGCTTAATTTATGTAAGTTACGTTATACTAGGGTGAAAAGGCCTTCCTTTTCAAAGATAAATTGGGCTTATTTTGTTAATTGAAATGAAGGGGTTTAAAGGATTTAGTGGGTTTAATGTTTTATAAAATAAAACTAAAGGAGTTATATATAGCACATTTAATATAAAAAATATCAATCAGAACTTTAATAATGTAATAAAAAACTAAAATAATGTTATCAAATCCTTATCAACAGTTTTAACAATTTGACAGTAAACTACCTACTTAAAAAATGTTATTGTAATAATTAATATGATATTTTTAATTAATAGTGGAGTTTTAAAGTGACAGCCACAAATGATCGTTTATTTAAAGTGTTTTAGTTATTTAAATAAGAAATGATTTATCTGCATAATAGAAGTAAAATTTTATTCAGTAGCGAGTAACTACTAAATGTATGTTACCATCGCTTTACGACAAAGCTTTCTGCTGATTATGCTTTTATCCTGTTCACATCGAGAGGTACTGTTATACGTTCACGGTACTCGAATGTAATATTGGGATTCAGGTAATACAGCTCTGATGTGAATATTCGATGTCATCACATATATTGAGATCCATTAATTCCCTGTTGGGTAGAGTTTTCTCGCCTGTTTCACTTATAATTTCTTTCACTGAATTCGTGAACGGGTGATATTTACTGATATGCCACATTTTGTTGATAAATAGAAATCAATCTTATGTATTGTTCACTATTTTGTGGTCCACAAATGTATTGGGTTCTCATGATCAATATAATTGACGAGACCTTAAACAAACAGTACTTAGGTATAAGATTAAGATTAGGAAAACTTAAGATACTATTGAATTGTATCTTAATTAATTCTTATTTATGTTTATTATTATAGTTTCTGTTCTGAAAGCAAAGGTTTTTGAGGATTGAAAACAGTATAATCGAACGAAGCATAGTAGTGTACTAACAGTAAATATATTTTAATTATTAACACTTTGTTACATTATATATTTAATACATTTAGATAACACAAATTGTTTAGGAGGCCTAATAAGGAAAAAAAGTCAGATAACAATGTAGACTTATAAAATAGCAAAACCAAAGTTAATTATAAAAATAAATCAAATACTATACTCGTGTCATGTTGCTATGTTCAAAAATACAGAAAAATTATATTTACAAAAAAAAATATAATTACAAAATTCACGATTCAACAGATGGAAAGGTATATGTATGGTTAAGAGGCTAATATATAAACATATAGAAAACATTTAGAGTGGTAGCTAATCAATCGTATTTAATTGGGGAGCGTATTCTTTATGGCGGAGATCCTAAAATCTTGCCTACGAAGGTTGAGCTGTGAGATGGAATTTCCAAAATACATCTATCAGATGAGCGAATATATAAGTAAAGAATTTAAACTCATTTTAAGAAAGGTGTGCGTTTTGTGACTGAAAAGGATAGTGGGGCAGCTCTGAGAAGTATAGTAAAATTCAGTATGAACTTCCAGAATATCATAACTGACCAAAATAATATTTTAACATATCTTGCAACTAGTTTAAGCATCGTAAACCATTATATCGTTTAGGGTGCAACCATACGGAATTCCGGAAAGCCGTGGTTAAAGTCGCGGTTAACGTTTAACGGTTATGTTGCTTCTTAGATTTGTCTTCATACATTGTTTGGAGCAGAGTTTTAATAGTAATACTAATAACTGGCCAGTATTTTTCGAGAGTTAAGGGAGTTGTTAGCTGGGTAAAACATATTTTGAACTGGAAATTAGTGTGACCTAGTTTGTCTTTTGAAACATAAATTGGGTATTGAAACTTTTATTTTAATATTTGTCATAATAATCCTTGGATCAATTAGGAAATTTCTGTGCTTTGGTTGCGATGCTGTTAGGAATTACCAATTTAATAATCATCAGTAACATCTGAATATCGGCTTTAATAATAGCATTTCTTGGCAATAAAATACAAATAAATGGAAAGAAAATGGGGTAAATACTTCTTGTATACAGTATACTATTTTCTGATTGGACACTAACGTTATTGCCACGACGTTATTACGGACGAGATATAAAATAAATCAATGGTGCTACAACCTTTTTAGGTCTGGGCCTCAGATTTCAAATCGGTGATCAGATGTCTACGCCTGACGCACGCCCTCGACTTTTTGGGTCTAAGGCAAGCCGATATCCTTACGATGTTTTCCTTCGCAGATAGATATTAAGTCCATTGCTGCACAGCCGGGAATCGAACCTACGACCTCAGGGATGAGAGTCGCACGCTGAAGCCACTAGGCCAACACTGCTCTCTAGCGGTATATGAACCTTACTAAAAAGATTAAAATGCATCTTAGTAACCTCCGTAAAAGTCAATACAGGTTATTGTTAAGCGAAACAATATCCATCCCTTTATATTACGGCTAAGTAAACGATAAAATATGTAAGATATATTTTTTTAAAAGTAATCACATTTCTGTAAAACCTTTTTAATTATGTATAGTGATGTGATGTCATTAGTGTTGGTGAAGATTCATTGAATTGTATATCATTATACCTCAGCACGGATTCAATTAAAGCACACTTCCCCGAGTTGCCCTTCATATTATATTGCTTCTACCCTATCTAAGTACATACTTCATACATACCTACTTCTGGCCACAGTGGTTGACCGTAATATATTATAAATATGCATATACAGTCAAAACCGTTTATAGCGACATCGTTTACAACGACCTATCGGTTATTACAACCAGATTGTATGGTCCCGTCCGAATCCCTAGTAAACTATTCAGTAAACAAACCGCTTATAACAACATCGGATACAGCGACATATCGCTTACAACGACGAAATTTTATCGATATTCATCGGCTATAACGACCAACCGCTTCTTGTCTCAGCAAAACAAAACAATACAAACGATTTTAAATCTTATTTAAAAGCATTGAATGAATATTAGGCATATTATTACCTACGCACTTTCTCCCACCTCATCCGAACCTCTTCCCGGCCATTTGACTT
Organism: Pieris napi; assembly: GCF_905475465.1. NCBI lineage: Eukaryota > Metazoa > Arthropoda > Insecta > Lepidoptera > Pieridae > Pieris > Pieris napi. Next base: position 6,388,266 of record NC_062238.1, on the reverse strand, counting down.
GCATACTTTACACGTGTTTAGCTCACTAATTGACTGCGTGAGTAACAGTTTGATTTAAAAGTGTTGGTGTTGTTTTGACACTGCAATTGTGCATTTATGTGTTATCATGTCGCAAAAAAAGAGAAAAGTGTTTTCTATTGAATAAAAATCTCATGTCATATGGATAAAATGCAAAAAATATTTGAGACTGGGCTAAAAAAAAACAGATCAAAATGACTGATTACTTTTGTACCTAATTATTTCGTAATAAATATTTTTGTTTCTTTTTTGACTCCTTTACATATAACATACCATATTATAACCCATACCTACCTATTCTAGATAGATAACTATGTACATACATATGTACTGTACTTGTGTATATGACATTGCTTATAACGACTATCGGATATAACGTCGGCAACTATACGGTCCCTTCAATGTCGTTATAAACGGTTTTGACTGTATATATATTAATTTATTCTCATCAAATTCTTACTTGATGCAGTATTTTGCAATTAGAAATATTAATTTTTACCAGAATGTTCTCTAGTTAATCTGAATTCTTTGATGTTCAGGCGCGTGGCAATGCTCATCTGCCAATCAAGAAATGAGATCGCTATATTAATTTGTCAGCCATCAGAGAACTGTCTTAAATATCAATATCGAGATCTATAGTTTATGTTCTCTCACAATCCATATCATTATTAATGAATAATTGGATTTAAAAATGCATTTATGATGGAATTTATTATGAATAAAACATTCCAATGAATTTGCACAGAGGAAACAATTCTTCGGGCCTACTGAGATTGTCAATGTGCTGAACAGATGTTACCTTTCCTTGTTGTTTTGTATTAGAATGTTCTATAAACGAAATAAACTGTTTACTTTAGTTATATTAAGTTAAACAAAATATATGTAAGTTTGTGAGCCCATTATGTGGAACTATAATACGCCTGTTACAATTGTATTGGAGCAGCTATTAAAAGTTATAAAAAATATCCGGTACGCGTATCCGATTTAAAAAATCATCAAAAGTGCAAAATTGGACGGTTTTGTCCAACAATTGTTCATTATGATCGATCCGGAACAATGGGTTGTAAAAAATGTTGCCAACTCCAACAATCGTTTAGAAATCGATTGTTAAACGAAGAAATCGAGGATTCGCTAATTATTTTACGTTATGAACTTGTAATCTTTTTAATTTGCGTAATAATAATCAGATTCCGATTTTAGAACGGTATATAGTATATATATTTATTTATTTTATAAATATCTAAGCATTCAAGCAACAAAATGTTGTTATTAAATAAATGTGTGGTTAGTTACACAACTTGATCCAATCCGAAATATTAAATACATATATAGGATATGTCGGGCTACATTAGTTTTGTCGCTACAAACATTATAATTTATATATGTACATATATGTTAAATTATTGCGTTTACTACACTTACAAAGCTACAATTTTGCAATGATTTTAGTGATTCCAAAAACAATTCACAATGAATGATTATTCATAATTGTTAATTGGCAAGAGGTATCATATAAATGTTAATTACGTAATGGGTTGACCAAAAAGGTTATATCGGAACTAAATATAGACTATCGTAAATTAGTAACGTACTCGTGGTTATGGGAAATGTTGTATGACGTTCGTTCATTAGTCATATTTACGTTTTCTTGCCATGGCAATTCCTCGCATATAATACTACAGGGAACAGTTTTAACGTGATAGGTTTCACGTTGGTCTTATGCTATGGGAGAGGGAGAGTATCAAGCAACTAGGTGCATTTTCAATATTCTTTAGGTTTATAAGACAGTCCGTAGAGAGATTTTTTTATAATACATTACGATAAAGTGTCTAAGTGTTTAATATACGATATATCAAAATAATTATTTTCTTTTAGAAGATAGAGTGCACTAGTACACCTTGCCTTTAATTTTCATTAAAAGACGAGCAGACTGCAGTTATTTGTCTACTCCGCATTACAGAACTATTAGCTATTAGAGACTAGTCAACGTCTAACGACAATTTTCTTATTTGAAGGCTTGCTCTACTATATATCTAAGATCTTCTTACCAATATTCATAGGAATAGACTATTGGATTTATATATATAAGTGAGGCCGAGTTCATTGTTTCGTCGACTCAATTAAATTTGATAATAGAACAATAGAGTCAATTTACCTGCCATTTCTATTTGATTTGCAGGTACGGCATTTTCCGAAGGTCGTTGCTTCCATATGAATCGATTCTGTCTACTGTTTACGTTATGAAATCCCCAAGCCCTACACTTGTGTCGTATATAAAGTAAATGGAAAGCTTTAGTGTTATTGTTTTGATCGTGCCGAGTCAAGGTTTGCGAGGTTTTAGAATCTTTTAGTTAAAATTTCATTTGATATGAGTAACGTATTATATGCCCGTTAGATAACAACAAATACTAGACAAAGACAAAATGGCTTAGTGTATGTAGAAAGTCGACAGCTAAATTTGCATGAAAATGACAGTTCGTGTCGACAAATTTTTATACAAATTTAGTTTTCTTCTTTCTACATACCCGCCCTTTTTCGGGTTTGTACGCAAAGACTGATGTGGCTGGACTTAATACAAATGGTTGATCAGGTGAATCGTTCGATATGGTTTTCGCTAAAAATTCTTATATCAAATTAATATGTTTTGAATAATACGATATGAGGAAGTTCCGTACAAATGTATATCCTATTACATGGACATAAAAGACGGTTGAATTGTTCTTAGTAGCCTAATTCTAATCAATATTTGTATGAAGGTTAAACATTGATTATTTCGTTTTTAATCTGTTAGTGTTCATTATTTATAAAATATATCCTATAAAATATTTTTGTTGTTCTGGCAGAGTTGGGAGGAGACCTAAAAATAGTATCTAATGGGTGTAAGAATACATGGTTAGCCGAGTATAAAGTATGCGACGTTAATGTTTAAAGTTTTTACTACAATAAAGTATAATATGAGTGACTAATGGTTTGTTCCTACTATAAAATAACTTTATTGTAGAGGAACCCTTTACTGCCTCCTGTTTGTAATATTTTCCTTACACAAGCAGCCTGGGGGGTGAGACTGTAATGAGACCCAAGACAAAACGTTGCGTTCAATTGTGAACTAATGGACGTAATAACAACAAAGGACAAGAGATGCCGTTTGTTGACCAATCATAATCAAATGGAGTGCACGGGCGTTATTCGTTTTACATTCTCACCCCTCTGGGGAAGATGGAAAAACAGTGGAAAATATAAAAGCCGTCCTTCCATTAAATTTGGGGTCGACATTATCCTTTCCAGTATGGTACTCGTTTGGTCAATCTTCCTCCTTTAACCTTAACCTACATACAATATAGAATAACTTAACATTCGATATTTTTTCTATAAATAAGTACATATTTAAAATAGCTTTAAACCCAATTAACAGAGTTCAACGTACTTTCGGCTAACTACTTTATCCGATTACTGCTTTGGAACACTTAATTCCAATTTGCATCCTGAGAGAGCTTTGTCTTTTATGCTATAATTACCTTTGTTTCATATAATTTTCATACTACAGTTTAAATATAGCAAGACTAAATTATAACTGGTATTACTCACAAAATATTGAAGCAGGCAGTTGTTTATATTAAAAATGAATTAAAAATTATTCTTTTCTGTAATTTGTAAGAACAATTACATCACAGGTAGAAAGACGACAAAACAATTGAACATATATATATTACGGTATACACGGTGCGATGTATTTTTCGTAGATATTTTAAGAAAAGCGGAGTTTGAGTGTCCATTTGCGGCCGATTTACTGGTCATCGACAATAAAAACTATCGCATTTACAGTGAAACTTAAAACTTTGAAAATTCATATTTGAAATCGCGTTTTGTAAGTGAATTGAAGTCATACATGAGTCTCATTTACAATATTTATCCGATTAGTTAAAGAAATAACGGTTCCAGTGACATGTTTATTTTTTATTTCCACATTAAATACTTATTTGATTTATTGAAAACGATTTTAAAAGTACTTTAAAACATTTTAGTTGCCATAAGCGCAAAAGTTAGTCGTATTACAATGAGTACGTACAAATTCAGAGCTCTATACATTTTCTCATCTGTATTTGAATGTACATTTACTATGAAAAGCGGTGAGTAACTTGATGTATGTCAAGTAACCGGATGAGTTCTTTGTCTACCGCATGTAATCTCGACTATGAATCACAACAACTTGTAACAACTGATAGTATCAGAACAAGAACGCTTCCAGTTATTCGTTCTACGCGGAAGATGTGGCAATCAATTTCAGTAGATTAGCTTGTGCGTTCGTGGAATGTAAGGAGCTTTTTAGATAAAATTAAAAAAAAAATACATTTAGAACTGATATGGGTAAAAAAATAAAAATTAAAATTAAAGGACAATACAACATCTGTATGTCCTAAAGCCAAGGAAATTATATACAAAGATTCTTATCATGGATTCGTTTTTCCTTCGCAATTTGAGTGATCGTGATTAAAATGCTGAGTTTTCGAATTTAAATCTTAAGCGATATTTTTCTTGAATCAACAATTCAGATAAATCGTTCAATGATTGGTGACTCATCGTTTATCAAAGATTGAACTGACTGAGTCATGAAATTCTCATATTTTTATTACGCTCGGATCAATCTTACTTGTTGATGGAGTTGTGGGTCAATGAGTTATTTGACACGAATCGTTTGCAAGTACATTGTTGAATGTTATATAATTAATCGTTGTATGTATACCCAAAGTTTGACCAGTTGATACCAGAAATTGTTTGTAATTCTAAATAGAAACGTATAAAAAACCCAATGGCGCTACAACCTTGTAGGTCTTAGCCTCAAATTTCTGCGTCTGTTTTGTGATCATTAGTTTTTTACTAATAGGCAAGTAGATGATCAGCCTTCTGTGCCTGACTGCCGTCAAATTTTAGTGTCTAAGGCATCTTTTCTTTCGCCATATGAGCGAGTGTCAGATGCGCTAATGACAGAAAGTTCATTCCAAGTGAACAGCCGGGATTCAAACCTACGACCTCAAGGAGCGTCACATGCTGAAACCACTAGGTCAATACTGTTGAACGTATACGAATCGCATAACCTGGATCAAGTTATAAAACTCATTTCATAAATCTACCACCTTACACGTTTGGTTAGGAAGTGAGAGGTCATAAATTTATAAGAAGTAGCGAGATAAACGTAATTTACGTAATCATTGAGACCTAAATACAAACCGTTTAGCGTGGGTTTACTGATCTCAAAAGATTCAATGCCAGCGTCACTATTAAAATCTGAATTCTAAACCATTCTAGTTATGTAAAGCTTGTCAAAGTTTTTGATAAGTTCTAATGCCCGATTAATTAACGACTGTTCGAGAAAGAAAACGCCATTGGGTTTATTAATAATTTAAATCTAACTAAGGATTTTTAAGTAACCAATCATAATTAATTATCAAATGGCAGATAGTAGGTGGCAAAACATTGCATTAAGCTTATAAAACGTATGAAGTTATATCATGACAAACTTTGTCCCATCGACATGTATGAAAATTAAATTTTACAAAAACTAATGAATACAACTATTCAATTATTAAAAAGTATAAAACAAGGTAATCAATAAGAGCTGTCGCAAAATCACAACGCGGGAGAGCCAGTTATAAATAACTCCAGTCGTAGCACTTGAGCCATTCATCGAAACCGTGCATTGATTGCATACGATGCTTTGTTTCATTTCATATGAGAAATTGATAACAATTTTACTGTCACACTGAGTGTATCAAAACTTGAAACGGAAATTTGTTACATTATTAAGTTAACGTTTCGTTTTCAGTTGTGGTCTGAGAAGTGTTATAGGTTCGTCTTGGTCGTTGTGGCTGCTAAATTATATTATACAGATAAAATATAGATTTTTAATGACTTATGTCATTTAACTGGTATAATCATGAAGTAAGGACTTATTTATGATTTTAATAAATTGAACATTGACGAAATGTAACATTTTTTCGTTTCCTGTAATGTTTGGTTCTCTGGACATACGAGGTTATCATTCTACAGCGACGATATGTCGCCATGTATTTAGTTATTTCATTACTTCTCGGCCAGAGTATATAAATTTAAAATACATATTAGTAGTTACAAGATAACGGTATTTTATTTGAATATTTTAACGGATACATAACTCAGACGCCATCCCTAATTGGAAAACAGGACGTAATATTGATAGCACGATGGCAGAATTACGAACATGGTAATATTTGCCTATTGTTTCGAAAGGACTGTACGCCTCCATGTGTTTTTTGTATTGATAAGATTCAAATAACTTTAAATGAATAAAATACAAGCAGAGTGCATAGTTGTTCTGTGATCGATATTGTGTGATTTTTTTCCAAGCGAAATGTATCAAGCCTTGCCTTTGTGAAACAAGCGCAGAAAAGTATTTCTCCCGCGTCATAGTGAGTGACCGATAAATATAATACTTTTATGATGGATCCTCCCGGCTTCCTACAAATATTCAAATGTGAAGAAAAAGTTTTATTGTACGTAGTAAAAAGCATGTTTTTCGATAATGACTTCTTGTTCCTCGCGATCCCAAGGATATTGAGAGAACTACGTCGAACTCGCATACAAAACGTCGAAAACTATAATGCCGTTATTGGAATATTTATTTAGCATAACCTTAAGCAACTTGCTTCTTTTTTCTACTAAAGTGTGGCCTTGTTTGTGCTACTTTATACAATAATATATTCTTATTAGTTCAGGCAGTCTCGGAATTAACTTTGTAATTTAACAGGTGTATTAATGATAATTTAGTGGTTTGGTCACTGCGGTTATTAAATTCTTTGAAACCGTCGTGTTACATTGTTCGTCGATGCAGGCCTGGTTGAACCAATTAATTAACTGATAAATATAAAATTGAGTTCAATCGCAATATAGTCCGTGTTGTTTTTGAAGCCATAACTAAATTCTAATATATATATATATACTAGTAGACTCGGCCAAGCGTTGCTGTGGTAAAGATTTTTGTTATATTACATAGTAGTAAACTATTCAAGAGAAACGGCAGGAGAACACCAATCCACCATACTTTTTTGGTGTTATGACAATGTAGCTTATGTGAAACGTTGGTATTTTCAACACAGCGCCATCTGTTAGAATTGTGACTATCAATTAATAATAAACAAATATTTTGCAATAAAATAATATTGCGGGTATAAATTGAGATGTAAGCTATCTTCCTATCCTATCTTTCTCTTTTAAGTTGGATCAAACTACACACGGTGTGCAAATTTGATTGATATCGGTTCGGTAGTTTAGGAGTCCATAGCGGACAAACAACGTGACACGTAATTTATATATATTAAGATATGTATTTAAATTAACATTATTATACAAAATTAAATTTTTGGCTAGACGTCACTTATGTAGATGTTGGCTAGACATTTTATTACACAAATGATGTATCAGCCAATAAATAATCATAAAGTCTCAAAGACAGGGAGACGCATTAAAATCTAAAGAGCAGAGGACGCCTAAAGCATATTTATTACAGCTCGTATCTCTACAATTTATGTGTTAACTTGAATAATAACCTCAATCCTTGAGGCTAGAACGTGCTCGAGCGTTCATTTTTTTATGGGTCAAAAAATGTTTTGGCATATACCTACAGTAGGCTTACGTATTGTGACGATTTAAATATATAGCCTCTTTCGTAGGGCATGCACAGGTAAAGATATAAATTAGTTAATAACAAAGAGTAAGAGACTAAGGGTCTGTTTCACAATGTATGGATAAAGTACCAAATAGCTATGTAACACATAAATTATTTGGAAGATAAATTGGGCTATTTGACACTTCATCGTACTTATGGACTTTATGTGACGAATAGCGCTATCTGACAGTCGTGAATTGTGTATATCCTACCAATAAGTAATAAATAGCTAATTTGGAACTTATGTAGAACTTATCCGTACATTGTGAAACAGACCCTTAGCGTGTGACACCCAAATTACAAATTTATTAAGACATTTAACGTTAAGGTTTTTGACTTACCTCCCGTATGTATAATAATAATATTTAGTAAGTCGATTCTGGATTTGACCTAAATTCTTTGGTAACGATTTTTTTATACAACGAAGATAATAAACAATAACTAGTATTCGCGGCTTCAGGAATTTTGTAGCTAAATTTTTCTGGTAGAAATGGGCATAAAACTTCCTAATTGCAAGCAAAACCCTTCTATTGTAAGTTTAATGATAAAATGATAAATAGACTTCTAAATGAGCATCGTTATTGACTTTTCATACTCAATTACGAGAATAAGCGTCCAAGGCTTTTAATTCGCATTTCAGTAAGACCCTTTGTTGACAGTAACAAGTTCTTATTAAAATTTATCTTAGCAAAGCTATCATCTTTAAAATCTTGAATCCTTGAATTTGCAGAATTAACAAGATATTCAATGCTTATAAATATGACCTCAGCCTTTGAATAATTAGATTTTTTTATTTTATTTTGTATATGAATGTTCAAGGGTATTAGTTTAATAACGAGTAGACTTGACTCGTATAGGTTTTGTACGCAAGAATTACTTATAAAAGTCAGTGGCGCTACAACCTTTTAGACCTGGGCCTCAGATTTCTATATATGTATATACTAGCTGCCCCCGCGAACTTCGTTTCTCCTTAATGTGATTTTACTTAGCCTACCTTTTCAGTACATATCAACATGTTCTATGTTACCACTGTACGTATGTAAGGTACATACCAACATGGAACATTTTGCTATACTACCCCACAGACTGATCGGTTTTCTGGAATGAAATATTTTAAGGTTTTCTGTGGATTTTTCTCTATATACCTCAGCGTTCAATTCATAAGTTTTTGATTAACAAATTAAAAATAGGGGTTGATCGTAGAGGGGTGAAAATTAAGGGTTGTAGGTAACTGGGTAACTTTTTGGGTCTTATGCATTCCGGTTTCCTCACTGTGTTTTCCTTCGCCGTACGAGAGAGTTTTAAATGCGCACATAGAAAGTCCATTGCTGCACAGCCGGGGATCCAACCTACGATCTCAAGGATGAGAGTCGCACGCTAATACCACTAACCAAAGACTTTTGTTTATTTTTATATTCTAGTGAAAAATATGATCCAAGATATGTTCTGACAAATAATGTATACAATTTTTGCCCATTACTACTAAAAATAAAAGAATTAAATGACAGTAGTGATGGCCCCGGTAAATTAATTTAGGTTTCTTTACCAGGGCATCGCTTTTGTTGTAGTAACGTTAAAAACCTAATTAGTACCTTTTTATATACGGGGTGGAAATGTATTAAGGATTGTTAAAGCTCTGTTACTGTCAGGTAACTGGAACATTAAACCAATTTAGGGAATTACTTGCTTTCGCGTTTATTTCTAGAGTCTGTGCGGAAAGAGAACTGTCGTGGGATTTGAGGTCGCTGTCGTGTTAAAATACCTTTTTTTGTTTTGTTAGATTGACTTGTACGAGCCAAGGCTGTACATTTTGCTCACTTAGGATTTCTTAGTTGTATAAGCGTGACGATTTCCTAAATCATGGGACGCCTCGAGACTATAGCCAGACGCAGGCACTCTCTTCAACTGTTACTTTGCATTCATTCGTTACATAGCAATTAACAGTTCATTATTTCGCTTATATTCTATTGTTCTACGCGCGTGGTTAATATCGAGTAAAACTACAATCCTAAAATTATTTAAAGCACCAGAGCCGTACATTACTTGATGAAATTTTTAATATAATTTTTGTTCATAAATTAAATTACGCGTCAGAAATACGGAAGAACGAAATTAAGGAAGAGCTGGGAACCCTGACACAGGTATTTCTTACTTAAAAGGGTTCCCAAATCTTCACACATTGTAGCGCATATCTACTTGAAATGAATAAATACATTTTTTTTTAAATACATTAGTTTGCATAATTATGTCGATTCCCTTTCCGCACAGATACTTTCTTCTGAAAGTTTAAAGTTTGTTGATAATGAACGTATTTTCTTTTTGTCCACAGTGCCGTCGGTAAAACATGTCTCCTCATCAGTTATACAACGAATGCCTTCCCAGGAGAATACATACCTACAGTGTAAGTAATTATATTATTAAATTTAGTTGGCATATTATTGGCACGAAAGTAATAACAATGTATATTAATTTCACGATGTGAGTTTTGTGAACGTTCCCAGAACAACAGAGAAATATGTCTAGTCAAGCCGCCTTTATGAAACAATATTAGTTTCGGATAAGTACAGAATGGATCTACTTTTCTTGATAACGCAGAAGTGTCGGCCCCATAGGAAGTATTTCATACAATGAACAGACTAGTATAAAGCAGTGTTGTAATAAATATATAAAACATAAATCAGTGGGGCTACAACCTTTGCCTACAGCCTTGTCAATCTAATAGGCAAGTAGATGATCAGCCTCCTGTGCCTGACATACACCGTCGACTTTTTTGGGTCTAAGGCACGCCGGTTTTCTCACGATGTTTTCCTTTACCGTTTGAGCGAATATTAATACGCACATAGAAAGAAAGTCCATCGCACGCTGAAGGCACTACTGCTGTCAATAAATATATGTATTAAATTTAATATAAATTGAGCGTTCATTAATACAGTATGCATGTCACCAAGTCTCAAGCTCTGTAAAAATTGGTATGGTCGTAAACAATATTACGTAACCCGCACTTTGACGATATTATTATAAAATTCGAATGGAGAAAACTTCAAAATGAAAGTATATGTGCTCGGCTATAAACAGGTGATATATTTATAATCTTATCTTCATATTTTGTCGGAAATAATATTTTATTGTGCTCTGCCAACTCCACCTCTAAAGATTAATGTTAGAAGAAAAATATAAATGCATCATATTGTTTGTCGACTTGGAATAATAAAATTTAGCTTATACTATTTTTGACTGGCCTTCATGATATTTGCGAACTATATTAACTGTTCCTGGATTAGGCGCTTTTAGTCGCAGATTTATTATCTCTTCAACGCGTCGTAGGGCGTGAGTATAACCTATTATTACGTTTGAAAATATGTTAATGTACTTAAGCAATGTACGACGAAAATCGATTAACAAGATATAATTTCTAGAGCGCTTTCATCCCACACATTTCGTGTGAATTTCAATTGTGTTGACTTATACCGGTTCGGAGATAATAGGTTTAATTATGTAACAGTTTCGGTATCGCCGACGCTGCAATTAACATACAAGTCGTTAAATGTTTAATTTGATGATAAAAACAGTGCAAAATTTCACAAATACAATTATTTCGACTCAAATTTGTTATATTCAGGTCTGCTGTTCAGAATTGATACTACACACAAAGTATGAATATGTAATACGAGAAAATATTTTCAAATGTAATTGCGGTGTTTTTACACGCTTTATATTAGCTTCACCTGTATGTATGTATGTATGTAACCGACTCCTTCGGACTCGATTTTGACCCACTTTAAACGGACAGATTTAATTCAAACTTTGTACACTTATAAAGAATCAGCGACAATATAATAATTTCATAGGTTTATCTCGAAAAAACAATGAATTTTTGTCCAAGTCCACGAAGTCCACAAAGCAATACGATTAAATTGAGACTACACGTATTGCTGCTACGACTAAAAAGTGGAAAATAAATATAGTTTAAAAAAACTACTGGGTTGCTCGATACAGAGCGCCCCACGCTTTTTCACAATAATACCAGTATTTTTTGTTCATTACCATTTTCAGCCTAAATTAGGAATTATTTTTCACTTTTTACTTTGATGTGCTTTAAAAGCGTGTTTTATAGTTTTTTTTAACTATTATTTATTTTATTTTATATTATAATAAATATCGTCTTCAAATCCTATATTAGGGGTTTTATAGGAAATTGCAAAATAGGTTTTATAGTACGGGATTGGTTTCCATGGTAGCGATTCCTTTTTACGGAAAATAACGTCGGCACAATTATTAAAAACTTAAATCAACAATTGATAATGAGACTCCATAAGTTCACGCACGTTTTGGTCAAGTAACACCTGTTTACCCGACGTATAGAATATCCAGTGACTTCTGTGCAATTGAGAATATAGTTATTAAAACATCATTAAGCAATAAACAGATGTCGAATACTGAGAAATAAGCCACCTGCCTCTAAGAAAAGTTAGTCATGCTCATTGCATGGTTTGTAATTTAAGCTGACGAGCACTTTAAATGTTTCAATAAAGAATTTCACAAGTATGTAGCTGCGATAAAAATGTCTTAGGAATGATCTTTGAATCACTTAAGGAGCTTTTCTATTATACAATGCGGTTTACCCATATTAGTAAATGTTGAGCGTGGAAAAATCGCCTGACCTGGACAAACCCAGTAGGTCCACAGAGCTTCTAATTTGCATTTGTATTATCTAAACACTATAAATACAAACTCTTTCAAATAAAACTAAACTAGGTCAAAATCTAAATCGTTAAATGAAGCGATAGACGCGTTAAACAAATTACTACCCTCTTTATTCCGCGAGCTTAAATACGATATCAATGCGCATATTTATAATGTCCCAGTTTTATTAATGTCAACTATGAAATCAACATTTTAATGATAGTTATTTGCATGCCTCCTTGGCCTAGTGGCGGTAGATACAATTACACTGATAGGATTAGTGCTAAGTATGGGTTGTGAAAGTAATTATATTTAGCCTATTAATGTCGAAGAAATTGTAGGTAGATGGAATATTACGTATGTGTGCAATAGATGTAAGCTAAAATATGTTTGATGAATATAATGCGATTGACAGATATTCAGAATTCCAAAGATGGCCGGAGTTTTAAAACAACATAACAATGGCGCTACAACTTTTTAGGTCTGGGCCTCAGATTTCTGTATCTATTCCGTGATCATTTCTAATTGGCGAGTAGGTGATCCGTCTTCTGTGCCTGACATACCGTCGTCTTTTTGGGTTTAAGACATGCCGGTTTCTTCACTATTCCTTCACCTTTGACAAAACTTTCATTGGTGCACAGTCGGGGATGGAACCTACGACTCAAGGGATGAGAGTCGCACTTTGAAACCACTTGTCCAACACTGCTCTAAATTAACATGAATGCTTAAAAATGCATGTAAATACATTAATTAGGTATCAATAAAAAATAAAATGTTCTACGTATATGATGATCGCACAAGGAATTTCCAGAATCACGCCCAAACTTTCTTTAAAGTTCTAACATTAAATTGTCAAGTCTCTGACTTCGACAACTTAGTTGCGGTGAATTTATAGTTTCTTATCTGACTAAGACTTTAACATTGCAGGTTCGACAACTATTCGGCGAATGTGATGGTGGACGGGAAGCCAATCAACCTGGGTCTCTGGGATACGGCTGGTCAAGAGGACTACGATAGGCTGCGACCACTCTCCTACCCGCAGACGGATGTCTTCTTAATATGCTTCTCGCTTGTCAACCCTGCCTCCTTCGAAAACGTCCGCGCTAAGGTAATTCATGTTAATTTTGAAGTGAAAACTTCTTTAGCGGCGTTGTACATTTTTTTTTGGAATGGGTAAAAAATGTTAAACTCGCGTCAGGACACGTGACCTGATAGAAAATTCGTAAGACGGATGGAGAGTAGACAGCTGGCGTATTTAATGTAATATAAATTGTCATGTTTGTGTACGATAGCGCAATAAATAAATATTGTATTCTATCACATAGATGTAATGTAAATGATAGTACTTTTATACTGATAATTCAAGCAATTCGTGCAAAACTATTCCCTAACCATTCCAAAATATCAAAAATGCATAAATGCACAAGGTTAATATTCAAGTTTTCACTTCTGCCGGCATTCCCGGAGTGCAACCCGTCGTTTTTTTTTATAAATAGTAAAGTCATACTGCGCCAGTTGAATTGGCTGTTGAATAACAATTTTTAAACCAATTTGATAACTTAAACGTATTTAAGCTATAACGAAGTCCATAGAGCCTCTATTTTGACATAAATTAAAGAAACGTAAATGCGGTCAAATCAACCAAGCTCATAGCTATCATTCATTAAGATTATCTAAGATTTGTGGTCACTAAAATAAACACTAGGCGGTATGATTTATCTATTTAAAATACTAAAGTTTATATATATATCGATTTCAGTGGTACCCTGAAGTGAGGCATCACTGTCCGTCGACCCCCATCATCCTTGTGGGAACTAAGCTCGATCTCCGTGAAGACAAGGACACCATTGAGAAGTTGAAGGACAAGAAACTTGCTCCCATCACCTGGTCACAGGTAAATAATTATTCATAAAATGGAAATATAAAATCACTTTGCTCTATTGTCAATAGTTTTTGCTATCTAGTATTAAGGATAGAGTAGGGTTCTAATGGTGAAATAATGTTTCAAGTTAGTCCTGTAGTTTTAATCTTAATTCCATTAAAAATAAAAAGTATTTTGTGATTTAACAACAGTCGATTACGCATCCAGAATGTCGTGTATATCTGTTTGAACAGAATTTCAAATTATACTGTTATTTTCTTATTTTTTTTTTATTGTGACTTATAAAAATACGAAATACTGTTTTATTGAACGCTTAGCTTAGTAAATAGTTTGTGTTTAGCACGACATTGTATGAAATAACTCGTCCTACCTCCTATATTGACCAGTATAATTGTCGAGGTTTTCCTCCTTTTTACCTAACGTATTAACTTCCTCTGAATTTTCTGTTATATGGGTTGCCTTGATATTTTGTCAGCGATAAGGCAACTGTATTTTCCTAGAAATATGCCTTTACGTACTCGATGTAATATTGGAAGCACTAACATTGTGATTTGTGTGTTTCTGATTGCTTTTAGTTCCAAATAAGCCCACGGTGCACTGCTCAAAGTTACGATACAAGAATGTAAACAATTTATTATACATGCAAATAGTGCAGAAGTTTCAGTCTCGAACTTTAACACTGTTTGGTGATGGACTACTAAAGCTGTATGATTAATGAAATTTGTCTTTATGACCTATGTAGTGTTGCCCAAAATCGGTCTTGGTCTTGCAGTCTTGGTCTTGTTCTTGCGTTTTTGCAAGACCAAGACCAATACCAAGACCGCCTTATTATAGCAAGACCAATACCAAGACTGAACCCTGCAAGACTTGAGCAAGACAATACTTAAGCCTGCAAGACTCTTGCGTCTTGCAGTTAAGACAAACTGAGATTTGGGCGTTATTAAGTAGGTATTTGGTTTCAATCCCGATTTTGAGAAACGTTCCTCAGTATCAAAACCGTAGGTATCACAAATCATAACACTAAACTAAGGGCTGCAGTTGTATTTGTAATTGGCAACGTGCCGCTCGTCTGAAAGCACCCTGAAACGTATTGTATTGATTAGGTAGGTAAGTACTTATTATATTTCAACAATTTATTAAGTAGGTAGCGTGTTAATACTCACAAATCTGTTCCCTAATAACTTTCTAGCAAAGTTCATACCTTGTAGGTATCTACCTATAATAATATGTTATGCTTGTTAATGTCTAATGTGCAGATCTAACGTTAGTACTCGTAGGTTGGTATGTGCTTAAAATTATAGTTAACAAAATTATATAAACATCATGTAGGTGTGAAACTTATGTTTCAAAGTTTATATTATTCTTCTATTTAGCAAAATTTAAAACTAACAGCGAGTCGAGTAGGTCTAGTAACAGTTTCTACGGCAGCCAATACTATGGTACAGACGCCAGCACATCAAGGTACTACAATCTATCAAATTTCTTCAACAGATTTTCAAGTTTATCGCTAAAGAATTAAGGTTCAAAGTTGATTGGGGAAATGTGACGTTCTGCGAATAAACTGTTGGTCGGTCGGTGTATTAAATACCTACTTATTTGATAATTTACCGACAAAGACGCGGTTTGCAACAAGTGTAACACAGCATTTGACACTGAGCGCCGCATTCGCCGACAGAGGCACACAAATTTTTACCTATTTTGGTAGGGTTGGTATAGCAGTATAAAATTAAATGACCTTGAAGATGTCCCAGCAGTAGGTAGGTATAAATTGAATGCCCTGAGTTTTTTTTATTTAAATACATTCTCACACTGGCTTGAATTCGAACACTACAGCGTTAAAAGCTGTCGGGCGAGATGATAATTAATAACTAAGTAGGTATTGCATCTATTGAATTGCGAATATTTTGATTTCGAAATAATCATTGTTAATATCGGTAAATGGTAGATAGTGAGTGATACCTAGGTACTAAAATGTGAGCAGCAAGATTGAAAAGTGTATATGCCATGTCAGTGCTTTCAATAAGTTTATTTTAAAAAAGCTCTCTAGTAAGATTTAGAGTTTACCATACAATTACACACAACATATTATTGAAAAACAAAAATTATGAAAAAGATATTTAGACTGAGTACTTAGGGTCGATTCGACCAAACAAGAGTAAATCTTAATCTTAGAATAAATCGTCAGTTAATCGAGAGTAAATAAATTTTACGTTTTACCAACTACAAATTCTAAGAATAGTGGGCTTATTCGGGAATTGTAACTATACCGCCGTTTCGCACGGAATAACAGCTATTCCTAGAATAATTTAATGGCGTCAGTCAGTCCAATCAGCTGATTTCTGTCATTTCACAAATATGTGTTCTGTGTTTTAATTTCAAGTCAACGCAACGCACTACATTAATAGGCTGGCATTGTATAATGAAACGTTTAAACAATTTATTATTTATTTATTTATTTATTTATTTTTAGATTTTTTATTTTCTATAATATTAGAATGAAATTCTCTAAAAAAACTGGGCTCAACAGAAGTTCCTGTTTAGACGAAAGCCTCAAACAAACAAGAAATAAAAACTTTTTGTTGTCGTTTGACACCTGTTAAAAGCTACTTTTTCACACTATAATACGGCAAAATCGAGTTGACATGATGTATGCTCTTACACTGTCCCGTTGTAGAACAACATTTATTTGCCGAGTTTTATTTTCGTTCACCATTTTCTTGCTATTCGCGTATTGTTATTCCTAGCGCAATTATACTATCGATTACGTGGACAAACGACTATGGATTTACTCGAGATTAAAATCATGGAATAGATTATTCTTGGTATAGTTACTCGTGTATAAATTGAAGTTTGGTCGAATCGACCCTTAGGAAATTAGTAGAAAAAATATTCTATCGTGGATACCTAGTTATTAAAAAGTGGATAAACGTTGTGTTTACTTAATTTTATTTTTCTGTGCTAATGCCAACATCGACAACCCCACCAAAATAGGTAAAAATTTAGTCCGCTTCTAGACTTTGTGTTGCCGCCGTCGCTTTCATGTCAAAGGTCGCCGCCACTGCCCATGTTCTAAAGAATAAAATAAGTTTCCGGGTGCTCAGAACGGACGCAAATAGATTATGTTGTCCTCGCAAGGAAGAATGTAGTCGTAAGGATAGGTAGATTTTATAAAAATTGTTATAAGTAATAAAAATATACCTAGTTTATATTATTACTAGCTGGCCTGGCGAACATCGTACCGCCTAACAGTCGATTCTTTATATTTATACTTATTCTGCTATTCGGGACACCGGTCTAGCTAGTAAGATAAAAAAAGAAAATTGATAAGACAACAAATACATTATGTCAAAAAATAAAAATTTACCTTCCCGGAACCCCTCCACTAACACTTGAACTTTATGCTATGGTATTAAAGTTCAAATTCACTTTTAAGTATTATTACGAATATTTTGTATGGGAATATAGAAAAGTGTTGTTTTTAGACTGATTCACTCAATTTTATTTTAATTTTTCTCCGTAAGAACCATCTTCGTACTTCAAGGTATATTATTAAAAAAAATTAGACAAATCGGTCAAACTGTTTTCATGTTATGTCGTGACAACGGAAAACGGGTTTCATTTTTATATATATATAGATTACCTATTATACCTTTTTAAAGGACATAGCACTGCAAAATTGGAAGTGGGTGATTTTAACAAACTTGAAACGTGGAAAAGTTCCAAATATGAGCGACGTCATATTGCTTTACGCATTTTGTTTTAAAATCATCGAGAATTGCAGTGTCGGTTTATCAACTTCTATCGTACCTACTCTAGTAGCGACTATTGTCTTCAGCGATGATTTAATAAATAAATAAAAATAATCGTCGTGTATGTACGACGATTATTTTTCTAAGGAATACAATTTTGTTGTAGTAGGTACCTACATCGTTTCTTACTTAGGTACACATACTTTAACGACAGTACCTACGTAGCAAAGCGCGCCAGTCACGAGTACGACAAATTGCCTAAAAAATGTACCTACGCACACTGCAATGAAATCTGCTAATCTCAACACAATGCCTGTAGCCTGCCTGCTATTATTGGTTGATGAACATTGTACATTGGTGAATGCTCCAGGCTAGCCCGCAAGCCCCCACAAATAGCAATAGGCAAATAGGTATTTGCAAGTCTTGCGAGACTTGCGAGACTCTTGCTGCAAGATCAAGACCAAGACCAAGACTGAGAGCGCAATACCAATACCAAGACCGAGACCAGGTGTATTGACGCAAGACAATACCAAGACTGGCCTAAGTCTCGTCTTGGTCTTGCATTTGGGCAACACTAGACCTATGTGATAAAGTTGGATATACCTTGCTGATTCATGTTAGACCATGAGAAATTGCAAATATTTATTAGGATGATATGTTGGTTTAATTCTATTAAAATCAGAAAAAAAAATATGTTTATGCAATTTATTATTTTACCAGGGCCTAAGCATGTCCAAGGAGATCGGTGCAGTGAAGTACCTAGAGTGCTCGGCGCTGACGCAAAAGGGCTTGAAGACTGTTTTTGATGAGGCGATACGAGCGGTACTCTGTCCCGTACAACCGCCGAAGAAGAAAAAGCCAACCTGTAATATCCTATAAAGAGCGAGGTATTGGTTTTCATGATCTTCATACTTTGGGACCGTTCAAGTATTACGTAAGCAGACTTACTGCAATTTATCCTCTAAACCTCTCAAAAATAATAGTACCTAAACATATTGATTTTTTGTAGGAATACTTGAAAATTCATTTCGTTTTTAAGCATAGATAATGTGTGGGTACTATGTGTAAAAAAAGTAATTACTCTTGACGTAGTCACCAATATGAAAATCAAAGACCATATAGTGCTTACGTAATACTTGAAGGGCCCATTTGTTGTTATTTTTATATTACTGAGTGAGTGTTGAGCAGTGTTAGACTAGTGGTCCGTGTTCTAAAACGTCAAATAAACTTAAATCTAGTTGTTAGAGATGTCAAACCATTATTTCTATTCTGCTGTGTTTCTATATGAAGGTATATCTGACATTGTGGCTTGAGATACAAATAATAGTATGGACCTAAGTGTGTTTCTTTCTCTCAACCGTGAGGTCGTAGTTTGTGTGCGGCGCACCAATGGATTTTTCTTTGTGTTTTTATTTTATTTAACAATCGGTCGTACGGTGAAGGAAAATATCAATAGGAAACGGCGTATATCAAGCACAGATCTATCTGATAGATCAGATAGCTGAATATCTAAGAAACACAAAATCTTATACTCTGTATGGTCATACTTTATCATTGGTGAATATATCTTCAATATTTCTAATGATTTTAGTTGCAAAGACACAAGAATATCCTACGTAAGCAAAATTACCTTTTAAATTTTAAAAGTTTTGCTGGATCGCTTAGAATAGAAAATAAAAACCATCTTTGATTAGTTTCAGATAGCATAGACCAGCAGAGACTAGACGCATCAGCACATGGATGAATGGTCTGCAAATGCATTGATAGATGTTAATCCTCTAATGTTAATATAATCATTAATGTAACGTGGTGTGAGTGAGGTCCGTTTTACCGCTTTTGTATAATCTGTGGAATGACATTGACAGTCGGCTATGGTAAAATATGGCAGTGGTTTTATACAGTTTCAAATATTTTGGGTGCTTTCTCTGACACTAAAATAGAATAAATACATTCCTACATTTAATTAAATGCTATTTAATGCCCACCATTTGTTTTCGTCTCACATTTTGGATATTTTCTCGTGAATCAGTTACGTGGAATTGTTGAAATTTATGTTAGGCAGAGATTATATTTTTCGATTATTGCTTATTTTGTTTTCAATTGTTGTATTTCATATTCGATAAGTACATATTCAGTATTCGCTAAGAATTTATATTCGTATGATGTAAGATAAACTATCTTTGACGTCGGCAAATTCAATATCAAAATGGAGCCATGAAGGTACAAATGTTCGGACATCGTTTAATGTTGTAAAACTTTGAGGCACCCGTTTGCGGGCTTAAGTACATATCGGAAAGCTAAGCTTAAGCAATAAGCCGATACTATGATATCTTCACTAATACCAACCTTATAAAGGTGTAAAATATTAATCTGAAATTAATAAAATGCCAAGCAGTAAGTTCATAAAATGACATAGATTCTTATATAGTAGTGCACAAAAATTTGTCCCGTATTTCGTAAATTCCCGTCTTATACATATTGCTAAATTTAATTAAGAATACAGTACAATTTTAAATCAGCTATCGTATAGTGGAGATATCATATTACTATTGCATTACACCGCACAATTTATGTATAGCATCGTCCGGCCGAATTCAAATAGGCGTCTTCGGTCGTTAGGTTAGTATGGGGAGATAATTCGCTATATGATACCGGGTTTAGGCTTTAATTGACTCGATTCGATGGCCTCTAGCTATTTTATATCTATGTACCGATTATGGTTACGTTAATTACTGTCTAAATCCACTCCTAAGGTATAATTAAGTAGATGTAACGAATACGACGCGTCTTAAGTGTGTGCAATTGTTACTGCTTGACGTTTCGATTCTTTCATTCTGACGTTTCGATGCCATCAATTGTTGTTATTAAATTTTTGAAAATAGAACTAGTTGCTTGGTGCGTCTTAAGAGACAATATTTTGTAGTCTGTGAAACATAAATTTAACTTAAGAAGAACTTAAAGAACGAAAATAAAATAAGGCCCTAATTTGATTTAAAGTTAAAGTAAGTATTTGTGCTAGGGTTGTCGTTGAGAGCATAACTTCTGTAAAATGCCGAAAAGCTAGCGAAATATTGTCTCAGAAGCACTTTTACTTTAAAGCATCAACAATTGCACAAAATATTAAATAGTTATTAGAAATAAGGTTTTAATGTATTGTTCAGATGCAAATATTTAGAAGAATCAGCATGTAAATACATTTAGTGTAAGTAATTTCGAACGCACCATTCACAATGGTGTTGCATTTTTATAAGTGAATTATTTCATAATGGGCTTGTACACATATTAGTTAAAATGTAATCATTACTAAAATACTTGTATTAGTTGATAATTAATTGTCAAAGCTGTTATATTTTCACTCGTTTGTTATCAAATAATATATATCATTAAATAATTTCAATCATATAATTGTTTTAATAATGTAATCCACACTTAGTACTCTATTTTAGTCTAAATTTATACATTTTGTAATCTGTGTATAATTGGTGTTAGGTCATAAATTTGTTAACACCTTAACGTCGTACTTTTTATTGTATGATTTCAAGAAATGTCTCAAGAAATATTAACAACAGATAATATTATCAGCATAAGTATGATAAGAAATCATACTTCTAAATTATTTGATTAAATAATATATTAAACAGTGACAGTTTCAACACAGTATCTATAAAGTCATAGACAATCAAAATGGTTGATAAGTAGACTATGCGCAACCTAAAGAATAATGAAAGAGTACAATAAAAATGTATGATCGGTAAGAAATATTTGTTACTAATAATTGTGTATTCGATAAATGTCCCGCTTTTAGTACAGCTTGTATATTATTTTTATACAAATGTAAGTAACGCTGATCGCAATGTCGAGTATCTCTTCCAAATATTGTGAAGCCTCTGAATAATTCAAAATATATTTATATTAACTGTTCAAATGTGTGTTTTATTTATTTTTAATGACCTTTACAAAATGCTTTATGTTGTTTAATTGAACGTGTTAAACGAGTTTAATACTGAACCAGTATCAATTATCAAAATGTTTCATAATATAAAATCAAGAATGATTATTTAATACTTTTGTTAAAATAATTAATTTGAAAAGACGGTTTTTATAATAAAAATAAAATAAACAATACTTCTATTTCTCAATTTTTTGTTATTCTTGTACAACTGTTATGTTATGTTATACGAGTTATGATATTGTTACAATTTTTGCTGATAAATCATTTATATATACAAAAGATATTATTTTAGAGATAACCTATCGATTATCTACTTATGTTAGCATGGAAACAAAAGCATGATATCAATCAATTAATACCGTTGTATGGTTTTGATATTTAGCATGATTGGGGAAAAGACAATTCTGTGTCTGTTTAATTGCAAATTTTCTTTATTTACGCCTACGTACCAAAAATTATATACATATATAACAAGCATTGAAGTTAACCTTGGTAGCGTTTTGGGTTTTAAAAAGATAATTTTTTTGTTAAAATATATTCAAACAACAAAACTTATGACCTTTTTTATTCGTTAAACTTACTAAAAAAAGAATTAATTTTAAGTTGTTTTCCTAATTAGTGTGGAAACTTCCACCACAACAAAAATTTGGGCAAGTAAAGTGCCGAGATAATTTAAATTCGCTTATGTACTTTAATATAAAATAATACTGGGTAATTCATTTGTCAGGCTACAAAAACTAATAACTATTCTAACAACTAAAATTAAAACAGTCTTTTACAGTACTTTAAGTACCTAATTTATTGTTTGTGACAAAATGCTACCTACACCAATTATTGTTAATACATATTTATGAAACCACCTATCTTGACTGTTTCGCTTTACGTACCTAGAAATTTGAATAATTTGTCACTTTGGTGATGTTGTTTTTTATTAGTATTTTAAGTTTTTATTTTCTATTAAAGTTATAATTTAATATTATGCGACCGAAGCCGCAACGCATTTCTATTTTATATAATAGAACAAAAATATCAATTTCTAGTTGATACAATCGAATTACCACTAACTCAGCGATGTATTTGTATTCATTACGACACCGAAGATAAATACAAGGAACTGCGTTGAACAAAACTTGTTCAGTCGTATGTGACGCACTGCCAGGGAGCAGTCCACTGCGTCGCAAAAAATTACGTTTATATAAAAATAATTGTTTTCTCAACCGATTAAGAGTGAAAATGGCGAAACTATTAAGTCAAGAGTTACCAGATATCGAGGTGAGAGATTGTGTATCGGACATGTCAATAGAGATGTCAAGGTTTTTAAAAGTATTTGTATCGAGTCGAGTTTAGTCGTAGTTGGCTTATCATATACTTAAATAAAAATTTATGACGTCTCTTTGTTTTAGCTAAAACTAATCAAAATATAAAAAGAAAAGAAAAATTGTAAATACTGTATATTTGATTGTTTTGATTACTTAAAAACGTTATAATATTAAAAATTTATTTTATTTTAGCCTTACAAACCATATTGATAAATCAGTTGCATTAGAATGTTTTCATTAGCTTCAAATTACGCATGCATGCACATTTCACCTATAAATTATGTCACCTACATGCTTTAGTAAAACTGCTTTACCTAATTAAATTTCAATTAAGTAACTTAATACTTGTTAGAACATTAATCTGATTGCTTTATTTTATTAGCAATATCTCTAAGCCATTCACTACCCTCACAAAAGCATATACCTTAGTCCTTATGCAACTACTTATATGATAAGAGTTGATAAATAACGACTAGATTCAATATCAAATAAATATTTTTTGTTCATGCTCATAATTATCTAGGTATATTGTTATTTGTTTACCAT
The DNA here is from genome assembly GCF_905475465.1 of Pieris napi. Taxonomy (NCBI): domain Eukaryota; kingdom Metazoa; phylum Arthropoda; class Insecta; order Lepidoptera; family Pieridae; genus Pieris; species Pieris napi. The sequence continues at coordinate 6,364,418 of NC_062238.1, read as the reverse complement.
GTGTTTATAAAAAGCTGAATATAGGTAATATATATGAGGTCCCTTACCACATAAGTAGATAAATAAGTAAATATAATACTCAAATTTTCAGAATTTACTCAAACTAAATCCAAAAGTCAAGCCTTTTAGCAACTTGGTACCATCGGCGCAGACGAAGAAAAATAAACAGCATTGGAAGCGTAATACAGACAGAAAATGCACTGTAAGTTAATTAAATATCTTAACAGACTTAAAATTCGAAGTCAGACTTTTACAATTTACAATACAATATTTAATTACAAATTTCTCATAAACTTTGATTTTCTTTTTGATTTCTCTAGTTAAAGCTGTATATAACATACTACCTGACTACTACTACAGAACTGATTTCGTGTATTATACCGTCGTACATCGTACATCTATCATATAAAAGTAGAAATTAAAATTTAATCTACACGAGACGCGCGTCTATTTCAGATTATATTTAAAAAAATATGTTTCTACCCAGTAGTTATGCTCCGCTACGAGTATAAACATAAGTCTTACAACGAGGAGACTACTGCAGAACCCGCACGCGGCACAGCAATAATAGTTGACCGCGCGGTGAGAATCTACTAACTTTAGTATTCCATTTATTTACAGACTTGTCCCTCACTGAAGAACAATTTCGACGACATCAAACATACTACTCTATCAGAGCGTGGCGCCCTCAAGGAAGCTGCTAGATGCCTTAAATGTGCCGATGCGCCTTGCCAGAAGTCCTGTCCAACCCAAATAGACGTCAAGAGTTTTATTACCAGCATTTCTAACCGAGTGAGTTAAACGAGGTTGTTAATACTAAAAATTAATCTTTAGCTCTCTATGCCTTATACACCTCGTAAGAAATTTGGGTATATTTTGTAAAGTGTGCAGGGATAACGGGTATGTGTGTGATATGTGTTCCAATGAAACGTATGTTACAGTACCTATCCTGCTGATAGAGGACAAATCTTTGTTTTTAATTTATTTTATTGTTATTAATTACATAAGATATCATGTGGATGTGTGTGTAATGGTTGCAGCTCCTTACAAACATTGTATAAAACAAAAAAACTTGGCGATTAAAAAGAGTGGCGGAGAGTTTATTGCCGTTCTACGCCCTTGATTTGAGAACTGGCAGTAAATGTAAAATTAGAAGCATTTAATATATATCTCTTTTTTGACGTTCATATATGTGCATTGTGTTATCTATATGAATTTGATTTTTTTTTATATCCACCCCATACAAGTCTAATAGGTAGGTACTTTTTAACCATCCACTGATTTTCATATATTTCATAAGAGTCTTGATTGCGCGAGTCATAAACTTAATAACAATATGGAAGTGTACAATTCTTCAAAAATTACAGTGTATATTATTTTTGTAAAATAAGACACTTGAGATAAGTGAAAACATGTAAAAAAAAAATAGGAAACTTTCATAGACAATACTACAATACTACAAAACTATCTACTTTTGTTTCCAGAACTATTATGGAGCAGCTAAAGCAATATTATCAGACAACCCTCTTGGACTTACATGTGGTATGGTGTGTCCAACAAGTGACCTGTGTGTGGGAGGGTGTAACCTTCACGCAAGCGAGGAAGGCGCTATTAACATCGGTGGATTGCAGCATTTCGCTGTTGATGTATGTAAATTCTTTATTATTATAGAATATGGGTCAATCGAGCAGTCTCAAGTTATCTTATTCGACTATATGAAAGTATCATTCCGTCATAAATGATCATTAAAGAGATAAGAGTAATTAGATAATCAATTGATACAAGTTTTATTGAACCATAAGTATGGTTTTCACCGGATCTGCAGCATCAAATCCACAACGAATTTTGTCAACAGACATCCATAACTAGTACCTAATTTTGATTGACTTGCTAACAGAACGTATATATAATAAAAATTTACGGTTTACGTAAAAAAAATCTCATTTACGCATATTGTATTTACTAATCAACAGACGATTTATATGGGAAAATTCTAAGTTCGTAACAAGAACGGACTCAAGTATTGATTATTGTACAGATTTTTATGAAGATGGGTATCCAACAAACTTTGGACCCCGATACGAAACCGTTACCGAAGGGTGGTGATCAAAAAATTGCTCTCATTGGCGGAGGCCCTGCGAGTATTAGTTGTGCCTGCTTCTTGGCTAGACTTGGGTACAAGAACCTCACTGTATACGAGAAGCAACAGTACCTTGGAGGTCTCAGGTAATCCATAGAAACTATGTGTTATTAAATTATATGTTTTCGGTCAAATTAAGAGAGTCAAAAGTAATAATATGTTTTTAATCGTTGAAAAAAACATAATTGTGTAAGTTAATTAATTAAAGTTAATTTAAGTTAATTAAAGTCAATAACAAACCTTTTTGCTGATTAGAAAATTTATAGAAACCTTTAACCGGCCAATAGAGTATCAAACATGAATCATACGTTTAAATAGAATTACAGATTGTGTACACAATGTATTAATATAGATTTACCGAGCAAAATATGTAGTAACAACTAAGTAAGTAGATACGTACGTACCATAATATGTATTGATACGTTAATTCATTTTAGCTATCGAAATAGATTAAGAAATAGAGCGTACGTGTCTGGAAAACTTAGACAGGGCTCCAAATATAACCATTTGGTTAGACTGAAATATGAATATTTATTCGAATAGAATTTGTGTAGTGGGTAACCTGTACAAATTGATGGAAATTAATAAGTATCAACGTTTAATTTTATTTAGATTTTAAAGTGAAGCTATTTATTTCAGTTCATCTGAGATTCCCCAATATCGCCTACCCTTCGACGTAGTCCAATATGAAGTAGAGTTAGTCAAGAATTTAGGGGTCAAATTTGTCACTGGAAGAGCGCTCTCTGTCAAAGATATTACTGTTGAAGTAAGTAATTTTTTTCTGATACCTAGATAGTAATTATTGCGATAAGTTAGTAGTAGTTAGTAATTTTGCTATGTCCAAAACATTTTCTTATTCTACAGTATTTTGGTAGTTAAAGAATAGTTTAAGTTTTTCAGTTTAGATTGTAAGTAGTAATTGTATGTAAGTACATGGTTACTCGTAATATTTTTGTTAATTTAGGTCATACCTTTACCGTTAGTATTTTTTCTTTTTCCTTCCTACTATTTAAAGCTTGTTAGCGATAAGGCCACCTGTAATTTAATAATTTATGGTATCTCTTTTTATATGTAACAAAGTGTAAATAAATAAAAATAAATATCTTAAGGAATAAGCAATAGAAAGTGGCTGTCATTTTCCACGTGACTATACCATAAGTTTTCCATATCTTGCAACGCCTAGTTTTATAAACATTTGAAAATGACAAAATTTTTAATCAAATTGCTCTATACTATTTGTTTTTATCACAGCTTAAACACAATATAATAAAAATAATACTTTCGTTTTGACTGGCTTCAATTATTCAATTTAATTTAAATTATTCCAATAATTTCAGGGTCTCCTAAACGAAGGTCATGCAGCTGTTTTCCTTGGTATCGGTCTTCCAGAGCCTAAAAGTGTTCCAATATTCAAGAACTTAACCCAGGATATGGGTTTCTTTACCAGCAAGGATTTTTTGCCGCTTGTATCTAAAGGCAGTAAGAGAGGTAAATCTATTTTTACACAGTATGTTAATTGTATAAAAAAAGTTTTCAACTGTCATAGAAACACATACTCTAAAACTATTTGCGTAAGCTTTCCTCTACCTCGCAGTATGCCAATTAACGTGCCAATTATAAATAACTTCGACCAGAACAAACTGTACAATTATTTAGCTTGTTTAAAAATATAATTGTTGAAAACTGAATCAATTAAAACTCTATGAGTCTGTTGACGAAATTTGCTGCTCTCAAAAATATCTATTAAAATCTGTATTTAACTTCTCAGGGGTATGAGACAGAATCACTTTTCGATAGTCTTTCGACAGTCCCTTAGTGGACAGGCGTAACCACTAAACGAATTTGTATGGGAATGACGTTAGCTCACGCTTAGTCACGTGATCATTTTTATCACATTATTATATTTTTACAGGTATTTGTGCGTGCAAACCGACTTTACCCGAATTATATGGGAATGTAATAGTATTGGGTGCGGGAGACACAGCCTTTGATTGCGCAACTTCCGCTCTTCGCTGTGGAGCTAGGCGAGTCTATGTCGTCTTTAGAAAAGGATTTACTAACATTAGGGCTGTGCCTGAAGAGGTATTATTAATTAAAACCTTTATTATGCCTATACATATAACAATTTAAACATCAAACTACGTATAATTTGCCAAAGGCTTGTGTATCTGTCTGATATTGAAAAGCTAATGGTTTTAAATTTCAGGTGGATTTAGCGAAGGAAGAAAAATGCGAATTTGTTCCATTTATGTCCCCTCGTGAAGTTATAGTACGAGATGGGAAAGTAAGTTTTTATTTGAGGTTACATTTATGTATAAAATATTAGTTTAAGTTTAAATTACTTATTAAATAATTATTTCGGGAGACGATTTCCAGAATGAAAGTACATTAATAAATTTGAAATCGACAGAAATAATTCCAACCATTTTTGAGTGGTTTTACGTACTTTGGTTTTGTATGATAAAAAAATATTTGTAGATAACAGCTTTGAAGATGTGTCGTACAGAACAACTAGATAATGGTGATTGGATTGAAGATGAAGATCAGGTGATGCAGCTCAAAGCTAACTTCATTATCTCAGCGTTTGGTTCTGGGCTCTATGATCCGGATGGTAATTTATATTTTTATTTATACCTACCGATTCGTAGATGTTTAATTTTTTGAAAACTGCACAAGAATATTTCTCTATGTGCATTTTAAAATACATTTTTTGTTTCGATTAGATTTGATTAAAACTCAGGATTTTAAGGTCATTTAGAAGGGTAGTGAAATAACACTTCGTATTTTTCTGGCAATAATAGCGATTGCATTTATTTTGCAGTAAAAAAAGCGATGTCAGGTGTCAAATTATCACGTTGGGGTCTCCCTGATGTTGATGGAAGTACATTACAAAGCGTTTCCGAACCACGTGTGTTCGTCGGTGGAGATTTAGCCGGCCTTGCCGAGACCACTGTGGAATCGGTCAATGATGGAAAGACTGCCGCTTGGTATATGCACTGTTATCTACAGGTATTCTTCTTTTTAATATAATGACATTTACTGAAGACTCGGCCTCTTCATAATACATATTTACTTTCCGAACCAAATAAGTTTTGATAACATACTAAAGGCACGTATCCAGCTTTAAAGCTTTAATAGAAATTATAACCTAAACTATTTGTTTTAATTTTCTATGTTTAAATTAGAATTCAAAAGAATAAACATACAATATTGTAATCCTGAAAAAAGAAATCCCATTTTTTTAAAGAAAATGTTTTGTGACATTCTTTAATGATTCAAAGTATTCATATATTTAAAAAGAAGTATGCAATCGATTTAGATGCGACTGGATAAATTATTTCCAGGGTATTCCATTTGACGCCCCTGCGGAGCTACCAAAATTCCATTGCCCCATTGACGACGTGGATCTGTCAGTGGAGGTGTGCGGTATCAAGTTTGAGAACCCTTTCGGCCTTGCGAGTGCTCCTCCTACAACCAGCTCTGCGATGATTCGACGAGCTTTCCAGCAGGGATGGGGCTTCGCTGTCACAAAAACTTTTGGTCTGGATAAGGTGTGTGCCCGTAAAGTATTATAACAGTTCTTAGTTTGTTAAATATCGTCGGTTCAATACAAAAACATAATATCGACCTCAACTACTTAAAGAACGCTTAGCCAAATTTGTTTATGCTGAAAGTGACGAAACAGTGAGAACAGATTATTAAATAGATATTTCCAGCCTCTATAGGCGACTTAGACGTTGATATATAAATAAAATCGGCAGTAGCATACCTACTCTCCACACATAAAATTCGGGTACGATTTGTCTACACTCGAGGGGATCTAGGGAGCGTCTAGGGTGCTCCCCACCACTTCCCCAATATTGCCTCTGATTTTAGGGCCATGTGTAGACGCTTTAAGATTGAATATTCTATTGCCTGATGTTGAGAGCCGATTAGCTGCGAGATGGCTGATATGATTTAGATAATACATAATACAAAAGTATATATAACTAAAACAGGGAAAAGGTTTAATTTGTTGTATATGTTTCGTTTGTCGCAGATTCATTATTTGTATAAGAAAACAAATTTAAGCAGTAGGTACTTACGTTGGACCTAATATTAATCTATGTTTCGGTTGAAAATGTTTGCCACGGAGACTGTGACAGACACATTTCTATGCGTTTCTCTCTCTCGTTTCTTTCTCTCGCTTTTATAATTAAAAAACCATAAGCTTTTTCTTCTTCGAAACAATATTTTCATTGAATACAAGTTTGCTTAATAACAGGACATTGTAACCAACGTATCACCTCGTATCGTACGTGGAGTGACATCAGGCGAGAATTTTGGTCCAGGGCAGGGATCCTTCCTCAACATCGAGCTGATCTCAGAGAAGAGCGAGGCATACTGGTGTCAAAGTATAAAGGAACTCAAGCGAGATTTCCCTACTAAGGTGAGGTTTGATTATTTCAACTAAACCGAGCCACTTGATAAAGTGTTGTATACTTTCATTTGCATTTATTTGTTAGTATAAATACTATTTGTTTTTGCCTTCAAATAGAATTAAAGCAGAAATAGTGTGTAGTAAAAAAAATAAATCAACTATTGTCTTTGATTTATTATATGTATGTATGTATGAATGAAAAGCATAACAACAATAATTATATATTCGTATTTTGTGTATGTGTATTTAACGAAACTGATATTTCAGGTTGTAATAGCGTCAATAATGTGCTCGTATAATGAAGAAGATTGGACCAATTTAGCAACGAAGGCAGAAGCGTCAGGCGCTGATGCTCTAGAACTGAACTTGTCCTGCCCTCACGGCATGGGTGAAAGCGGTATGGGACTCGCTTGTGGACAGGTTAGTCAGTTATAGGATCTCCAGAATCCAGATACAGAAAAAAAGTGCGTGCGTACTAAGTACACATGACAGAAGTACAACTTCTTTGTAAATTAATTATTACTAAGGTAAAAGCCCCAATAGATGATCATATACCTGTATATGATCACTCCATGTATTTGTATATCTATATTCACACTGTTTACACACTGTATACGTGCTAATGATAATATAAATAAATAAAAAATCTGCGTTTACTGCTCAAGACGTTATGCGACAGAATTGCCATCTTGTTCTAGTATGTAACTACTAAACGAATACATCAACCATTAGCGTGTATTTTTTTCGAGCTCCCTTACTCTATCTCTCTCTCAATCTTTCTCACTAGCTCTCTCCCACCTCTCGCCCCATGGCAGTGTTCCTGATGCGACGTTTGCTCTATCTCACTCTCTCTCTCGATCTTTCCGACTTGCTTGTTCCCTACTCTCGCTCCATTGCTATTATATCAATTAAAAGAAACTAATATATTTTTTCACTTGTGGTTATTAAAACTAAAATCAATATTCAATAAACTTTCGCATCCGTGTACACATTCTAATGTTGATAACAGAAGTTTTAGGATTAACGAATATCGAACTAACATTTTGTTAATGTGTTTCAGGATCCCATGCTCGTCAAAGGCATATCTCAATGGGTGCGAAAAGCAATTAAAATACCATTTTTCGTCAAATTAACGCCGAATATTACAGAAATTGTAACTATCGCTAATGCTGCTTTTGAAGGTAAACTTTGCATCGTATTTTATACATCTTTATAAAAAAAATTATCTCAGCTTTAAGCTCGGTAGGTATTGTTATAATACCTAATGTTTATAATGTTAATGTAATTATAGGTATATATACCTAAACCTGAATATATAAATATACAATAAATGCCTCATTCTAGATATTGGTGAAAACCGCACATTATATAAGAGTAAGAGATAAGTTATCGCTTTTTTTTGTTTTTTATATCACTCATCATTAAGCAATTACGTAAGAAACATTTTTCCGTTTTTTCTCCAACTTATTTTGTAAATCCGACTACCATTTGTTTTAATATATATCATGACATCCACAAATAACGTTGCTTTGTATTGGTAAATGTAAAATTTAAAATCGGTTTAGTAGATCCAGGGATTACCCGTTACAACAACACTTACCTTACCTCTTTATAATATACGTACAGTTTAAAGCTTGTAACAATAGTATTATATGTAGTGGTAAGGTTTTTCTCGTATTTATGTTTTACAAATCTTCAGGTGGCGCTAGTGGAGTGTCAGCAATCAACACTGTATCTGGCCTTATGACTGTCAAAGCAGACGCCACACCTTGGCCAGGAGTTGGTAAGTTTTATGATTTTTAATTCCTATTATAATCTGACTACAAATACATATATCAGAATCTCGTATAGAATTTAAAATTGTACTTTTACAGGTATAGAGAAAAAGACTACATATGGCGGTGTATCAGGCAACGCTACTCGGCCTATGGGACTTCGGGCAGTATCTTCAATTGCCAACAAATTACCCGGTTTCCCAATACTTGGAATTGGAGGCATTGATTCCGCAGACTCAGCACTGCAATTTATACTCTGTGGAGCGCCAGTTGTTCAGGTAAATAATTTTCCAATAGTCGTAAGTTTATGGTGTTTATATAGCTTTTTAAATAGCAAAAGAGTTTCTTATATTACTTTTATTGGTTTATTTCGAAACTAAGGTGAAACTAAGACTAACTTTCTAGCTGATACCATTGCCGATGATAACTTTTCTTTACTTATAAGGTTTTGATCGCAGGCGTTGGTTTGGCACGTTCCAACTTGTTAGATGAAAAGATTAGGCACTTTTTTGACTAAAAACTATAAAGATATTTAATTACAGATATGCAGTGCTGTACAGAACCAAGACTTCACATTGGTAGATGACTACATTACAGGTCTTAAAGCTTTATTGTACTTACGTTCAAAGGGCCTTAACGGTTGGGTCGGCCAATCCCCACCGAGCTTTAAACATCAGAAAGGAAAACCTGTTCAGACACTGTACGACGATAATGGAAAGGTACAAATATACTCTATTGTAATATTGATTTTTATTTGGTTTAATAAGCCTTAGCTTAATGACAGCTTCGTCGAGAGAGACGTATTCTGTCGATGCAATAATAATAATGTAATATAATATTATTTTTCATAAAATTTAAAGTTATACCTTACTTATATGGTTTTACTAAAAATTAATTTAAGGGTTTAATTTTATATCAAACGATAAATGCATACAATGAAAAAATGTGCTATTATCAATTTTATATTGCAGGTACTAGCCCACTTTGGGCCATACCAACAGAAACGTGAACAAATGCTTGAAACGTTAAGAGAAAATTCCGATTTAAATGATGATTCGATCTTAAATAATGGCTCTGTCAATGGTAACTGTGAAGTGCCAAAGATCAAGGATGTTTTAGGTCTGGCATTACCAAGGATTGGTACTTACAAACAACTAGATAATACGAAACAAGTTGTTGCTCTTATTGACGACGTAAGTATTATTTTAACAAATGCAAACTATTGTATAGAAACACACCCCATTTATAAACGTACGCTGTATAGCTCGGATGTGCAAATAAATAAATGTAAAGAGAAATCATTACCATTTTCAAATTTTTACATTTGTAAATGATTTTATTCGCAAATAATATTTTATTTTTTAGTAGGAAAATAGCAAAATTTGAATCTTTATAGTTTGTGGATATCTCTGTAATCTTAGAGTAACAAAAAACTGAAAAATAATATGCATTAAGATAATAACGAATTTGTTTTAGGACATGTGTATAAACTGCGGTAAATGTTACATGGCCTGTGCTGATTCGGGATACCAGGCTATTGAGTGAGTATAATCATAAAATGATTATTTTGTGTCTAAACTTAGTTACCATATCATTTTCCTTTTTGTCTCTAACCTGATGATTGTCGTTAGTATTTTCTATAATACTTTATTGTAATTATCATATCCCACTTCTGTTTTGTATATACTCTAGGGTTTAATGGAGCGATAAGCGTAAATACTGAGGTGGTATGGGAAAGAGTGTAACAAAGAAAAAAAAATATTTTTACAGGTTTAATGCTGATACCCACATCCCCCGGGTGACTGACGACTGCACAGGATGTACATTATGTTTGTCTGTGTGTCCCATCATTGACTGTATTTCGTAAGTAATTAAATTTTATACGCATATTTTAGGAAAAAATATTGCTTAGAAAATTGTCTAATTACATTGGCTTTGTCCAGAAGTCACCTGTTTATGGATAAATATTTTATAATTTGTGGTACTTCAGTGATCTGTGATGTTGTTAATAATACACAAAAAATTAAATGAGCGTCTTTGTTTCGATATTTATACTGAATTTTCTTGTTTTAGTATGGTGCCTAAGAAGATCCCTCATATCATCAAAAGAGGGTTCCATTATCAAGTCCATCCTATATCACCATTAGATGGGGTGTGTCAATAAAAATGCGTTTGTATAAAAATATATTATAAACATACAAAAATATAATATAAATTGTTTAACCCAACACTCTTTGTTTTATTTCTTTCGCCTTTGTTGCAGCTGTTTGCCATGAAAATATCCAATCATTGTTTGGATTAACATTTAATGTTAGGGCCGACACTGGTTGTGGACAATTATAGTGTAATTTATTTACAACACTTTTTATGACTTTGCCCAATTTTTGTTCATGTAACTTCTTACATATGAAACATTCAAATTCTTCAGCAACTTTCAAAGCATCTGTTTGATAGGGTCTTAATTTTAATTCATTTAACAAGCGCATGTTGGATATAAGTTGTTTTGTTTTATGCTGTAAATGTCTCTCATATAAATTATTATCATTATCTAACCTTTTGAGGTAATCACTTAATAGTTTAGGTGTAGGATAGTCTTCTAGTAATATTGCTGAATTTTCATGAGGAAGCCAATCTTTGACAGTCGGTGAACCAAAATAAATAGGCACAGTCCCAACTTTGATAGCCCGCCAAAGCTTCTCTGTGATATAGTCATCACAAACACCATTCTCAATTGCTAATACAAATTTGTATCTCGCAATAAAATGCAAAAAATCGTCGTCATTTAAACGGTTCAGATAATCATCAACGAACCTTGCTGGCATTTGCTTGTTCTTGAGGCAACCCCCATAAGAGTCAACTTTTATATACCTCATAAGTGCCTCTACATATTTATCCCTTTCTGTAGCAGTTTCACAATCAGTTTGTAAATACATTATTGGAGCAATGTCCTTAAAGCTATTTTTATTTTGTGTTGGAATAAAAAATTTGGTACTTGTTATATCCTTAACAGATTCTAGATATTGTAAAGGAAATGGAACATCACTATGTCTACTAAAAGTTGAAGAGTAATTAAAAAGAATTAATGTTTCCTCATGTGATAATTCCTCAACATTTCTTGGCGACTCTTCATGATACAATCCCCATATCACATCCTTTCTAGGTAAAGGAAGATTATTAAAATCAATGTTGCTGGCATAAAACAGGTATGAATTAACCCTATCTTCAATAATATTATTGCTAGAGACAATACAAATTATTTTATTAGGGCATTTTCTAATTTCTTCAGTTCCAGGGAAGCCAGTTGTCCACCATAATATCACAGGGATAGGTGATTTGTCATTTTCTTTATCACTACCAGTCCAGAACCAAAGTACAAATAGTATGGTTAAAATTATTGCCAGAATAAAGGTTTTTTTTATTGTTTTTAAAAAATATTTAGTAACAAAGTTCATTATCACTGCACTGTTAATTTAATATTACACTTGCATTAGTGTTATCAGAGGAAGCATGACATTATTCAACACATCTACATAACAATTGTAGTATATTTATAGAGTAAGGCCTCTTTCTTTATACATATAGTAACCATCCATACAGAATGCAATAAACAAGTCAATATAAAACAGTCCATAAATTGCTCCAACTATTTTACCAACTATAAAAAGGTTGATAAATGCTATAACAGTGATTATCGCTTCAATAATTACATAGTAAAACTCTGCCTCATACTGCACTTGATCAACAACATAAAGAATCATAATTTGAGTAGATATCATGAGAGTCGGAGCAGCAACCAAACAGTTTATAAGATCCACAGGTTCCACTATATGAGGTATTATATTGAGAAGGAGAGCCACTACCTAAAACCAAGATATACTTTCTTGTAGTTTTATAGAAATTTATGACCAGAATATGGAACACTTAAATTGTAACACGGTTACAAAAATACAAGTTGCATTTAATAGGACATTTATTATATTTCAAAACTAAATCAACATGCCTCTTTCTTTAAATCCATAATATATATCTATACATAGGGCGATTAAAAGATGGCAATAAAACAAGCCATACACCGCTCCCGTTGGATCGTTTCCTAAGAGAACGAAGACAAATGCGGCTACAGTTAGAGTAATTTGTTGAGACAGGTATAATTGTTCCGCTACAACATGCACTTGGTCCACTAAGTAAAGCACGATGAACATTAGAGACAGGACCAGAGTCGGTGCCACTGCCAGGCAATGCATAACGCCGGCATCGCTCAAGATAAATGGTATTATCATGAGCATTAATGAAATTACCTAGAAGTTAACATGATACTTACAATTCGTATCTACATGGAATCTATTTTCATTTGATTTAATTTTCATTATTTATGCACAATAACAATAAAAATTTATATTTGTTTTGGTTACAAAAATCACAGCATACTCTATTTAAATTTATTTACATAGAATATACTTTATTTGAATTTTAGATTAAGTTCCAAAACAATAGTATATATTTTCATTATACAAACAAAACTTATTTTGAACAGAATATTATTGTTGATTGTTTTGACTTTTGGCTTTTAAAAGATGTTGTGTGTGTTTTCAAATTACATATTATGTCAAAACTCAGGTTGTTATTTTTGTTATTGATATAGTGACATACAGATCATCATCAAAAATCATAAATATTAATTATATTTCTATAGTTAAGATTAATTTTTTTATTGAAATCCGAGTATCAATAAAGAGAAAAATATATTTGTTTGTGTTGTTTGAAGTATGTATAATTGTACAAATACTAAACGACGTTTTTTAAGAAATTCTTAATAAGTTAAAAAAAATAAAGACGCAAAAGATTCTGTTTTTTATTTTAACATAGTATTAAACTATAAAAAAAATAATACTATTTGTAATATTTTATGCACAGCTAAATGTACATCCTCTTTCATTAGCAATTAGAAATAGATCTAAAGATAACGCCGTTAAAAGAGCGAAATAACATACTCCATAAATTAACCATAACCAGACTCTTACAAGATTTAACAAAAAACATTGAATGAACGCTCCAAATGTAAAAAATATTTGAAAAACCAGGTACATTTTTTCCATAAATAAAGGTACTTTTTGTCGCAAATATAAAATAACAAACAACATAGATATTACTGTTGTCGGTCCGGTGGCAATGCAGTACATGTGCCCTTGAGGTTTTGGAATTATCACCGGAAGGCACAGGATAAAAAGTGAAATGCCCTATAGGAATAATAACACCCATCAAATGATAACTTGAACTAAGAAAAAAACTGTTCTGTTGGACCTATTTTTACAAAAATACATATGTATATACTATATAAATATTGTCACTGTTATATTATTTATATTGTACTTACAAATTCCACCAGCTTCATAATAAAAATATTGTATCGTATTAGTTCGCTCCATTTTTTATCAACTGGAACTGAATCTAAAAATACATCTTATTTTTATTACAATTAAATATTTTAGCTTATTATTTTTATTCTTTAATAAATGTATTCTCGTGAATTTGATTGTACTGTCGCATTTTTCTCAATTATTAACATTCTTAAATTATATTATTAAATTCAGTAAGAAGTATGTAGCGTTTTTTCATAGTCATTGAATGTTAGAAATTTTAGGATTATTATTTACATACCATTAATTATCATATCAGACATTTTGCTTACTGTATTTTTGATTAAATTAAATTTAAGCTAATCAGTTGGGAACGCGCTTGCTAAAAGTATATCAAAATTATTGATAAGTATACATTTCAAGTTTCAGTCGAAAATAAAATACAAAACTGAGATAACAAAATAAAATATTCAAAGTCACCAAAAATATAGTGTGCCAATTTTTTGAAGATTTGTCATTTTATTTTAAATTAGCATAGATGAAGAATTCACATCTTTAATTATAAAAAGAGCAGGTGCGTGAGGGATGGATGGTATAGAGTATAGACATAATATTTATATAAATTTGTAAACATCATTAATTTTACCGGATTTAATAAGGCCATCAATTTGATTCAATATTTGCAGATACTGGATTTACAGCAATGCACAGACAAAAGAAAATTATTAAAGCACCAGCAACGTTCGTATAAAATTAAATATACCTACTGAAAATTGTGGGATGGTGTCATTCCTAAGGATAAAAGAAATCCATGATCTCATTTAATATAACGAGAAAATCAGGATTCAAATATTATGTAGCTTTGCTAAAACGTTTTTCACGTCTTTACAACATAAACGATTTAGTGTAGGATAAATACTAAGATTAAAAATAATATTAATTAATTTCTTATATGTTATAAGATTAACATTGTTCAGGCCGCTTAAACGGCGCCGTTAAGTTAAAAGGCTAGGCTGTTAATTGAATAGTTAACCGATTTTTGTGACCTTTCGACCTTGAAATTTAATAGTTGCTTACACCCTACCATATGTAGGTTTTGAGACAACTTTAATGCTACGGTCACACGCGCGCCGTGCAGCCCGTCCCGGGCCGGCGGACATTCAAGCTGTTCACACGCACGCCGTCGAGTCAGTCAGTGGCTCAGTGCCAGAATGGCGAGCAGCCGGCAGCGCCGAGCAGATCTCGGTGTTGTTGCTGCCATATCCTTTGGTTTAACTTATTTTTATTGGAAAAAGAAACAAAATTATTATATTCCGCCATGTTGTAATCTCCGATCTTAGCGACTTTCTTAGCAACGTTGAATGAAGATCCACTCGTCGCGAAAGCGCGGGAGAGACTGAGTGACTGACTGCCTGCGTGCGTGTAAACAGTCACCGGGCGCCCGCACATGCATCCTTTGAACTTTGCCAAAAAACCGATACTTGCCCGATTCGCGGCATTCACGTTCACAGGCGCGTTCACGGGCTCGGGCGTACCGTTTACACGCTCGTGAATGTGAATGTGCACGTTGAATGTAGAGTTGAACGCGCGCGTGTGAACTAAGCATTAGGGTGTCAATATACAAGTATTTACAGACTTACAGCTGGGTATCTCGAATTCCGAGGTGAACTTACTATAATGACTGGACTATAAAGGCTAGTTGGCTGCGACATCTACACTTCTGTTAGGCAGTTGTCCCACCAACGACGAGAAAACGACTAACTATCGGCTATTTTCTCGCTCAAGAAACGTACAATAGATATACTTTCCGTGTGAACAAAAGAGATGCATATACAAACAGTTGATCGCTGACTGTTCACACTGCCGGCGAGCACTCGCTTCACTAGTTTGTCGCTGAGCGACAAGAGCTATGAAAGATAACACTCGCTCGGCGATACTCGCGATTAGAACTCACGCCGAGAGAGCAACCAGTGGTTATTTCTCTACAGTGCGTATCTGAAAGTACACGTTTTTTTTATTTAATATGAATATCGAAAAATCATTTGAATTATCATTGTTATTTAGTTCAGACGACGATGATGATGAGTAATCGCCCGCCTCACTCGCACACTCGCTTATAGCCGAGCTACACAAATATCGGAACTACGCATTCGCTCCCCGCGTCTCGCTAACTCGTTTCTAGTTCTAGCTCTACTCGTTACTCGTTAAACGTTGCCGGTGAGACAAGTGCCTTAAGGCAGTTTGACAAAGCCCCTAGATAGTTTCAATCTAAAATTATCTTTTAGTCTGTGGACGCTAGAATTACAAGTAACATTTGACAGTGACACTGTAAGTGCACTGACACTCATACATGATACACAACTATTTACTGCACAGGGCATTCCAATGAGGTCCCCATATTTCAAAAACGTTTTAGTTTTGTGGAAAGCTTGTTTTATATAATTATTAATTAAAGAAAAAGTACCACAATGAAGTAGGATATTACAAAACTTACGCAATGGAAGAAGACGATCCTGTTGTTCAAGAGGTAATCAGTGTCAGGAAGTGGGTTTTAATAGGTTATGTTATGGTGTTAATTTTTTTAATGTTTTAGATACCAGTGTTCTTATCCCAAGCTTTGACAAAGAATCTATACATCTATCAGTATCCAGTAAGACCGGCCAATAGGGATTGGTCAAATGCAAAAGTTGAAAATGTATCTATTAAACCGCGGAACAAATTAGTACGAATGGAAATTGGCTTAGATACTTACAGCGATAAGTATTGTTCATCCAAAGGTGAACAGATTGCTGTTAATACCGATGGGCTGCATGTAAGTATACAATACAGTGTATTAAATTTTTAATATTGAATATTTTATGTGATCAGTTTTGAACACATAACAGTGTTTCACAGATACCTATAATTCTTAGAATCATAGAGGGGACTTAAAAATTATGTGACAGGAAGGAGTTAATCCCAGTAATGCCTTTTATTTATAACTTATTTGCAGGGATTAATTAAGGATAAAGAACGTGAAAAATCTAAATATTTTAAGACTGATGTAATGGATAAAATTGTTTATGAAAGTAGTTCTACTTGTGTTGATACACAACATTATGCTATTGGAATATTGCAAGATAAGGAGCTGCATTGTACTCCCATCCAAGGTAATTTTCCTATTATTTGTACATAGGAATAATAACATTGCAGCACTCTAGTTGAGACTACATAGGCTTTATTTCACTAAAAGAAGTATATTATTCAAAAATGTAGCAAAAATAATGTTGTAACTATAAATTGGCCTAATCATGTAACTATCATCCCTAAAGTTATATGGCTGTGCATCAATACATCATACAAAAACTTAAAAACTTCTTTTAAAAATTGTTTTGTTGCGTCTATGACATTTTTCTGTGCTGTGCATTGTGCACCACCTTATAAAAATAATTTTAAAAGTTGCAACTGGTAAACATGCTGGACGCAACAAGTATGGTTAATTATTATTATCCAAATTATATGAGATTTCATCCTTCTTGGCAAGATTTTTCGTAATAAATAATATTTTTAACTGTATTAATTACCTATATATGATATATATTATATACCTGTATATACTATAGGTATAGTCCAATTACGTCCATCCTATTCATATTGTGACAAACAAGATAAAAGGAAGCAGGATAAGAATGAATTGGATGTGTCAGAGGATGAAGAAAAGGAACCTGAAATACAGCAGGTGAGATAAATCATAAAATGGAATAATGGTAGGTCTTGATGAGATTTCAATCATAATAAACGCTTGCTGCATGTTTGTATTGTAAATGTGTTTTCTATATATATATATATATTTCAAGTTTGTATATGGCAATATAGTATGTTATAATTGATATAGCAATATAGTATGTTATAATTAATATAGTAGTAGTTAACAGAATGACCACTCATGACAATAAATTTTAATATATGATGTTGTTTATAGGTCATCATCAAACAATGTACATCCATTATAATGCACTTAGATTAAGTTCGTTTAAGTGCTGCAGTGCGGAATCTTCTCATCTAATATTGAAATATTGCATTATCTCTGTATGATGTAGTTTTAATATATATATATGTACATATTTCAGGTAACAGTAAAGTTTGCACGAGTAGAGACTGAAGTTGCAAAGAAAGCCAGGGAAAAATCCTTTCGCACAATTAGTCAAAAGGTTGCTGAAGAGCCATGGTATGATGCATTGTGGAAAAGCTCAAAAAGTGATCAGGCTGAGGTACATGTGCCAGATTAAACTTATCTCCTTATAATTACTTTTAATGTATTCTATCTTCATGTATTTTTTTTTGGTTTTTTGAAGTACATAAAATACTTATATTGAATTCATAAAATTCTTACAGTAAGCTTATTTAATTTATTTATTTTAGTTGGAGAGATTGAAGCTGTTTAGTGCAACATCATCAGACGGGTCTGCTTTGACATTAGAGGCACGGGATTACATCAAAGAACTAGTTCCAAGTGCTGAAGAAGACGAACAAGAGACTGAAAAAACACTAACTTTGCCAGAAGTCATTAAGGAGATACTATTGGATGGTAAAATTTACACTTCGTTTTATTCTAATTAAAAAATTTCATGTGATGCAACTTTATAAGTAATTAATATATGAGTATATGAATATTTTCTTATCTTATATATAAAATTCTCATGTTACAATTTTAGTTTTAGTTACTCCTTCGAAACGGCTTGACCGGTTTTTATCAAATTTTATATTATATAGGTAGGTCATATAGCATATTCAGTAGGTCTGAGAATCGGCTACTATCCATCTTTTAACCCCCTAAGTGAAAAGTCAACTCCAATTTTTTTTAATTCTTTAGATATTTTTTTTTCACCCCTCTACGATCAACTCTTATTTTTTATTATTGTAGATAGTTATTTTTATTGAACTAAAATAATATTTCCAAGAAATAATATACATGGCAAAACAAAGGTTTGCCGGGTCAGCTAGTACTTATATAGATTCTCAGATTAGTCAACACAGTGAGATAAAACATATAATTTTCTTTACAGCTAAACTAATGACATTCACGGAACTCCGTGAAGCGGTACGCCGTAGTGGCCTACAGAGCGGCGACGCGGCCCTTTTAGGCGCTCTGGGCGGGGCCGCTTGCTGTGTGAGAGGCTTGTGGGCGCCGAGATCACATGACGTATACCCACGCGCCACGCCTGCACCCCCAAGACTGCTTTGTGCTGCTAGGGACCATGTGGTGAGTAATTTAACATGGTAGGAAAGTTAAAAAGCAAGTACATACTAGCAATAGCAATCCATTTTGCGTAGTATCTTCGTATCTTGGTAGGATGTGGAATAATTCTAATTCTCTTATTAGGCTGGTATATTTTGGTGGCCTTTGTCTTCTAATCAAATTCTTACCAAGTTGGTTTACTATGTTTCCTTACTTTAGGTTTACTTCTACAAAATCACATTTATAATTTTTGTCATTGCTTATTTATAATTTTCCATAACGCTGTAGAATGATAACCTCGTATGTCAAAAAAGCATTTATATTTTTATTATTACACTCTAAGTAACTGGTATAATCTAAATGAAGTCTAATGAAGGATTGGTTAATAACATAAATAAGATCTTTTGACCACCCAAAACTATGGACAAAAGCACTTAATGATATTTTAACGAACATTGACGAAATTAAATATTTTTGTCGTTTCCTGTAAACTTTGGTTGGTCATATTATTCTATAGCAACGATAAATAGAAAAGTAAAATGTCAAAAAAATATACTTCGAAATTAAACCAATAATAAAGTAAACAGTGGCATTCAAATATTAAAAGAACATGTTTCTCTGCAAAAACGTAACACTGGTCATTTTTTTTTTCAGCTATATCTTTTCACTCAACACCCATACGTGGACAGGCGAAAAATTACCGCCGCAGTCCGATTGCCAGCAAGTGACGTGCTTGGAATACTTCAGTCTGTCGCTAAACTAAATCCCAACACGGGTTGGGAGCTTTTATTACCACCGGACCTCGCCTTCGAAGCTAAATATCCAGAAATAATACAACGCCAGAATCTATACTGGGAAGCCAGGCAGCGGCAGTTCAACGAAATGCTAATGGGAGAATGTGTACCGAAGAGGCAAAGGAAGAAATCCCAAAGAGATTCTATAAGTTCAGATACAATGTTAAGTCCGAAACCGAGGTGTAATAGTGTTAGTGAAGAGGAAAGTGATAGAAAACGATATAAAAATAAATCTGCTAGTGGGGTGGGAAAACGGACTAGACATGTCAGTGGGGGACCGGATACGTGACTATAGTGGTAGTAGGTTATCAATTTAGGAATCAGTGTAAATATGTGAGGCTGTCGAATGTGTAAGTAAATTTAAATATGCGTTTTCAACTTGCTATTTATGGGCCATTTTTAACAATTTACATTTTTTGGATATATGTATAAAGAATAAATTGCTTATCAGAAAATAAAAAGATCTCTGGGTTTTAATGTAGTAAAATATGGGTACATTATTCAACATATAAAAATTTAATGTTTATGAATTGTTTCTTCTGTTTTGTTGATAGAATATTTGATCTACGAACCCTAAGGGAACGTTAATTTTGTGATACAATTTATAAGCTAAAAATAATATTATAGCAATATTTTAGGCTTATTTTGTTTTTGTAATAAGCACCAGAAAATCCTACAGTACAGAAAAGTAGTCATGCTTTTTTATTTAACTTCAGTAAATGTCTTATTTAAAATTTGCTAACATTATGAAATTATGTCATCATAACACATAACAAGTGTATGGCCGAAATATAATGTAAATCTGTAAAAATATTTTTTTTAATATTACACTGTTTTTTTTAACTCTTATCACCTCCGAAAATTAGTGGTTAACATACATGGTGTATGAAGGAACCTGGTCTCGATTCAAATTCAATCTAATTGTTAAGGGTTGACAGACACAGAAGTCTGATAACCTACTTGCAAAACACAGCAATCATTAGTTCTTGCTTACATGCTTTTCATCTTGTATTAAAACCAGTGGCCTATGGTCTTGGCCATAAATTTGTTGCTTATCTTGATCACATTTTCACGGAAGTGGCAAGTAGATGATCAGCAGATGACATAAATGTTTGGTTTTTGGGTTTAGGACATGCCAGTCCTCATGTGGGAAACATCTCTGTAGGAGCAACAGTTAATTGTGTACATGAAAAATTCAATTATTGATGTATAGTGATAGATGTTATTCTAACACACACTTGGCAAATGCTTGCCGAGGCATTGGGCCGATGCTGTTCTATTTCTCATAAATTTAATTGTAAAATCCATCTTAATGTTGATGAAATAAGGGTGTTATTATATTATACAATACTTTTTCTTTGCATTGTTGTTACATTTGGAGTGTTATTTTGACAAAAAATATTTTGTTTTCTGAGAAATTGATGGATTGAGAAATTCTCAAGTAAATATGTAATTGTTTTTATTGTGTATGTTATCCAGTTTAAGCAGATATTGTTATTTTATACGAAATACAAAGTAATAAAATATTATATTGGTTTCCTTTATAACAATTTTAGAGTTTCAATAATTAAATAAACACAGATTTTTACAACATTTTTATTTCTAACACTTAAAGCTCTGGTGCAAGACAATTAAGTTTAATGTGTTAACTGTTGTGATAAAATTAAAAAAAAAAACATTAACATAAAACCGTTCATAAACGCTACGACTATTTTTGTTTAAAAATGTATCATCGCACACAATTACTTATTTTTGATTTTTATTTGACATTTCGTTATGTCGAGTGGAGTTTTTACGGGATTAAACAATTTTAACTAAAATAGTCTTATTTTTATAACATATAATTTTTATAACACGAAAGAATTAAAAACAAAGATAATAATGTTTAAATTTGGCATAATGAGCGAAAATTTCACAAATTTATGTCAATATACAAAGCACAAAATGTTCTTGCTTCATACAAATAAATTTGCGTGGTGCCTTGATAGTTGATCATGCTGTAAGCACTAAGACTCGTCTCGAATCTCGATCACCATAGATCCATATGGAAGGTAAAAAAGGTGTATCACTTCTCCACACTCTCTTATATCTGTGGTTCACTACCATTATAGCTAATAATATGTATTTTATCGAATGACTCAGTACCCGCTAGATTAATTGTCTATAATCGTCTCTATCTGTACTCTATATGAAAAACTCTACATGATCTATGGTCTATAATAATGGCGCTACACTCTACAGCCTTCACAAATAAGTACAAAAAATAAATTCTATAACCTAGACGTTACAATTTAACACTTAAATCTTAATATTAATATATTTTACAGAAAGCAAAATCACAAATATATAAAGCATATTATTTATTAATCCATTTAATTCAAAACGTGTATAGTTTAAAATTATTAAATAACAATTAACAATATAGTTAAGTGACGGACTGAAAAATAAGTTTAGGTAAACAACGACATTGGAGCCTCAAACTCCGATGGACATGAGAACGGGGCCCTTATGTCTAATAACCGAAATAACCGGCATAGATTTTACGGCCAAGCAAATAGTTTTTTTTTACGAAAATAACTTTCCAATACATTTAATTTATAGCTTAAATGGCATTTGGGATATATAACCCGTGTGTGACCTCAGTAAATAATGCTTTGCGTCTTATTAAGTATATCTGTCATATTTGACATCGTGTTATACACAGTGAAAATACATAATTGAAAAATTTTACATCCATCTGACAAACATCAATACAAAAGTGCATTAAAAATTAACACATAGCTTTTGAGATTCAGGTATATTTTTGAGTCACTATTAAGTATTAGGGCTTAAAGGCCCCAAAAGCGCTAAAGCACCACATTAGTGCGTCTCTGTACATATAAGTAACAAACATTAAAATTTTAATAAATGCTAACATTGGTAAGGACATAATCTATTCAAAATATAAATCTACATAAAGCAAAGATTGCAACAACGCCCATCCCCATAAAGTTAACTTTATTGGCTCCATTACAAAAACTTAGCTCACAGTTATCAGCGACTAGGCCAAGGCGGTTCTTGACTAGACTCCAATCGCAAAGGCCAACATTACAGCCGTCTAAGTACAGGGTGCGCTCGTTAGACAGGAATAACACTTGGTATGGCTCTCTGATCTTTATGTTATTGTTTGGTACACACCTGGAAAACATATGCTTACACTATAGTAGCGTTAAAGGTTTGAGATTCAGATTTCGGTATCTGTTTTGTGCCTTCACCGTACGAGCGAGTGTTAAATGCGTACATAGACTGAGAGTCCATTGGTGCACAGCCGGGGTTCGAACCAACGATCTCAGGAATGGGATTTCATAGAACAGCGGCGTTACAACTTCTATGCCTAGGCCTCAGATGCCAGTATCTGTGTCGTCTTTAAAGTATTAATTGCACAAACAAAATAAAAACGAGATTTAGAGTCTCAAGTGAAAGTTCTTAAATAATAAAAATTAAAATTCATAAGCTTACTTGTAAAGCACGGCAGCGAGGTTTGCGTTGAAAGGGGACATGTTAGAAGAACTCCAGCGTCGTTCTCTCGCGGTCTGTGTATGGTAATTGTCACCAGTAAGCGGAGCTGAATCTCTGTATCCGCCGAGCGCTGTCAGAGTAAGAAGTATCATTTCCGCTTCCGTGAAATGGACTGTTGCTTTCGGCTGCTGTGGAGTTTCTGAAATCATAAAATGTGTTATAATTTATAACTGGTAACGCCATTATCATAAAACCGTTATAACTAAAGTTCATCTTTTTTATAAATAACTAGCGGACCCGAAAGACTCGGTACACGTCTTAAAAAACAAAATTTCTCAATTGTACCTAAACCATTCTTGAAAAACTTCAACAGACATAAAAAAGTTAATCAAAATCGGTGCAGCCGCTTAAGAGGAGTTTAATTTTATACCGCACAGAAGATTTATATGCATAAAGATGGATGACATTTTAATACGCCCTCAGATAAAATTAATGCATTACAAGAAGAATCATTTGTAATTACAAAATAATCTTCATTATTATTATTAGAATAAAAATTTACAAATTGGCCAGTATATAAAAGCGTAGCGTAACGTAAAATAGTTATTTTAAATTACGACTTTTGACACTTAAATATTATGTATTACCATGATCTAAGTGAATTTTAAAGAAGTCCATCATATCCTTTACAGCTGTGCAACCAATTTTTTGGTTCATCGGAGTTCCGTAACCGTATTTGTAATAGGTTTCCAAATCTTCCGAAAACTCAAGTCGTTTAATGTCCTCTTTTGTAAACACCTAAAAAAATTAAGAGTAAATTTAAAAAACAAAACTGGAAGAAAGAAGGCTGAACTGTTTCTCCAAGCTAAAAGGACCCTTGTCTTGTGAAGAGATGTGAAGCTAAAGATATGATGACAGATTGCCTATACTAGCGCGATTCAGGGACTGACGTAGCCGCATATCGTCGCTACAAACGATGGTGCGCTTCGTTTGATTGTAATTGGTCAATCACGGACTTCATAGATACGTCAGATTCGTCGTTCCCGTTGTCAAGTAATGTATTTATTTAAATTGTAATACATTTATATTGCTACACAGTAGATGTAACTTTGTTCTCACCACATCAGGAATACATTTTGTATTTGTTAGTTTTTTATTAGTACGTTTTTTTATATAGAAACGGGGGCAGACGTGGAACTCCTTGCCCACTACAATCTTTCGAGATAGTATAAAATAATTTCATTTAAGAAGGCGGTTAAACAGACATATCCTGGGCAGGCCCGCCTCTTTTAAATGATTATAAATTGCTATTATTAGTATAATCACAATTAAACGAAGCTACCCATGGTACGTTTATGAAGCGTAAAGGATTTAAACTTACAGAACACCAGGGCGATATTTTTTCGATTTCCCACGCCTTGTTGTAACGGCACATTTCGTACATGCTCAAAACTGTTGCAAGACTTATATCGTAGGTAAAACCAAGTCTCAATGAGATGTTGGTTATCATCTGAAAAATTTGATTTTAGTAATATAAAATTTGAGAATTTTGTAAGATATAACAATGGTTACCTCTTTATATTCTTGCTTTGATTCAAATGTTCTAAGTTGTGCTAGCGTTTCATTGTTTTCTTCGACATCTCTCGTCCATGCTGGGCAGAATTTGTAAGGCTAAAACAACATACAAAATATATAAATAGATTTGAACCTCTTATAGTAAGTCTTATTTAACCCTAATGCTCCAATAGCAGGTAGTGACAGCTTGGAGTTATTCCTACACCAAAAACAGCTAATGGACTACATTGTAATCTTGAACAAGGTTTAGTCTGGAAAAGTTTGTCATACGGGCTTATAAAAGATGGACCGTAGACCGTGGGCGTAGTAGTAGTAACATGAATTAAAACGTAACTATGGTAACAAATACCACGTCTGTTATATAAAGTCAACGTTTTATAAGATGTAAAATTACGAGTATAGGGCTTTAATCTTTGAAGTTATTTTTTTCTCAAATAGTTGGCCTAGTTTTAAAATATATACTATAAAGCTTTAAATCAGACTATACATTACCCGAAGTAATTTCTCGTCGGTCTCTTTGGGAACATCCATTCCTTCAGCCTGGTCCCTAAACAGTCCCTCAGTAAACGCACGGAATGTTGTACTAGATCGTTGGTCGTTTACATATTTGAACTGAAAACAACGATTAATAAGCCTCGAAGTGAAACGCTGTTACGGTTATTTTTCTGTATAACGAATCTTTGTTATGATAATTGATAACTTTGCTACGTTTACCAAAGAATTATAGTATTTAAATGTGGTAAATTCTTCTTTCTTGTTCTATCTCTGTGGCAGCGTATTTATTTCAAGAAATTAATGATGGGACTCAAGAAGGATCAAAAGTTTTTTTTTTTTTTTTTAAGACAATTCATTGCAGCGTAGATGTTGTACCGGTCTCCCGGGATACCTAGGTATACGTTCACGACTTACCAAGTAATCGTAACGGTTATCTGTGAACAGTCCAGGGTACTTAGACCTCCATGCTTGGGCAAGTTGCTGCGTTGACATGTAACCGTCCGTGGTCAGGTCACCAGCGTATGTCGCGTTCTGACGAGAGTTCCATGACCATTGTTCTAAGAGGTTCACGTCAGCCGCACACATGCGTTGCTGGAAAGAAAAGAGTTCGTTATCTTCTTCTTCATAAAAAATCATACGTAATAAGGATTTATTAATAATCAGTTTATTATCATACAGTTATCCTGTGATGAAGAGACTAATCGAATGGTCAGAAGATAAAACAACTAATAACATTCAAATGAATGTCGTTTCGTCTTCTGTTTTATATTAAACACCATAGATATACCACGACAGCTCATTGGTCTAGTGGTTAGTACCCCTGACTGCGAATCCATGGGTCCCGGGTTCGATTCCCGGCTGAGATAAACATCGATGTGATGAGCATTTGGTGTTGTGCTTAGGTATTGGGTGTTTAAATATGTATTTATATGTCTATTGGTGTGAATTGTCCAATAAAAAAAACGAGTGCTCTTTAAAATATAACAGTGTATGTAGGACTGATTAAATTTAAAAAAAGGGTTCTAAATAATAAATGATATTATTATGTAAACCTGAGTAGTACGGCTTCATATGGGTTGCAATGATTATATCAGTAAGGTCATAAAAATTATTGTTAGATTACAGCTTGAATTTTAATCATTTTAGGAGTTCTGATTGGTTTCTATTCATGGGACCCATTCTATTATAAGCTAATCAAAAATTTACTGTAACAAGCACGAGTTGCCTTTATAGAATATTCCATAGTGCGCTAATGGTAGCAATTCTAGTAAAAGCTACAGCCAAACACCAAATTATACCTTGAGTGGCCTTAATAATTGAACTTAAACGTATAATTTCTAATATTTATTGAAGCAGGCAGAGATTTTTGAACTAATGAAAATATAATTATTTTAATTAATATTGATCTTAACTATAGTATGAAGCCAACAAGATATGTATGCTAATTTTCCAGATAAATGAAGAATTTAACAAAGCGTTCTTTTATAGTTATCTTTGAGTGTTAATTTTCTTACGTCACTTAAGGCTTTATATTGTATACTAATTATCTATGTCTATATTCATATGATACAAATCTATTATCTATGTAGAGGTAAATATATCACGTACGTAAAATTTATACCTTTCCCTCTAGGAAAAGTATAGGCATGCCTTATCTATAAGAAATGGTCCGAGGGAAATGAAAATAAACTATTTACCATGAAATGACATTTGACGGTCACGAAAGCGTTAACTAATGGTTGGTCACGCAAAATACGCTTCTCCGAATACCATTATAAAGTTTCATATTTTTTTGTAAAAATTATTGGTTTTGATAAAGTATTCTATCGAATATGAAGGGTCTTGAAAATGTATCTTTCTGTGTTGACCTATTTATTTGTTGCCAACCAAGTATATTTTGTAATAAATTCACCTTAGCAACTGTATTAATATTTTTTTAGGTTTTGCTTTATCACTTGTGTCATGTTGCACCCTCAGTAATATAAATTCAAGATTTTGATTGATTCCACTCCGGCTTGTTTTTTGAGTAAAATTGCTTGGTGTTTTACTAAAGTCATGTTTATGAAAGTTTACATATTTGTTCTTTGATAATGTAAACTTTAGGAAGCTTTGGAAATAATTTTAAATTCTATAATTTACGATTGATGACAAAAATATATGTTGGGCCCGTATAGTACAAAAATTATGTAATATACTGAATCAGTCAGGAACAATTCCGAGTAACGACTGCAGTTTTTGGCAATACATGTATTACAAATAAGACCTACATATTAACGACTTTTTTTTATAACATATTGAAATCAAATAGGTACCTACGTGTGTAATGTGAATGTGTTTGTGTTTGTAGAATTATAAACGGGTGTAACAAAACTCATCTGTTTTTTTGTCATAGAAGGGTACAAACCCGAATTTCGCAACGTTTGAATAGTCTAACTTATTTGATATGGACACATTACTAATAAGTAACTTGTAGCAGTAAGATCAGGCGAGTGGATAGGCGCAAATATATTTACCGAGTTATTATTGTCCTTTTTCTTTCCCTCTCAGCGCTAATCTCTGGAGAATTTCACTTTACTTCAAAGGGCCCTACTAGGTATTACTAAGGTGTGTAGTTAATAAATAAATTACGTGCACAATCTTTGGGCATTGTAATGTAAACTCTATAAATAGGCAAAAAGATGCCATTTTAATTAATGAGGTTTCAATAAAAGTCGGAATTGAGAATGGTACTGTACTGGCACTCCATACATTTCTACGATTTATGTCTTAACTGTACATAAAGTCTAGCACCAGCTCTTAACAACCATATCCAGAGTCGTCAATTATCGCGTATTATTTTTATTAATAATTACCGTTACCGGTACAAAGAAATAAAAGTTTTGATTAATTGAAAACAGATTAAGTTAGCAAAAGGCACTGTAACACATTTTAACTTCTGATTAGAACCAATTGTATTGTTATTAAAATGGTTAAACCTTAATAAAAATGTTAACTAACGGGCATACTAGCCCGTAAGCTTATTAAAAAATTACTTACATTAGTATTTCTAAAGTTTCCGTTCCTGTAATTGGATATGACGTTGTTCTTGAAATCTATTAGCTTCTGTAGTTCAGATAATTCGTCCGCTTCAGGGTTGTGTGATCCGTGCCGGTTCAGTAACCAAATTGCTGTTGGTTGACAACCTAGAAACGAAAATTGCGTTTATATGTAAAGTGTTTTTTTCAGTAGCTAAATAGCGTCACACAATACCAGAATACCCTACGTTAAATTGGTTTGAAAATACGGCCACAAATTAAGCGTTCGGCATTATTAGAAGTGAGGGGTAATATGACGACTTAATTTTTAAAATGCCCTAGTCCTAGAAAAAAATGTCGTTGAGTACTATAGTATATAAGGTTTTTAATTTGTTAAAAGCTTTGCGAACTTTATGACATGCTCAGGTCTTTTTAGGCCATACTAGAAGATCCAACAAAAAACGAATTAAATATTTTTATAAAACAGATTAAACAGGTGTTTTCATACTTCATATGAAAATGTAAATCATAAAGACCATGACGACATACAATGCTAATTGTCTGGGGAGTGGTATGTTAAGATGGCGGATTTAGGGGTTTTTTTATACATAAATCATGTCTTGACTCTTGTTTATCCAAGAATTTGTATAAATACGTTAATACAACTATAAATTGGCGCGTAAGCAATTGACATTGCAATCTAACAAAATGGCGGCTTCCTTCGTTATCGTACCTTTTGCGTACCAGAGACAATTAAAGTTCGCGCTCTCAATCAATAAAATATCTTGTGTATGAGTCTGAAATTTGCTATTATAAAGATTGGTAGATAGACAAATGTATTTGTGTTATCAATTGCAGCCTTTACATTGACAAACCTTGTATTTCTAACCAATATTGTAATTCAACCTTCATAGTCAATGGACAATAAATAATGTGGGTATCGCACAGTCTTGCAAATATATTTTAAATGCATCGAGCCGTTAATAATGCCTTTTACGTCACGTTTAAGCAAACGTTTAAATTTTCTTGGCAATTTTCCAAATGCTAATGTGAAAATGCCCAAGACATATGACTCAGTCGACCTTACCATGGAAAATAAAAGAATGCGCTGTAGAGAACGCTTATTAAATGTAAATTTCATAGTATGGTTGTAAATAGCCAATTTAACTTTTGATAGATGATAAAAAATTACCTCAAATTTATATGTATGACCTGCGAGTATATTCATCTCAAATATGGCAAATTTATTTAATATGATATTTTATTAATTTAATATTTTTTCGCAGGAACTGCTTACATCTTTATCTACCGATGTCTTTTTAGTACAATTTATAATACTTAAGTTAATACGTATAAATAATTGAAATAATTTTGTTTATTCTAAAGTAAGGTTAGCGGGCTACTTGAAACGAATGCTGGAACTAGGGCAGCAGAAGTGATTGCCGTGGACACCTCAACAATGGAGTGGATAAAAGAGAGTCGTAGGCCGGTGCAATTTCCCTAAATCTATACATCTTGAATTAAGCCTGCCACGTAGAGTAGGGTCGGATCGCTAGTTTCAGGAAATAATATAATTAGCCTTTACATCGTATGGGCTAAAATGTTGGTGGTGAAAATATTAAAAATTTTCCTGGTAAATCGCAATTTGCAAATCGTTATCATGCTTTTATGGTTTTGTAAATATGTTCAAGTCATGCAATCTGTGGCTTACAAACAATCGAAAAATAACATAAATAAATATTATTAGAGATATAAATTAATTACTTAGTTCGTAGTATAAATTTTACACCATAGTCACAGAGTAGCAATGAATAGAAATAGCGTTTTCTATACTACTATAAAGAGGAAACATTTGTGTTTTTGTATGTATGTTTGTAAGGTTTTCACACAAAAGCTACTGGACCGATTTCAAAAATTCTTTCACTATTAGAAAGCTGCATGATAGGCCCATGGTTAAAACATATTGTAGATATACGTTCTATAATTCTGTACAACATTGTTTTGTTCTATCATCAATAGTTTCCACAGCGCACGCGATTACAGATTTTTTTTATGGATATTTTTTTCACACTTGGGTATTATTGCATTTTTTCAGGGACCTCTATTAAATATATTATATAGGTATATTTGTTATCAAGTAATTTTTATATATTAATTAGATTATTTATGTAAGTGTGTATCTAATAATCTGAAAGGATGTAATCAAAAACTAAGTAAAATAAAACTTTTATGATAACAAAAATATATTTATAGTCTGACGAATCTATTAAAGATTTGACACTACCACAATTGGTATCTACGCGAATGAAACCGAGGGGTATTGCTAGTAATTCTATAAAGCAGTATCTCTCTTAACTAGAAGACGAAGCATTTGTCTATTAATAAAGCAGTTAAAGTTATATCACTTCAAGGGCTAAAACTTGTTCATATATATTTAGGGCTATTAGCTAAGCTTAAGCATAAGTGACCTCATAATGGGCTCACCGGATGAGTCAGCCGGCCTTGCTCCTAGTTACCGATGTTGCGTGCAATTTGTTACTTTCAGACGGTTGACCTAACACTAATTATATTAGCCGCTAAATACTCGTATATTAGGACTAATGAGTGACAGTAATATTAATTATAAGCATAACTAATGTATGCTAGAATTCCAAACTAATATTTAATTACATATGTCTAGACTAGAAAATGCGTAAACTGTGAACACTATTAAAATAGTCGATTTCTGTGAAAGTTGCAAGTGGCTTAAAATATAATTTAAGATTATTTAGCTAAGTCGGGCTAGTAGCAAAATTTTTGAAAACGCATATGCGACCAGGAACTAGATTAAGAAATAATATTATATAAAGTTTACATATATTGTTTATGTAAAATGACACAGATCAAATTATACGGTATTATATTCACATGAATGTACTTAGTACGTACATATTATACGAACAAAGGAAAAATTTAATAAATTAATTAATTATAATTAGTACTTAGTATAAATTTTACAGCATAGATATAGGATGGCAATGAATTGAAATAGCGTTTTAATTCTGTAATGTGGTTTCTTGTGTAATATAATAAACAATGCTTTATTTAATATACTAACTGAATCTAAACTACACTAAAATCTAAAAAATTCAAATAAAATAGACAAAAGCTAATCTTAGAGTTAATTAGTCATAATTCATTTATAAAGTAGCTAATTACGAGGCAAAAGAGAAAAGAAAGAAGCTTCTTAAAAAATTTAAAGAATGAGTTTGTCTGATATTAATATTACTTAATCACATGTACGTATTTCATCATGAGTAACATTTTATATATATTGAAAGAAATACCGCAGTACAAGTATTTATTATCCCAAGTAAAAAGCAATCATCGCCTAAAGTATACAAGGGTGGGCGATCATGTGTACCTAGCTCAATAAAAACGCTTTAATGTCTAAACCTTCGAACAAACTTCGTCCAAGTAACCTAAAACATACACATTTATCACATAAAGTAATTTTTACTAGTCAAACATTGTTATTTATAGAAATAAAACAATAAATTTGTTCATTCGTCCATTACAAGAAAGCTCTAGTCTAGTTGACAAATTAAAAATAATACTATAAAAGGGTCATACACAAAACGAGTCAGAATTTTGTGAAAAAAAAAAACATAGAACTTTTACGAAATCAGTCTTATTTATTACCTTATAATCATATAGTCCGGTCAATTTAGACATCCAAGGTTACACTAATTCGCACTTGGCTGAATATTGGTAGGATTGCTCAATACACTATTATAAAGGAAATGTAAAAAGTCCTCATCGATCCGGCAAAAAAATTTACTCCGGGTCAAAGATCACAAAAATGGGTTTTTCGCGATTTTCAGCAAAATGGTTTTATCATAAAATTAGCTTAAACAAAAATTGTAGATCAGATAATTATCTATAAAAAATGTCTAAATACTTTTTTTCCTAAGAGCCACCGTTTTTGAGATATAACGATTCAAAAAGTTGAAAGAGTTGTAATCGTCATAATATGCACACGTTTCCACGCCACCTTTGAGGTAGTGTACTTAGCGCTTTTTTTTAAATGTGGTTTCACCGGTAGGCCTATTCCACTGATCTTTTATGATTCTGTTTAATTTCAAACTCTGAATCACATCATCAGAGTGTGTATTAATTAAATTTGGCTTTTGTGTGGTTAATGCTTGACGGGTTGGGCTTGGTGATGATTCCAATGATGGTGTATTAAACAAGGGTTCAAGCAGAGTTGGGGTTGTCGGTCCAGTGGCTGTAGAGGCTGATGTAGTGTTATTAGTGGTTGCTGGACTGGGGGTTGAAGAAGATGTAAAATTCTGTAGAAGTTGTGTTTCTATAAAATTACACGAAATGCCCTCAACTTCTATTTGTCCAATTTCAAAATGGGTACATTTAATATGGGCTGCACATAATAAGCAGCTCAATCGTCTGCAACGTATAATGTTAGGTGCTTTTGCACTCCATGCAAACTGATGAATCTTGAAGGTCCCTTTAAAAGGACGAAGTTTGACGTTTGCAATTTCTTGTATATTAGATACTTCATTATCAATACGAATAATTTCAATGCCTTTACAGTTACCTTTTAAACATGAAATAAAACTATCAATGTTCGATATATCTTGGCCATTTGCAACTGCATTATCGCATGTCCGTTTTATGCATCCACCTACCCCATCAGGAGCACCTTTGCCATGTCCTGCCTCGCTGAAATGCCAGTTAATGATTTCTGCTTTTGAAATTTTGCTAAGATAGTTTGCTATTAAATGAAACATTTTTTATTACGATACTGGGTAGTAGGCCCATCACTGAGTACATGCAGCTGCTTCAAATCTGGTGTAAGTAACTTTATTCTTTGAATAACAGGTTTTAAATGTGTACAAATGAACACGGGATCGTGTCTTAAGTTTTCTGATACAGCTTAAGATCCGCCAAAATGGGCTGATTGAATTTCTGATCCATATTTGCAGCAATAATTTTCTGAAAAATCGTAAAATAAGCCATATGTTGGCGTTAAGTTTTGTTTGATTGATCGAATAACTCTGTGTTGGTTTTATTTGCAAGATGTTGAAAATATGTAGGTAATTTTGTCTTAAAAATATTAACGAGTAATTTCATTAATTATCGGTAAATTCATTAATTACTTACTAATATACACCAGGAACAGGAAAGACTCACTGATCTTTGATGAAAACTCAGTAAAATTTACAAAAACTGTTGTAATAAACTACTAGCGCTCAGTCACTCAATCCAAACTGGCAAACGCCAGCCGTGTAGTGTGGCCAGTACAAAAAAATAATTGTGAAATAGTATTTTGAGTTAGCTCGATAAAATCGATTTAATTTTAGGTCTACAGAAAAGACGTGATTTTGCGTAACCAACTGTTTATTGCTAATTGTGTAGATTTAGCAAGATATATATTTAATAACTTGGTAACATTTTAACATTCAGTATACATATTATCGATAATTAATATTTATTATGAGATAACACTTGTTAATTAAGAACAGAATTTGTCAAAATGTGCTTACCACGTTCACGAACAGTCCACAGAAGGGGACATTTTAAAACTTTTCTTTTTTTTTCAACAAATTAGTAACTAAATAATTCCATATTTAGCAAACGTAAATGAAGGAATATTTGTGAATATCAAAATATATATCAGCATAAAAAAAGTATTATTTTTAAACAATCCTCCACCTGAACTAGCCCATGAGTTTGACCCAAAAACCTCAGTAAAACTATATTCGTAAACTTATCGAAGTTAGTTCTAAATATTCTATAAGAATTCTCACGTAAATATGGTAATATTATTCTAAACCAGCCCTGCGATTCTGTAACTCACTTTTCGAACTCACACAGCGGTTTTCGCATCGGCGGTCGCTCTGAAATCAGTCGTGAAGCAGTAATTTTATGATTTGGCAAAAGTGAGTTACAGAATCGCAGGGCAGTCGCTTATAATATACTTGTCGTAACTAGGCGATCTATGTATAAGGCATTCTATAAATTCAACGTACAAACGTTATCTCCCGTTTTATAACAGCATGTATGTTAAGTATAGATTCTGTAATATAGGTCACACTGGAACCTTGGGCTTTCACGGCCTCCCTTAATGAAAGCTTTGTGCAGCCAGCGCAGCTTTCTACATCGCTTGTCATTACTTGAATCGATTTTTATATCGCCTCGTTTTATACTTTTAAACTTTGTCATTAATTAAGTGAAGTGAACGAGATTATAGATTTTTGTCCTAGTAGGATAATGAGAGCTATTCGTAACATATCTATCTATATATAACATTTCATGGAAAACCGTTTGGTAATTTTTATTACTACTATGAGTTGCTGGCTTACAAATAAAGAAGAACGAGGGATAAATGTTAGTAGAACAGAATGTCATTACCCATTTTATAGATGACTCCGTGAATTAAGATGTTTGTATTAATTCCACCTTCTATAAAATTCCAATAGCAATCAATTACGTTATAGTAACAAGACGAACTAAAAATAAATAATGTTCAACAATAGGTTAAGAGGCATCTTTCTGGAATTTTCTGTAAATTTTATACAAAAAGTTGTAAAAACCATTTACTTACGTTGTACATATACGTAAGTTATTTAATAACCCCGACAACAAAAAAAATGTTTATCCAGTTTATTAAAACTCATAAAAATAAACAGTTTATTATATAGGTATGTTTTGATTCAGTTTGTAAATGGCAAAGGTCATTGATTTTTACGTCTAAGAGAAATGTATGTAATCCCTCAAGGAGCGAGAATCGTGAGTGATCTTCAAGAGAAACGTCAAGCCGTGCAACTAAATCATTGAAGGAAATAAATTTCTCATTTAATGTTACAAAAGCTTTATCCTCTGAACCTATGTATATTAATTTAGCTAATTGTATACGGATAACGTCGCGATACCAATGATTGTACGCAATAAATAATGTTAATATATTGTTGCTTATATTTTGCGCACAAACGTTCATAATTATTCAATAGCAACGATATCTAATAAATGGTGGCATATATTTGCTAAAACAGCTGAACAGTATAAAACTTATCTGTTTTGTCATCACATAATAATGAACCTAATAACCTACATATATAATTAACGATTCAATTTGTACTGTCGCTAGTGGCCACACTAGGGCTGTGTACGTTCCCAACATAAAGGGCCCGCGGTTCGTCTATGGCCCGCTTAAGGGGGCCATAGACGGACCGCATGTTGCAGTCAAGACCGACTGCAATATGCGGTTTAATGGCTAAGGTAAAGAAGTTATATATTTATATAGCCGGGATAACGTTGTTAGTGCGTTACATGGTATGATGGGTACTGATTTGTAGCCGAAGATTGTGAAATTAGTTTTCTGTACCATTATGAACTACAAGCTAACGCCAGCAGCTTTGACCGCGTGGATTTTGAGTTTTTTTTGCAAGATTTTCGGTAACCTCTTCAACATCGTTATTTGTGTATCGTATCATTACACTAAATCTTCCATCCAAGAATCCACAATAAATGTCGCGGCCGAAGGCGATTCTATAAAAAATATAAGGATTCATTTGTTTTGCAATTAAAATAATAGCCCTATGTTGCAAAGAGATTAAATAATTTTCTTACATTCCAACACGGAAACGCCTATCCTTTCCGAGTTGTGTAATGTCATTTCCAAAGAAGGCGTACCAATTAAACAAGAATTGAATAATAATCGCCTCGTATGGACATTTCTGCATACACCATTGTTTCACGTATTTGTTAACGTAACAGTTAACTTTTTAAATGAACACGTCTGAGGAAATCTATTTTATTCTGAGTACGTCCTAATTAATAGCTTATCTATCCTAATACATATCTATCTAATTGAAATCTATGCTAGAATATTTAACATCAAGGTTTTAATCTACGCAGAAGAAATCGCGATGCACAGCTCTGACTATTGAATCAAATGGGGTATCAAAAATGTTATTTCCAAAATGTTTTTCTTATATTTCCTATTTGCTAATTAAATATAAATAAATAAAACTTTTCGATGCGTCCGCGCATAAACTATGTCAAGACTAAAAATGCCGTTTTGTTTTCAATCCAGTTATGTTATGTCATCATTATGCAGTATGGAAATTGATAAACGTGTTTAAAATAACTAGGTATACTAACCGCACATCCGGCTGTTCGATGTGATAGATATTTTTCTATAATGTATATTGCAAAACAATAACTACAGTTTATATATTTTTTACATTATATCCTTCTAAATTTTAACATTTTTCAAGGTATAATACTGCTGTGGATAATTCGCAGTGCCTCGCCATTGACTGTGGCTAATTTTCACATGCTTTGCTTTAAAAGTTCCGGTTGCTTATACTTAGGTATATCCACAATGCACTGTAAATAAAATATTAACCGGCCTATAACATTCACTTAATGTTTTGGCGTTAGAAAACGAGAACGATTATATATTTAATAAAATGTTAGATATCGATATCCAATATGATATCCAGTTTATTGAACTCTAAACGTCTCAAAACTCTAATTTAAGGGCCTATTTTAATAAATTAGTTTGGAATAGTTCCAACATAAATTAATATAGATAATCAAAAACACTCTTCCGTTATATGACAGCGTTGACTGTTGCTATAATTAACCTTACTAATTATTTTAACGTGGATCTATTAGATCGTTTTGATGATTTTAGAGAACTTCATTTATCGATTCTTTAAAAGCGTCATACCACCAAAAAGTATGCGTACAATTTACTAATACACAATGTGTTTGTGATCTGCTACAACATGATTAGGAGGATTTCTGCAATATCTTGACGCTATGTATCTGGAAATGTTAGGATGGCTCAATTTCAAATTTACTCGAAGAGTTAAATTTAAAGTTCAATTTAACAGTACATTAGCGGTGCACTATGTGACCTGCCTTCTGTACCGCTATACGCCGTCGAGTTTAACGTATAAAGCTATATATGTCAAAAACTTACTGAATATTGATACACGAGCGTCGTAGATGGCGCTAGTCGTTGGATTCTTACCCTTAAGATACCTCTTTCCTCGGCAAATTAACCTTCACCAGTACTGGGCATTAGATAAATAATCAGTTAGGAAATAAAATACTAGTATTCGTAGAGTGAAGCTGTTAATTCAAGATGACACGCGATGAAACGATTTTAAATTCACAATATGCGAAGTAAACAGGTTATTACATCATCAATGTACTGACACGGTTTACACCTTTTATTTATGTCCCGTAAATTTTACTGAGGAAACTCTACAATTAGATAGACATGGCACAGATTCGTGTACAGATGCGACTACGAAATGCGACATACATTTCACTTGAAATGCCTGAGAATTGTACTCGTTGATTCTCTTTTGTATATTTAATTGTCTGATTCAAATTGCCATTATTTTCACTCATCGTGAGGTATTCTTTTTGACACATCGCTCATAATAGTATCTTATTGCTTGAGGCTTTTGGGCCACAGAGATTTAGTTTATAGGTAAGAAAGTGGGTCTTCAGTAAGGAAAGTAAAGCTGTTTGATGGACAGCCCTAATACACTTATTAGGCCCTACACGAATACAATGAATAAATCTAGTTTCTCGCCTGAAAATTTTGACAGCATATTAGACATACATAATTACGTGATATACATAAAGTTAACACTGGTCACCAGAAAAGTAGATAGTAATATAATAAAAATTCGTAGTGTATATCAAGCATACTGATGAAAATACTTAAAAATCTAGATCCTTACAAAGTTTGTTTATTAAATTATAGTAATAAACACTGGTAGAAAAATCAACATCTAAATCTTCTCCGAATAACTTATCTGTCCGCTGTTTATATTTAAGATGTTTACATATCAAATTTAAATCTTAACGTGTCAAAAGTTATTTACGAAATATGTACGGTAGTATGAACGTACATAATTCGAATAATACCGTTTTAATCGTGCACCTATATGCGCTCGAGTAAGAATTGATATATTCGAATATTTTGACAAAACTATCGCTGTACTCTAAATCTTCGCGCGGCTCATACTTAAACGAAATATAAGTAGATATACGCTCAGATACACCATTATTAGCAGTTTCCACAGGCCTTTTTTAGTTTTTATTCACGGAAGAACCCTTGCTACTACTACTTACCAGGAACCTCATGCGACCGGACCACAGGCACGCCTCTGTTGGAGAAGGTGTACGCTGTCTTCGTTCCAAACAGCAGGTACGGCTCCGGGTCAACAGACAGGCATGTCTCCGGAATTTCTTGGCCGCATACGACACTAATCAGTGCTAATGCACTGAATATATACCACCGCATTGTTCTGAAACCAAATAATGCTAATAAGTTGTATTTTTGTTGTTACTTTAGTACTAATAATCATCGCTCATTCAACGAAAAAAACGGGGAGGTTCCATCATTTCGCAATTACATATATATGTTGTATCGTTACATAACCAGAAGTCCTGATGATTCCCATGATAGTATTTTTTTTCGGAAAGGACAGTTCTGTTTCATTTGAGTCTGTGCGGAAAGAGAACTATCGAGGGATGGGGTCGCTGGAGTTCTCAATTAGATTTTTTGCTGTGTTGACAACACTAGATCCTGATTATAGTTTGACAGCTTATACATATGACATAGGGAGTGAAGAATCGCATGAAGAACGTGAATTATATAAAATTTGGGCACGAACCATTACTTTACCATGAGAAAGTAACGCTGATTACTTTAAACGCTTTATTTTTAATTAATACGCATAACTGCCACGCTGGTTCTTTTTTCGCAGTCTATTAAGTAAATACCAGAAATGCGCCTAATAAGTGCTCTCTTTAATAGAGTTCAAAAAAATATTGATTAGAAACTGAAATGAAAGAGTTATAAACATACGGAAGTAAAGTACCTAAATGTATTTTATTCTGAAAATAAAACAAACGATTATAAGGAATCATGATAAGGATATGATGATGATATGTTGATTAATCTGTTCCTCAGAATTAGAACTCAGTACAAACACATTAATAAATCAAAGCTTGAATTTGTATGAAGTTTGTTTTATAATTAAAAATCAATTTAACAATGTTTTATAAAGATGGTGATTTTGTAAAAATTTAGTTCATATGACTAATTACACACGTATATAGACTCAAGTGTGCCAATGTATTTTAGCTATGTAACCTATATATTTTATATTATTTCAGCGATCTACATTATTAGTCATGAAATAAATAAAAAATATCCAATGGTCTTTGTCCCAAGGGAAGTACGCGTAACGCGAGTATTACATAGATTTTTAACGCGTAGTTGAAGAAAAATTTACGATTCGTAACAAATACGCCTGGTATTTTTTGGTATGAAAGCTGAGCATATACAAGGTATTCAAAATTGTATCTAAGTTGTAAATTGTGTTTGTGTGTATTTTATAATATCATATTTGCTATTTAAATATAATCTGTGAACTTAATAGTTAATCGTAATCTTAATGTCTATAAAATTACCTATGCATCTTTATGTATATAATTCTACTGTACGTGTGTATGTCACTGAACTCCTCTTAAAGGGCTGGACCGATTTGAATGATTTTTTTGTATGCGTTTGAGTGGCGCTGTGTAGATTCAAAAATCAGCCAAATACTTTCTATTCGATATTATTTCGATACTTTGTTATCCTAATCGCTTGAAATATCATGCAGGACCGCATGCAGAATAATGTGTACATTTTGAATTAATTTAGTCTTTTGAGATTTAAATTCGCGATATAATTAGTTGACGTAATTTATTATAAACATATACAAGTTTTTATTACCTACTTGGAAGTTGATTAAGTAGATAAGTTGGTAAATTTTTCAAGGAAAAATGCCGCGCCTAAAGTCAGTAAGTAGGAATTGTAATGAACGGAAACGGTTTATGAGGTAACTTATAAGTCAGTGTAAACATCCACGTGTAGTTAAATATAATAAAACAGTATAAAGTAACATGAACTAAAACAAATAACAGATTAACAACACTCCACAAATTAATACCTTTACGCGGGAACACTGTTATATTATCTTTGGAAAGCGCGGAAAACGTGCCACTCCACGGAGGTTTTAAGCGCGAACTGGCGAAGGAACCGGTTCGGGTGACCATCTAGTAAAAATAATTTATCAAATATTACTCAAAGAATGCGCTTATAGCTAAGGAAAGAAATAATATGTTTTATAGCTAATCTTTAGTTTATTTTTACATTTTTCGGTACTGATTTACTAAATATTAAGTATTACATACAGTATACATATATTAAATTTAATTAAGTAATTCAGGTTGCAAGTGATCACCGCGAATAATATTTTTAAATTCATAAATACTATTGTGAAAAATATCAACATGAGAATACACAGAATTATAATACTAATCTACCACTATAATAAATTGGGTAGCTATTTGTAGATTGCAAAATAGAAATATCTCTCTATAAAATCTTAAATACTACATTTAAAAAGCTATATCTGCCGAAATTACGGTAGTCTGCCACAAATGGTCACACTGACACCGGCTAGAGACTTCACGTGTGTAATAAGCAAATGTGATGATCACCGGTGTGGCCCTGAACCGATATGATTGTCCAAATGAATGCATTGAAAGTTGACAAAAAATGTTATACAACAAAAATGACATTGAATTTATAAGCTACTTTGAAATATTCTTCTCGCTATTGTTAAGCGAAGAGAATCAATTT
Organism: Pieris napi; assembly: GCF_905475465.1. Lineage (NCBI taxonomy): Eukaryota > Metazoa > Arthropoda > Insecta > Lepidoptera > Pieridae > Pieris > Pieris napi. Next base: position 6,323,405 of record NC_062238.1, on the reverse strand, counting down.
TCGAATGGTGCGTTTGTTATGGTATTTACAGGTTATAGCCATAATATTGATATGATATTACCAATTATTGGTATTGAACGTACCAATTAAAGTAATTAATAAAAGTAACTGTCTTTATTATTAGTAAGCATTGTGTTACTATAAATAGGCGAATGAAAAATAACAATTACAAAAAAAGATTTTACCCTAAGCATTGCTTTTTAGTTTAGTGCTTTTTAGTAGGGTTGCCTGAAAGAGATCGCTTGGTAGCGATAAGGGCGCCCGTTGCATCCCTTATAATTTATGTTACTTGTTTTTATTTGAAATGTTTCTTAATTAATAAATAAATATTGTAATATTACTTAGAGCAGTTTAGACCTAGTAGCTTAAGCGTACTCTCAACCCTAGAGTCGTAAGTTTGAATCGCGGCTGTCCATTAATAAACTTTCGTGTCTATATGCGCAGTTAACTTGCTGGTATGGAGGAGGAAAACTTCGAGAGGAAACTTGTATGCCTTTACTGTCGCCGCACACGTGCCACACGCCACAGCCACAAACGCCGCCACGAGAAGCTAGAAGCGGCTACAAAGGTAGCTGAAGCGCGCGACAGCCACTTGTGGCCGGTGGTCGACACTTGCGGTCGGTGGCTGCTACTTTTTTTAACCCTTGCCTGCAGTATCATAATGGACTCTGACGAAGAAGGTTTAATTGCGCTACTTTTGATAAAAAGACGTCGTCGTAGAAGTCGAAACCGTAGTTATTGGATACACAGAAAGACATTAAATATACCCCCTCACCACGACAAGTCGGTAATCGACAACCATTGAACTATACATGATGAAGCAATTGGCCTCAGTGAAAATATGATGAGGCCATATTCTGTAATATATTTGGACTTAGACAAAAAAGTTTTCAATTATAGGTTAAGCCGTGCCAGACGTTGCATTGAGTGTACCTTCGGCGTACTAGCAAACAAATGGAAAATATTACATCGACCATTAAACACTTCTGTTCATTTCTCAGAAGACATTGTGAAATCTTGTTGCATTTTGCATAACTTTATTCGCAATAGGTGAAATCATCCCTTCCATTTTCGTCACACTTTGAAAATAGTGGGACTCGAAAATATACAAAATACAGGCTGGACAGTAACACGAGCGTCTACTGCAAGAGATAAGTTAAAAGATTATTTTATGAATGAAGGAGCAATACCGTGGCAAGAAAATAGAATATAAATATATAGTTTTATATTATTTTATTAAACTTACCTTCAATGTTCTTTTCTTTGGCAGTTTTATTCGAAAAATTTCCCACAAACAATTCGCAGATTTCTACCCAAGCCTTCACCGTCGACTTCAGGTTAACTGAGGCAAGGGAGAGAGGGGCGCGGAATCGCGCGAGTGGTGTGTGGCGGCTTTTTGTGTCGGCGTTTAGTGGCCGGTGCGAGCTACAAGAAGCAAGCTTCGACGATTTGTAGCGTGTGGCCGCCACCGGCGCCAACCGTGTGCGGCGAGTCCATATAAAATGTATGAACATTACAGGAAATATGCCAGTGGCCGCGTTTTGTGGTTGTGGCCGGTGGCCCATGTGCGGGGACCCTTAGATCAAAAGAGTTGACGGCGTGTTTCAGACAGAAGAAATCACCTATTAGGAAAAAATATCACGTAACAGAAATTAGGCCATAACCAAGGGTTGTATCGTCACTGGGTTTTGGTCTTTAACAAGTTGTTATTGAGTACAATTTTCTCCTCTTTAACGGTCTTATTATTGTACTATAAATATTTTTTATTTGAATAATATCCTTTCACCTTCTTTGATTTTCAAAGTAAAACAAAAGTGATAAGGACAAAATTATTCTTTTTGAGGTATAAAGTACGTATAAATAATTCATCGTACCTCACGTTGTATACGCACACATCTCACAACATAATGACGTCATCTTGAGACACATTTTCCACAAAACCTTCTCATGTTACCGAAAATGGATAATGCTGGATCGAAGAGACTCCGCTCAAAGATATTGGATGTTGTCATACTTTTACTTCGGTGTTTTATTCTTAAACAATATAATGATATAAAAAAACTATTACGTGAAACATAGCTTTACTTATAATGAAACGCGCAAATACTATTTTTATAGTTAAATATAGAGAGTTTATTATGTATTTTTATTAGTAGACAAGAAGACCAAGTGAACTTCGTGTCGTCAACACATACAAGTGTGTATCGTCTTAATACAACATTTTTAAAACAGACCAAAGAGATCGGACCTTCGACCTCGGAAATACAGCTATGAAACACAAATTTCAGAACTGATCTATAATAAAGAGATAGTGAATTTTTTTTAGTTCTAAAAAGACAAACGATATCAAGTATTTCCCAGCTAGGAACAGTTTTTATTGGAAAATTCAATTGTCGTTTTTAGTATTTCTCTTTACTTATTTACGTTTCCCGTTTAAACCTGATCACAGATGACAGATGGTCTAAAACAGTAACAAAATGGACAGGTCCAAAAGGAAAAAGGAACAAAGGAAGACTAATAGAGCGATGGGCCGACAGGATGGAAAGGGTAGCTGGAAGAAAATGATTGACGATGGCACAAAATAAATTAGGATGGAAATATTTGGAGGAGGCCTTCTCCCGGATAGGGGCCGCATCTTAGAGTAGTTAAAGTTGTATTCATATTTATTTTTGTTAAATCTATATCAATAAGATGTGGATGAATAAAGGCTTATTATTATTGTAAACCGTCCCTGAACTTGCACAAATATTTCAAGATCAAACTTAGTCAAATCGGTCCAGCCATTCTCGAGTTTTAGTGAGACTAACGAACAGCAATTCAGCAGTGTTGGCCTAGTGGTTTCAGCGTGAGACTCTCATACCTGAGGACGCAGATTCGATCCCCGGCTGTGCAACAATGGACTTTCTTTCTATGTGCGCGTTTAACATTTGCTCGAACGGAGAAGGAAAACATCGTATTTTTATTCGTAGATAAAACTGACACACGGCTAACGCCATGTGTGAACGGTCATTGACTTGTGACGAAAGGTGCACTATTCAAACCTAACATAGTGACCTTAATACTAGGCGTAGAAAGTACGTCGCAACTTATTGTTTGACTTTTCTCCGAGCTTTAATTACGTTGATAAAAGCGATAATATGTGTCGAGATAGGGTTGCGTTCAGTCATGAAAACAGTCTATTTGGTGTCTCTAAACTGAACTTTAATACAGCAGTCATATCTGTTGTATTGCTATCTAATGGATAAACTATGTTCCTAAAAAAAAAAACTTAAATTAGTAGTTAATACTATCCACTTATGGCTTTTGACAGAATTTTAGTTCGTATACATGAAAATAAAAAAAAAATCTACTTTTTAGTAATATGCTTTTTGGAGATTACGCCGCCATTTGCAAATTATTTTTTCGGGATTTACAACTTGACATGCCTGTAGAAAAGCCATCAATGAAACAGACGCATATGTGGCATGACACTGATCTTGATGATGATCAAATTAATTTCTTGTCGAAATTTTCTAACTTATGCTGTTGTTGAAGGACATGTACTATTGTTTAAACAATAAATCAATGGCGCTACAACCTTTTAGGTCTGGGTCTCAGATTTCTGTATCTGTTTCATGATCATTTATCAATCTAATACGCAAGGTGATCAGCTTTATATGCCTGACACACGCCGTCGACTTTTTGGGTCTAAGGCAAGCCAGATTCCTCACGATTTCCTTCCGTCCGAATGTTAAATGCGTATAGAAAGAAAGTCAATAGGTGTACAGCCAGGGATGAAGACAATAGGCCATCGCAGCTGTAGTACTGTTTAGCTAAGTATAAATAATAATGCATTTCGACAACCCTAACCTAACCATTAGATAAGGTGGTCTGGATTTCTTAACGATGTTTTATTTGCTTTTTACGGTGCAGCTTGCGTTATGAAATGCGAACTATAAGATAATCAACGAATATATTGTAATATATTTTTAACGTATTGGTACATCGCATGATGGTTGTCTGTGTTGTTTGTGAAGATTTACATCTTATAACTAAATTAAATTATGTAACTAACTTTGTACGCCAATAAAAAGTCTTCACATATAAACTAGTAATTAGTTGGATTGATGCAAACAAAATCATTTTAATCTAGACTACAAAAAAAACACAATAAACAAACTAAATTAGTTGAGGAACACTTAGTAAATATATAAGATACGTTCAACAACTCGCTTGATAGTAATATAATATATTACTATCAAGCGAGTTCTTATTATTAAATGAAAGAATATTTCTATTACGGCAACTCTAGTCAACACAGTGATTTGCAGATAATCCCTCCATCGCCTGATCCTTCCCTCTTTCTTTTCCCAATCTATTAAGGCAATATCAATTCGGATATAAGTCCTAATAGATGCGCAATTCATTAGTTTCTCTTTAAAATACTAAACAACTTAGGTCGTTGGGTCACATATTGAAAAATAATATTAAAACTAAAAGTGTTTCTCATATTGTTGAAGCTGCACATAAAGGCAGTCAACAATATGCACACGACCTCAATTTCCCTGACCACTGACCCGATACCTGTGCAATGTTTTATAGCTTTTATTCTCTTCTACCATATATTGCTAACTTTGCGTTGAATTAGAGTCGTAACGTACTCGTACAAAATCAAAATCATTTATTCATATAGGCAACACAATGTACACTTATGAACGTTAAAACATAAATATATATTAAATGCTTCTAATTTTGCATTAACTGCCAGTTCAACGGCGTAGAACTGAAGTAAAACACTGGCAATAAACCTTCCGCCACTCTTTTTAATCGTCAAGTTTTTAGTAGTGCGCTCATCTGTTATTTGCTATATTAAATGTATCGATATCATGCCTATTTTCACCTGGTTACGAAGAAATGTGGCAAGGTGGGCAAAGGCACCCGTGATTTTTAAAAATCTTTATGTAAATTGCCGTGATGTACACGATATATAATTTAAATAACAAGTGAACAAAATGTTTTCACAAAAATTAATTCAAAATAATTTCATTAAAAATACCAGCGGCCAAATTTGATAGGCACCTTGGTCGATATACATTCTTCTAATTATAAATATACATAAAAATTTGGTTATAGCAAATAACCGATGTGCGCACTAATCTCGAAAACACTCTGTTGTTCTATTTTTTAATATGCTATAGTGCCGTGTTTAATTCAGAGTAGTTTTCTTTACATATACAACACCGTAAACATTTTTATAAGAAAAAAAAACTTGTTGTGTACACTCGTTAGAAGTTGTACTTCTTTGGCGCAACTATATAACTACTAAATAACAAGGTCTTTTAAAAAAAATATCTTTCGCCTTATTCTACGTTTGTAGAAAAAACGACACACAGTAAAAATTAACTCTCATCATTTTTCCCTAACACGCCAAAAGAAGTATAATTTCAAAAATATTAAAGTGGGATCGGATAAGAAAAGAATTAAATATGTATTTACAATGTTAAAGACTAAGAAACATCATTAATAACGACTTTTACAGGACAAAGAAAGAAAAAGCTTAAATTAAATTATATTTATTTATTGTGATATAATATAAAACAAAGCCGTGTTAGTTACACCACTTATAACTCAAGATAGTCTGGACCGATGTTAGTTATCTCTTTTTTGGTGGATTCTTCTCCGCTCCGAATAGCAGAATAAGTAATAAAATATCGGAGACTTAAAAAAAAAATTATTTTACTAATGCAAACAGCATGTGGTGCCATCTGTTGACAAAATTACGCATATAAAAGAAACCTACCACTTTGTTCTTGCACCGGATAACAAAACAAAAAATTTTGTATATCAGAAAGTGCTTTAACATGCAGTATCCCAATATCTAGAGAGAAAAGGCCTAATGTGTAAAACTGCCATTCTTTCTCGCAATGGCAAGCAATAAATCATTTCTGTATTTGCAAAAAAAGTTTAGCTAAAGTTAACACGATATTATTAAACAGACAGAACGAAGTTAGCCGGGTCTGCTAGTTGTGATATAAATGCAAGACAATAATATTGGTAGGCAGGTAAAGTAGCTATCACAGTTACTCAAATCACGTGATTACATACATCTTGTAGGGTCGCTAGCCACTAAATCGAGAGTGTGGATCACCACTGGTTCAACCTCGACTTGCCCATATCGTGGCGAGAGCATCGGAGAGGTGCCTCGCAAGAGTCTGGAGCCAGCTTTAGGAAGTTGGCTGTGCTTGACCACCCTCAAGGTGATGCTTTGAGCCAAGAAGCGCCTCATCGGAGCTATGAAATATAGGATGCACTTGTCTTTCTACGTACTGCATTGTGCATTATCTGCATATGCCCTGTATATGGCCTGTCTCAATAGCCGCTGTGGCTGAATCAGCCCGAAGGCCAGCAATCAAATTTTTTGCCCATACAAAAACTAGTAACTTATTTATCAGGTTCTACAGTTAAAATGAAACAACGTAGTTAACTCTCAAAGAGTTTAATTATAATTATTTTGTTCTTGGAACTGGGAAAACATTAGTTCTATTTAAACGCACCATAATTTTAAACATTAATATATTTTTTTTATATAAAGCATTTAAAATATTCAATTTGGTTTAACATTATATATTGTGAATTAATGTGACGTAAAGAATTATATTGTACAAACACATTTAAATAGAGAATTTCGCCCTACTACAAACATCTTTAAATTGAAGCGATAGATATCAATTATATCAAGAACAGTAGGCTTATTCCAAATATAGCAATAATACTCCGATTTCAATATACAGGTTTTGTACTACACAATTTAAAGGTACATCATCCTACTGATACAAGTACTATATTGAGTTTAGGGAATCAAACTTTGGCTATTCCAATTTCAAACAATTATAGGAAATCGCTACGGCTTTTACACATATATAATACAATAGACATCGGATATAATGTCGTATCTGTTATAAGTCCTTACTAAAAACTATTTTATACTCTTATTACATTAAGGCCGATTCACGCAGAAGTCACATTTCCCGCTCTCACTGTTTATAGCTTCACATTATTCTGAATCATTTAACATTTAAAATATTAACGCGTTCAATCATCTTAAAATTATTTAAGTAGACTTGAAACATTTATCTGAGTTACAAGCTGATACAAATTCTACGCATTGGCGTTTAAGTTAAAATACTCTCTTTTGTGATTTTTTGTTAATAAAATTAATTATAAGACAATTATATAACATGCGTAAATAATTTATATTAAATTATAAAAATTATGATTCAAAAATATTTTCATATTAAGACTTTTATAAACTAAAGCATTCAAATTAATTGTTTCGTTTATGATGATGCAAGTAGAACAAAGAGTTAAACGTTTTGCACGGTGTTTTAAATAAGTTCGTAATTGAGCATTTCCAAGGTAAAATATCCTCATTGTCTAGCGTTGATTCAATTTGGCTCATAATATTGATATATTTATGTCCCACTCATGAATGCTTTTATTCATTTTAGCCACACCCCGTGTACATTTAAAATAACACGACGCACTGGACCAGTCGTTCTTAACATATTGATATATTCCATATTGTACTCTAAACACTTACAAAATAAATAAACTAATACTTAAACAATTTTGTTTTTATCACGTTCAAATAGGGACATGGCCTAGATAATGGCATAAGTACGTAAGTGTTAAATATCATTAAAATCTACAATCACAACAATAGATGCTAGTCCTATCTTATTTTATTAGAAAAATAACACTATGCAAACTTAAAAGGCCTAACAGTCTCTAGTTTAAAAAACATTGTGAGCTTTTAAATAAAAATTTAGCTTGCAATTAGATATAATCTGTGGTCTGATATTTGTATTTAATAGATAAATGTGTCCAAAAGTTGTTAGAGTCAAAAATTGAGAAACGTCAAAGACACTGATTTACAGTGAAAATAGTGCAGGTTTTTTAAACTGTTAGAAGTAATAGCTCCCAAAATATCACTTCTAAATACTGAATAAATTTTTCATACAATATTCCAAAATAGACTTTAAAGTAAAATGCAGATAAGATAATGTTGTTATTGGTTATTGATGATAAATGTCAATAAAGAGAATAAACTATGTTATTAACATGTAGTAGTAATAATATATTAGGATTTTTCTAGTTTTCATAGTCTGTGTTAAAGGGATTTTCTAGGTTCTATATAAACTTTGTCTATTCAAAGAAGTTTGTCTATGACCTAAAATTTGAAAGCTTTAATTTCAGTTAAACCCGAGGCCGTACTCTTAAAACTTAACGATTATTTACAAATTAATGTCGTTTATTAAATGCGAGTCCAACGTTGTTTAAAAATGATTCGGTGATCGTCACCCTTAATAACTTAAAAACAATGTTTCATTTTCTGATCTACAATAATAATAAAAAATTGAAACACCCATGAGCAAACGATTACAGAGTAAAGGCGGACGTAATCATTAGATATATTGGTAGCTAAAATAGGTACTACTTTTAGAGTTCAAGCAACTTCATGTACATTAAGATATCTTGTTAAGCTTAATCTAAGTCCCTTCGTCATATTTGTTAATCCATATTGATTTATAATACTGATGGATGTGATCGAGCTCGCCCAATCACAGCTGCACAGCCTTAAACCTTCCATTATCATTATATTACTAAAATAGAGCATCTATAGTTCTTGTGACTAAAGAATAATGACGCGATACCTTTTGTTTTGCAGTTATGTATATTTGCGCGTTCATTACAAAATATTTCTTTGTGACGCCAATTTATCATAAAGTGGTCCAAAAATACCCTCAACGTTTAAGAAAATATATAAAATTGCAGCTTATTAAATCTTCAACTGTCAAGTTCTTTAGCCACAAGGTTATTTTACATCGACGTCTACACACCGATAAACATTAGATGAAAACTATTTACAAAACAGTATACCATCCAAAATATCACACTACACCGTTAATTTCCTTCCAAAAATATAGTCTGTTATATCACAACTAAGCGCTTAGAGGTGGCGGTTTTTGGGGCGCGATTCTATTATCAGCTGCAAAAAGCCTGTCTAATTCGTCGTCTTCATAGAAGACAACAAAATGTTCTGGCTTCGCGACGGCTTCAAAGATTGAGCAGACTGAAGGTTTTACGTTGTAGAAGTATAATGGTTGCTGTCTCGCGTGAAAGTCCGCGGTCAGCTGCTCTATGCTCTTTGCTGCCGTGTAGTCGGCGCTGTAGATGTGTGTACATTCTATGACAACAGGAACAGAATTGCTGGTCGCGCATTTGGTTACAAGACGTCGGACATAATCAACTGAAGGGAACATGAGACAGCGGTCCGGTGTTATCATCAGATACTCTAATCCTTGCTCCGTCTGAAAATTAAAAAAAATTATTATTAATATATGCTTATACTTTTGTTTTTATGCAACAATGGAGCTAGTTTTATCTTACAACATAAAAAGGCATTACGGAATTATTGAAAAGCAAAGTTGAATATTGTTTACGACAGTTTAAGCTGGGCATTGTTCTACTGACGAATGATTAAGTTATTTACACAATAAATATTATCGTATTTGTCTTACTCATAGGAGGATAAATGCTTTGCATAATTTTAGATAAGGTGAAAGATTGTGTTGCAATGTAGGTATCTTTTGTAATGTAAATGACTATATAGAAGCATACTTGTATAGTATATAGTATTTTCGTTATATTAGTAATATTTAAAACTAAACTGTAATGTAGAGTATAATTTTATACTAGAGATTTTATTTAAAAGGCAATTCAGAGATTCAGATTCAAGATAGGTCTTTAAGTTCTCTTATAGACCCTCTGTAAGTTATCGCGGAAGTTAAATTAAATTAATTTAAAGGTTAATTGACATCACAATCTTTGACCGAAGAGCTAGCAGCTACCTCGGACAAAGATTTATTCTAGCGATTCAAAGGGGGAACGCTGCCAGTATCATCGGAACCTTGCCTAAAGGGACTCCTTTTAATAATATATTTTAGTTATTATATCTTAAGGTGAGTTTTGTTTTAAAAATAAGGAGTTAGTGAAGAGTTTGATTTAACCGAAATAATGCATGATAAATTATTTAACTTAAAAAAAACAATACGTTATTACGTATTGTATGTATATAATATTGTGTACTAATATTTTAGTACACAAGGCTTTTTCACTGCAATGTTAATCTCACGTGTCGTATCAGTCGACATTGGTGGCGTTTCAAATTTCCATAAGCGACCACCATGAATAAATAGCAAGAATAAGAATTTTAAAAAGGCTAAGGTGGGGCATGGCGCAAAAAGGTTGGGAAACACTGGTTAAGATCAAAAGTAACTTATTGTCGTATCTCTTTGTATTCGGAAATTAATCATTATTGATGCAGTAGCAAGGCGAGAAAGTGTAACTGACAATCACGATTATTACGTATTTTTAAAGAGAAAAAGAAGTCTAGAGTTACAATTTTTTTTATCAATTAAAAAAAAATATCGAGCCGAGATATTTGTATGGGGTCGGTTGGAAAACAAGTTTATATCGTGAAATATATTTAAAAAGATACTCACTTTAAGCATCTCAACAGAAAACTTCGGTCTAGCTGCGTGATACAGAATAAATACGATGTTAACCACGACACCAGTGAGGATTCCCATCTCAATTGGTAAAGCCAGGCACAGCACGAAGGTTGTCAGTCCAGGTATCAAGTCCAGCTCTGAAAACAATATATGACAAGTCATTTTGTGTTATTCCCATAGAACAATTAGCACTTATATTGAAGGCACGTCATAATGCGAAAATCTTACATAAAAATTGTATGTTAGTGTTAATTTTTAGTAGGTATGTTTATTGTTTGCGTGTTAAATTTTTTTTAATAATCATATTTTTATCGTTACATTTGCTTTTTTCTATTTTATTTCTGTTTTTGTAAGTTATTAGTTGTCTTTATTTATATGAATTAATATTTCAATAAATTTTTTTGTATTATAAATTAGGTTACGCATTTTTACCTTTCTTAACAATTTTGTTTTACTGTTCTCTTAAATTATGGTGACAGGCCAACACTGCTTCATATGTGTTTAATTTGTAAAATTAAATATTATCTCTATTAGGTCTTGTCTTTTAATTATAGTAAGTAGTACGCATAAGTAGTTGTTTCGAACTATGTTTTGGTATTCCACAATGGACTTTTATTACCGATGACTCTTCATGGATTCCATAGATCAAAAAAAATTGTTGTTTAATTACAAAAACATATAATATTTTACGTCAACAGTCTATAAATACAATTGATAGAAAATAGAAATTCTATTGATTTTATAATGGAATGAAAAGCAATCTTTCAAGCCTGTAATTACACATACACTAGATCATGAAAACGTAACCACAGGTTACGTCATACATTTGAATTTCCCTTAGTTTTTCCTGTGGTAAACCGCATTAAGTGCTATAGAGATTTCATGTAGTTCAGCTATATAGGTATGAAAATCGTAAATAGTTTATTTACTTTTAAATATACATTTTATCATTCTGTTTTAGTGTGAAAAAAAAATGTATGAATATAATTTTATTCATATCCTTTTGTTTCAAGAATGTAATGTCTAAAAATATACATGTCATTTTCTATTAATATTATTCTTAGTGTATGCATGTTTGTTATTTAATTATGTCACAAAGAATTACTGTGGTAGGTGTGGTGTGTGGTAATAAGTTCGTAGGCTAACATAGAAAAAATCTTTTTTTTAAATAGAATTTTATTTGATTATTCAATAACAAATCAATATTCTATTCTAATATTCGCACCTTCGCGAGCGATACAGTGAATATAGCGGTCATACAATTTTTCGATACGACTTTTATAATACGATTTGTCTTTAGCCTCAAAATAGACTTCATTTGTGTTATCATCACCACCAGGATGTTTTCTCGCGATCCAACATAACAGGAAGGTTAGTATAATAATACTATTATCGCATTAACCGCTGTTAAAAATTATAACAAAATATCCAATTTACCTTTTATAACATTATTATGTAATTTAGTAACAAACCTTTGTTTTTTTATCAACATTAACTTAATTCATCACGCGAAACTTGGTAAGTAGGTTACAAACGTCTAACAAAGTATTGCTGTCAAACAAGTAATTACTTTCTTGTTAAGTACGTGCTTGTGGAAAATATTTTGCTTAATAGTGTGTTAATGGGTTAGTAACATAAAGATTTTAATAGACGTAGACGAAGTTCACTGAGAGAGGATAATAATTCCAATATACATTATTGTATAAGGTGATTAATATAAAGAAATATCTTTAAAGAAAATCGAGTGAGCGAACCATTGAAGGTTCTTGGCCTCGTGTTTGACTTACGGATTCATAATTAGCGCTATGTTTCGACTCTTTTTATCATAAAACAGTAGGTTTCGGGACAAAGATTCCTTTTTTACGAAAAGAAAAAAAAAGCTGTGTGTGTCAACTACGACGCACGATTGGAGTTTACTCCTTACGAACGATAAAATGGCGATAATGTTCTGTGGCTGTCGACCATATTTTCATACTAAAGGTGGTAAGAATATATGTTTTTATAATATAAATGTTTGTAGTAGTAATAAAACGTACCTACATCATCTATGCCCAAATAGGATTTTCTTTCTGTGACCAAAGTTACCTTTATAGTAAGAGAAGAATAAGAATGAACAATCTTTTTAGTTTTAATTTCACTGACCATTACTATTGACAAAACTCTATGGCACGCTAGACAATCTACTTTTATTTTTTACACCTGTCAACACTGACAATGTTGTAACGTGGCTGTCAAAACGTGAATTCAAAATAGAAAAGTCTGTGTAATGTATTCCATCTCATTCTTTTACACGTTAAATCCTACAGATATATGTTTGTCTCTTTCTACATAACGCCTCAACTTTTCGTGTTACACATAACGCCTCAACTTTTCGTGTTACACTTGATTTTACTCCTCATAAAATTTCCGTACCGGGCCTTATAACTCAAATCGTTTCTTAAGGAGTAAACTCCAAAAAATTTGGTGCGCCACTCAGGCGTTTATTTTGTAGAGGTCTTTATAGATCTTTGCTATTAGACAAAGCCTAGCCTTGTTTTTCTGAATTGAACAAGTAATCTTAAAGGAGAAACCATCTTCTATCTATTATCTTTTATAATTTAAATAAATTACACAACAATCTAAAAATGAATAAATAATGCGTATTGTGGGATAGTAAGAATTACATCAACAAAAATAATATACTCACTCTTGGCTCTCCACATGGGTTTGATTACGTCATATTCCACCATGAACAGGATAGCAGAGATGATGACTGCAGCCAGTGCAGCCTTCGGGATAAATTCAAAGTACTGTGTAAAGAACTGTAGAGCAAGTATCACCATCAGACCTGGAAACAATGACAATGTTAAAACATCGTGAAGAAATGCCTCAGTACTAATAATCTACTTGCCTATCAAGAAAAATAAATAATCACGAAGCATTTGAAAACCGTGTTTTTTTAAGAATTAAACTAAATAATTAAACTTAAAAAACTTAAACTAAACTAAACTTAATTAAACTTATTCTAAGCCGAAAATCAGGATAACAGCGAAGAATTTATATTGACTAAATGAACATTGAAATTATAAAAACTATGGTAAAAAAAAATATAGCAGAAACAGTTTTATCGGAGAAGGTACTATTTCATGCTGCATACCGCAATAAAATTCCACAACAGAAACTTAATTAAGTATTGTGTAAGCCATAAAAAGCGATAATGTTGTGCATAGCTAAATGTTTCATTTCGCCACATCTCACATTTGACAGTTTATTTCATTGCATTTCAATAATATGCTTATTACGCGCATTGGTTATTTATATGATATCTAGTACACGTGTGTGTACACGTTATCTTCGCAAGAAACAAATCTGATAAATAAACATTGCAAAAAACGATTGCATGCAATTGAAAGAATATTTCATCAAAATTAAAAAACTGAGTTTCTCCTAAGCTTAGACAAATGTAGTAAATGACAAATCGATACATTTTGAAGGGTAATTAAATCACTGCAAATATGATACAGGTATCAAATGTCAATAAAATTATAGATAAATTCAGCATATGTGTGAAATAAAATAGCGATTGTCATAGCAGCGAAATTGGTTCTGGTTATTCAATCAGAAGCCCTACTTATCTTTTCGTGACTGAGACGAAAAGAAGAATATACCGTCTCTGTAGATTTAAAATAATAGCTAGGTATTCTACGATATCGTGTGCATCTTCCTAAAGTTACCGAGGGTAGAAAATCGAGGTATTGATACTAAAAACTTTACGTCAGTTTTTTTATTGTGTTTATATACACTTATTTTCCCAATCTCTGTTTCATTTGTTATAAAATAAAAATAAATATGGTTCTATAATCTATACCCTGAATCAATGTTTGTGTCACGCACATAAAACCTCTCCGAAGTGTTTGCGAACGGGTCCAATCACGAGCCACGAAACTGTCGCGCATAATATATAAGTAGCACGTAAATCTAAATCAGGGTGTCGATTTTAGGAGTACCTATCGATTTAAGTGTCTTAATAATTATTTTATATTTCAATGCTACTATGTTTAAGTACCTAGGTAACTTGAAGCTATAAACATTTACAAATAGATGAAGTGCCAAAAATTTATTTCTACTAACTCTGATACTAACACATATTTTTGCAAGGTCTTTTAAGCTTTCAAGTACTATAATAAAACTATTAAAACGTTGAGAATAAAATTAAATTTTCTTTAAAGTATCAAAGTTGATCAGTAGGTTAGAAACGTACAAAACGTATTAAAAATAATATTTATTGTATTAAGAAATAAAAAAAAATCTTACCAGTATACAACCCGTTGAACGTGGTCTTAACTCCCGAGCCATTGGACACCACAGACCGAGCCAGCGATCCTCCACCCGGGTACGCTTGCATAAAGGAATTGCCAAGATTCATCAGACCCAACGCGATCATTTCCTGAGTGGCATCAATTGTTTTCCCTCCAGAAAAAGCCTTGCAGATCGCTATATCTTCCAGTAAAACTATTAAGGGTATCACAAGAAGACCCGATCCAAGTTCTGAGACCATATCTACGAAGTCTGCAGTGGTATTGTCAGCTCGAACGTAGGTAAATGGTGGGACGGTTGGCACTGGTACTCCAGAGGGAATCGCGCCTGTGAAATTGGAGTTAAAGAATGCTAAAATCATAGAGGTGGTGATGAGTTATCAGGTTTCTAGAGATAAAAATGAGATGGCATTGTTAGTCGAAACATAAAGCCAGTGAAATAAGATCTGATAAATACATAATAATTATTAAATAACATCATATCGAAGGTATTCAAAATAATCTTAAACTACAAAATATAAATGATTAAAGTTTAATAGTAACAAGTATGTATATTGTTGCAAATGCTATTACCATGTTGATACAATATTTTCTTATTATTAATTTGAAAGTGTTATAGTGATAGAGTATGAATGTACCAATGTGCGTCCGGTCTACTCTAATGAAACAAAGAAGAGACATGATAGAATGACGATTAATTGAATCTCATTTTACTAACCGCCCGGTACACCTTCGACTGTCGCATTAAAGTACAAAAATAATAAAATGTTATTAGGACCTATATTAAATATGTAATTATCAAAATATTTAACATAGTATTTGTAAAGGAAAAATTAACATTAATTTCAGACACTATTTAAATCAAGTTACTTCAACAAATACGTCTGTTGGAAAAATATTTCAAGATTATTAGTTCTTGTTGTCTGTTCTTGTACAGGTGAAATACGAAACTTGATTGTTTCTTAGAAAGTCATAGCCATAATGTGTACAAACAGTTGTTTACATACCCATTAAGCGAACTGGAGATGAACCCTTCGTGGTTACAAACCAGTAGCCGAGTACTCCAGTGAGAATAACAACAATCGCATTCCGACAAGTTCCCAAAAGCCACATACATTTTGTCAACGCTTTGTGTCTAGTGCTCGGTCCATCTGCAGACTTCTCACCAAGTTTTATCATTCCAATTTTCTAAAATAAAATGAAGTCGTTACGACCTGAACTTTAGTTCGGTGAACTATATAGCTTCTAACTATTATTTATATTAGGATTCAAATCCTGTCGTTAAAAAAGTATTTTAAGATTCACGTTTCTTCGTATCTTTTTTAATAAGGCATATTCTATAATAGAATTATTAATTTTTAGTATTTTACAAGTAGGTGATCAGCTTTTAAGTCCTCCTTGTTTTTTGGGTTGGAGACGATTGCTGATTTTATTCTACCTTTTCCAAATAACTTCACTTACTAAATGTTAGTGTTAGTGGTTTGAACTAACATTTTCTTAGTCTATTAGTTAAAAGCTTCCAATGCGTTAAGCCAACATTGCTTTAATGTTGAAATCAATTTAAAACCCATTATGAAAACATAGATACATTCAATTCACTCTTTCATTGTGAATAAATCTAGTCAAAGCACTAATGGTAGGGGAGCCCAAGAGGGGATTTCGGGATTTACTAAAGCGCGGCAGATTAATATATAGGGGGATACCTTGTACCCGGTTAAGTACCTCCACAAAATATGAGGCCCATATATAAAGCCGCACGTGAAGGAGACAGGATCAGTTTAGTAAAAAAAAATTGACCATCAGAAATTCCCGAGCGCGTCAGATTAAGGTAGGGTGAGTTAATTACATCCTAAAAAGTGTATATTCCACTAATCTGACAATTTGAGAGTGACGGAAAAAAAGGGGAGGGCAACAAAGTTGTAAAAAAAAAACGTCATCTCGACATTCTCGAGCGTAGCTAATTTTTTTTTTATTTTGAAGGAAATAATTCAAGAATAATGAAAAATATATAATCTGACGATTTCCGCAAGCCGAAATAACAAAAATTCGTCGATAAAGTTAAATGCGTGCAGCTGCGTGATGCCTACATTTCCTTAAACCGATCGGAATCTACTAAACGGCGTTCTAAATATTTCCCTCAAAATTACATTTCCTGTGAATTTGAACCGATTCGGACCGACAGATTTTGAGAAATTTTGAAAAATCTTAAAAAAATAAGAAATATTTTTTTTAAAAGTGGTTTCTTTATCGATCAACTTCAAAAACTAATCCGCCTTTGAGCTTGAAAAACCACGTCGATCGCCACCAAGCTGGTCAAATACGGTTGATTCGTTCGAGAGATATCGTACACGAAAGAAACCCGAAAAAGTGTTTTTTCGGGATTACTCCGAAATTTGTGGTTCGATCAATTAAAATTGCAAAATTATTTATGAGGATAATAAAACTGCGTCGAATGCCGCCAACCGCGTGAAAATTGCTTGATCCATTCAAAAGATATTGCGGTTTGAAAATTCCAAAAATAGTGTTCTATGAAACTTCTGCTGGGAGAGCTCAAATGCATAGAAATGTTATTTCTTTGAACTCAGCGAGCTCAAAATATCAATTTTAAGCGCCCAGGAATGGAATTAGCGGGAAGTTGCAGGGATGGCCCTTTAGGTGAACCGTTTTTCAATTTTTTTTTTGGCAGATCAGGCGAATCCCTCTAGATAATCGTCAGATTATGAGACAGTACGTTTAGAACATAAAGATGAACCACATATATCTTAATCTGACGCGCTTGAGTATTTCAAAATTGCGTTTTTTTTTTGCAAATTAAGAAAATGGCTGTGGGTTTGCGTCCCATCGAAATCGTCAGATTAGTGAATGAGAGCTTTTTTTTGGTGCACTTAACACTCCCTTAGAAAATCTGACGCGCTCGATAATTTTTTTTTTTTTAATTTTCAACCCTTAAATACAACCACCCGCATCATGCAAACGATCAGATTAACATACGTACATTATTAAAAATACGTAGGGCATAGATGCTATCAATATCTGACGCGCTCGAGGATGTCCATGCAACAGTTTTTTTTTACATATTTAACTATCTATAGCCGCTTCCCCCACCGATGAAAAGGAATTTATCATATAACATTTTTTTCTTCTTTTTATCTAAGCTTTGCATCCCAATAGGTCTCTACGACGCTCGAGTAAATCCCCATTTAGCATCGTGGGCTCCCCTACCATAATAAGTGGTCATGTAACAAACGAAAAATATCACAATTCTCTTGAATCAAGTTTATATGATTGTCTTAAAAAAGGCAAAGTTACTTACCCTCATTGAAAGTAGGAGGGCGATACAGCTAAATCCAAGAATAGGATCCCACAGTGATGCATTGTGTATATTCTTGAATACCGAAATCCATTGTTGCAAGAATGTCGTTCCAGTCACAGTTATCGCAAAGAGATCTTTGACTTGTGATGTCGCTATCATAAGTGCTACTGCCGACGTAAATCCTGAAGATACAGGACCTGATACGAAGTTAATTAGGAACCCTAAACCGAGTACTCCCATCAGCAACTCAATGAGGCCAGTTAGGAAATTAAGTAATATCGCCTTTTCTATCACTCCACCAGCAACTTGCCAGGTCAGTAGAGATGCGATAGCCGTAGGTCCAGCTGGTACTGCCCTGCATCCTCCGAGGATTATGTAAATGAAGCAACCGAGAAAGGAACCGTATAATCCATACTGCGGCGGTAAACCCGCAATATTTGAATAGGCTAACGATTGAGGGATGACGGTCAAACCGACAGTAATACCAGCTATAAGATCACCGATGGCCTTTTCTGTGTTGTACCTGAAAAAAGAATTGCTAATTCAATAGACACAAATACTCAGTTCATCCAGAGATCACCTAAAGAGAATAATAATTTGGAAATGTCTAGGAAATTTATATTTAGAATTTTTACAAATTTCTGCCTACAAATATTAACTTTTAACCTTTTATCATTCCTTCATTATTAATGAATGGAGGTACTTATATGCTGTATAGAATTTATGAGCATCATTACGTTCTCGTATTTATCTGAGGCTTTAACTGCGAAACCTTTGAAATGTCGCAGATTAAAAAACAGCACTACGTAAACATGTATTTCCATAGAGTTATCATTGAGTATGGAATTTCCAATTTTTTTATGTGAAAACATTGCAATGAGTGAGTCTAAGAGTAACGTTTAGGGCAACAGACGAGAGTGCTGATTCTAGGTCACTTAAAAATATCTAAAATCTTTAACCAAACAGCTAAATCCGTTAGCTATTTAATGTAAAATTATTTGAATAGTAAGTAAGTAAAATTTTTGTGTTATTTGTTAAATGACCTCTATTTATTATTATTAAGTTGTATCTTTGTAAAATAAAATTTGTTTTCATTTTAGTGTTGTAGTTGTATAATTGCTGTATTTTTATCTAATAAGTCTTCTGTTTATTGCCTGCTGTTGTACTTTTTTTACTATTGTAATATACAATTAATTAATAACTTAATAATTTTAAAAATAAACGGCTCAAATATATGAGTGGGAGACTCTCGGGCCGTAGGGTTCAAGTGCAAAGGCGCTTATTAAAGAAATAAGTTGGCGCCAGGTAGATAGTACCGGTGACCCTAGAGCTGGTGCTTTCCTTTCTCAACAAATAAGTGTCGCAATACAGTTAGGAAATGCTGCCAGCGTTAAAGGTTTAATTTTTTTTGACGTGACAACGTCTTATAATTCGATGGAGCCGGCTGCACGCACGAAAAAACATGACTCATGCGGCGTTACCTCGCTCTGAGGCGTTACCTTGCTCTGAGGCGTTACCACGCTCTGAGGCGTTCCATTTAAAATTGACATAATTGTATTATATTTATGCGTACAAATAAATGTAACTTGATCAATTCAATTGTGATTTCCATTTACCTCCTTCTCTATATCCATACAAAATACCTATCAAACAAATAAAATTTAATTTTTGGAGTTTATTTCTTAAGAAACGATTTGAGTTATAAGGCCCGGTACGGAAATTTTATGAGGAGTAAAATCAAGTGTAACACGAAAAGTTGAGGCGTTATGTAGAAAGAGACAAACATATATATCTGTAGGATTGAACGTGTAAAAGAATGAGATGGAATACATTACACAGACTTTTCTATTTTGAATTCACGTTTTGAAAGCCACGTTACAACATTGTCAGTGTTGACAGGTGTAAAAAATAAAAGTAGATTGTCTAGCGTGCCATAGAGTTTTGTCAATAGTAATGGTCAGTGAAATTAAAACTAAAAAGATTGTTCATTCTTATTCTCCTCTTACTATAAAGGCAACTTTGGTCACAGAAAGAAAATCCTATTTGGGCATAGATGATGTGGGTACGTTTTATTACTACTACAAACATTTATATTATAAAAACATATTATATTCTTACCACCTTTAGTATGAAAATATGGTCGACAGCCACAGAACATTATCGCCATCTTTGTTCTGCAGTGCATTTGACACAAGCCGAAACTATAAGCCTGGGACAGCAGCTAACACCACAGCTTATAAAGTATGGAAGTCGTTGGTGCCGTTTTGTATAGAAATCAAGATTTATTTTAAATAATAGACTCGTTTATTATTATTATTATTTATATTGTTTTGTAACATACTTTATGTAATACGCTTTATTGAAGTAATATAAATAATCCGAATAATTACAGATATATGTTTGTTTCTCTTATCATTTTAGCAGATGCGTTCATTTACCCTTTTTTTCTATTCGATATATATATTATAATAATCGTTCGTAAGGAGTAAACTCCAATCGTGCGTCGTAGCTGACATACACACACTTTTTTTTTTGAAAAATGCAACCATCCCATCAATATTTTTTATGACGTTGTCACGTTCAACTATCGTCAGTAAACCGACTTTACAGACAACCGATTTTTTTTATTAATTTTTATTATTTCTGTAGGTTAAGAAAATTGTAAATAACGTAATAAATAAAAAATGTTTAATTATGTATTAATTAATAAGCCTAATTTATTTTAGTATTAGTATATTTTCTCATGTAAGTGAATGTTGTAATGACAAATAAATACAATAAACCGTAAATTTGCGAAGAAAATGTGTCAGATATGACGATACTTGAAGTTGCAATAACCTCTAACGTAGGTGTTTACTCTAGGTGACTCATTAGAAGCCAAAGGAGAAATTGTGTCTTCTGATTTGATTCGTTAATATATGATGACTAGCTGATCCGGCAAACGTCGTTTTGCCATGTATATCATTTATAATAAAAAATAGGGTGAAAATTAGGGGTTGTATGGATTTTTTAATGCTGTATTATAAATTTTTTTTTTAAATCTGAATTTAAAAAAAAAATAGGGGTGGACTACCCTTAACATTTAGGGGGATGAAAAATAAAATTCTCAGACATACCCTATATGCACACAAAATTTCATGAGAATCGGTCAAGCCGTTTCGGAGGAGTTTAACTACAAACACCGGGACACGAGAATTTTATATATTAGATTAATATGACCCTTCCTTACTTTGGTAACCAAGACGTAATAGGGATCCTCTTGTGCAGTGTCTTGCGGTTGAGCCTTCGTTTGATGATAGCACGCCAGCCATCCTTGTTACTGTCTGACACTGAAAATGAACAGGAACTTTATCTCATGTGTTGAAGTGGGCATATAATGACAAGGAAAATGTAAATGTCGTAAATATGTATCAGCGAATAATATAATTTTGGTAATAAGCCTTGACCTTTTTGTCAAAAGAGATATCTGTTACCTTTTAATACACATTTACACCTTTACACTAACCTAAACACACGGTGTCGGCTTTTTAGGTCTAAGGCATACCGGTTTCCTCACATTTTTTATTTATTTATAGAACAGGGGGCAAACGGGAAGGAGGCTCACCTGATGTTAAGTGATACCGCCCATGGACACTCTCAATGCCAGAGGGCTCGCGAGTGCGTTGCCGGCCTTTTAAGAATTGGTACGCTCTTTTCCTGAAGGACCCTAAGTCGAATTGGTTCGGAAATACTTCAGTGGGCAGCTGGTTCCACAAAGTGGTGCAGTAATGTTTTCCATCACCGTACCAACAAGTACTAAGTGCGGATGGACAGAAAGTCCATTGGTGCACAGCTGGGGATCGAACCTACAACATCAGGTACACAATGCTGCTGCCAAAAGATCCATTAACGTACTAAAATTGCATGTAGTTTACCAGAAAATCATAAATGACTATCATCTTTATGATCAGTTCTAATAGATGATACATTATTTACTGTCAAGGACCTATATGATAAACAAACCACTTACATTTTAAATTACATTGTGATATTATCAACCACCAGGAGTGGGACACTTAAAAATTATTTACAGTTGTGACGATAATAATAAAAATAATAAAAAACGAAAATATGTGTATAATCAGTTACCGAAATGTGGGTCCTCACTAGTAGCGCTCTAGTTAAATTACAGTAGTAAGACCTTTTTGATTTTAGTCACCTCTCAATAACAACAAATACTTAATAATAGAAATTACCCTGGCTTCTTTGTTCAATCTCCGAACGAGAAACTTCAACATAACACAAATGTGAAAAGAGTCGTAGTCTAGGCAAGCCTACAATGTTGAAATACAACATAAATTTTGCACTGTTAAATACAGCTTCTAATGCAATACACAAGAATTCAAAGTAGTAAAGGAAAAATATTAAAAACCACGACCGCAGCTTTGGGTTTTTACATGATAAATCAAATCTTAACTTTCATATCTTATTTTCCTTATAATTAAACAAACCTTTAAAAAAACATTTTGTTGAAGCAATAAAAAAAAGCAAGAAAAACTCGTTATATACAGAAGTTTAAGTAATACCGGTGACTAGCTAGGATACATTTCGCTGATAGTACTTAGAAAAACTGCTTCAGGTTTCAACGGAGCCAGTTTCATCGAGTTAATGATTCGAATATTATTTGAGAGAAACCTTGTGAGTTTACAAGCGTTATATGGGGCTTTAGAACCCGTTTGGTTGAAAATATCTCGTAGAAACCTATTAAAACGACATAAATATTATGTGACTTTACTCTTAAGGAAGTGAACAAACACTAACGAATAGTGAAATGGAGTATAGATTTTTTAAGAATCCGACATTTTCGTACAATCAATTTTTGCAGGAGCATATCGCCAACCAATTATCGCATACGAAAGCAAAATAGTAGAGAAAAGAAAAAGTAGTAAAAGAAGTAGTAGTTCGATAGTCAAATAGTTAGTCTAGAATTTGTTGCATATCCTCTGACACAGGCACATATCGTGGTTGTGAGAATGTAAAGCATAAGACCTTAATTGGAAGTTAGATTGTATCTGTACAAAGGGAGAGACATCTCGTGTCTGTGATAGTCCTAAGATACTTTTGACCAATCACAATCAAACGGAAATCGCCATAGTTTCGTGTTACATTCTCATCCTATTCAAATTCATATAGTAAAACTACGTACTTATGACAAATGCATACAATAGAATTACTGGGTTTTAGATAATCTTTTGATACTTACGTATATAATCATTGCTGGCGTGCTTGTCATCTGGTGGTGGGAGCGATCCTGAGGAAGCATTGTGTTTTCGCCGGGGTATCATTCTAAAACAATACAACTTATTAAAACTGGGGTTATTACAGACGTTTTGTTTAATACAATTTTCGTAGAATAGTTTACAATTTGATTTTTGGTGAAACAATAAATTTTTCGGGATTGAAGTTGAAACAATCAATCTTTAGAAATTTAATCTGATTTCTAAGTCATAGACAGAACGTGTTATTAATTTCACCTTAAAGTTATCGCATAATTATTTGTACCAACACTGTACCGATCATAGACAATATTTTGAAAATAGAAACCTAACATCGATTGTTAAATAAATGATTATTTGCGTGAGACACTGTAGTTTATATAAATTTAATAAAGATATGATATGATATGTACGATACAAATAATATAAGAATTGACTGAGGATCTTGAGAATTTGCGCGCCATTGTGTGTGGCAGAATATGCGATCTTACGATTGTACCACCTTACACATTTTTGCAACATATTCTTGCAATAAATAAATTATTATTATTATAAAGAGATTTCGCATAAATCATAGAACATATAAAATTCATTTCGTATATTCTATGGTTATGTAATACTACTGTCAATTGTTTTTAATAGTACTGTTTAAGTTTTATAATTATAATGCTTATCGATGCATAAAACACCCTTCGCACAGATTATAAACCACAATGCCTGACGAGTGTCAACAGGTGGTTTTGCTGTACTGTTATTTTTGTTTCAATTGTTTTATTACAACGGAGCCGTTATCAAAAGAATTTTAATGTTTTTCTGTTTACATATTAAGTTTAAGCCATGTCGCCCTGAATTACTTTTAAATTTACTTAACACGCTTACATAAAATTAATAAAAATAACCCTTTGTGTTTATTGTGTTGGATACATACGTGGTTCTCGAATGACTAATTACTACAAATACTGTTTGTACCAATACATTCCTCAATGAGACATAATATGTGGAAAATATTCCCATTAGGAATCGAAACCAGTGCCGTATCACTCACTAAGTTATACGCCACATGCTAACCACTACACCACCACAACAATTAATATCTATATGTATAGTTTTACTTAATTACCATAAAATATTCAAGTTCTAAACTAGACCAACATATCTAGATACATTAAACGCAAGGTTTACAATTTGAATAACACATTGGACGCAATCTTCCGTATTACAATTCTATCATATAATTTATCAAACAAATATTGTTGTTTTAAATGATAGAGATATATCTCTTTGTATTTATTGATGACGGATTGAGGAACCCTTATTAAGTTATCCTTCACCAGCGTGTATTTATTGCCGAACGCACGAGCTCAAGGCACTACAATGCTTAGTACTAAATGCTAAACAAAAATATCGGTTGTCTGTAAAGTCGGTTTACTGACGATAGTTGAACGTGCCAACGTCATAAGAAAATACTGATGGAATTGCATTCTTCAAAAGAAAATTTTAATTTTATTTGTTAGATAGA
Organism: Pieris napi; assembly: GCF_905475465.1. Classification (NCBI taxonomy): domain Eukaryota; kingdom Metazoa; phylum Arthropoda; class Insecta; order Lepidoptera; family Pieridae; genus Pieris; species Pieris napi. The sequence continues at coordinate 6,298,470 of NC_062238.1, read as the reverse complement.
TATTTTGTATGGATATAGAGAAGGAAGTAAATGGAAATCACAATTGAATTGATCAAGTTACATTTATTTGTACGCATAAATACAATTATGTAAATTTTTCTGTGCAAGCGAGAGCGCGGAACGAGTGCTCTCGCTTGCACTTCAAGCTTTAAATGGAACGCCTCAGAGGTAACGCCGCATGAGTCATGTTTTTCGTGCGTGCAGCCGGCTCAATCGAATTATAAGTCGTTGTCACGTCAAAAACAATAGTCATATGTTTCGCGGTGAATAATTGGTGTATTTTGGTATCATCGCGATTTTCAGTAGAGTGCAATCATGAGGCTGTGCGTTCCATTCCGACGATCAATGGAGTTTTCTTTCTATATACAACAATAATGTATGGGAAAAACAGTGAAAACACCGAGACCTAAGAATCGAAATGTATCAGGTAAAGGCCAACCTCCTTGCTTATAAGAAAAATTACCAATGAAGTACAAAGGAAACACGGCTGCCCCTTTTTTTGTTTTCCTGAAGGGCCTTGACAAAGCTAGTGCTGTTTTGGCGAGCGTAGCTCCATCGGAATGGGCTTTTCCCGCTACTAGCGCAAGTGCCACTCCTGCGAGACTCGGACCTCGGCTTAAGTGGCGTAGTGAAGAACGTAATTTTATTAAATTACCCCGGGGTCCTTACTCCGCCTTACCCGGTGAAGGCGGTTCTTTACCCGAATCTGATTTTTATTATGCTTTGCCACGCGGGCGGCTTTTAATTTGTCATTGGCTACAGCGATTGGGTTATCCGGATCTGTTAAAACATGTCGGGGCCTCCTACGGGCCTTTTTAGTAAGGGGTAATATTTGATGCTTCGGGTTAGGATGGTGTTTAGTCTTGTCGAAGTGGCCACCTCTACCCCATAAGTACAACCAATGTATAAAGTTCCACCCCCACCATGAAGGATGAGGTTTAGAATTCCATGTGGTTTGTTTATTGACGTTTTACAGTCCATATAATTATGCGCTTCGACAAATTGTTCATAACAATTGTGATAATTTGGCTTATCTTAAGTTGTTATGCTTGTGTAAATAGTGTATTTAGAATAATTAACATCGCATTACCTGTGAGTAGATACTAAAGGTATTTACTCGAAGCTAATAGATATAAGTTTCGGATGCAATGTTGCAAGTAGGTATGTAAATACAACTTGTTAAAGTTTCGTTAATTATAAGGTTATAATTAAGTAGTTATCTCTTAACCTACAAAAATAATAAATTTTATTATTACGATAATAAATAAAAATATTGAATAAATATATAAATTACTTGTACCAACGACAAAGCTATACGTTAATTGTGTTCGGCTACCGCAGAGTACGTTGTGAGGTAGATAGGTTAGGATCAATGGTTAGTCCACATGTGACCTAATTCTCTAATCTATGAAATATTCGAAAATTGACAGCTGACAGAGCAAAATCTAAATCAAGCCTTCCAGATGTCTTAACGAAGACTTCACCCAGCGAAATATTAAGTTTAAATTACAAAATTATAGATTTAGATTAGTCTCTTATATAGTAAGTAGAAGTTATTGTTTGCATGTAAACTGCACATCGCGTGGTTCCGGGGTTTTTAGAATACCAATTTCGTTTTATTAGAGTTTAAAAGGTCACGCGAGCCTGCGATCTTAGACGTTTTTAATGTAAAGCTATATAGGTATATTTGTGGTAGTCACAAACATTTAGCAACAAATAGAAAAATCGAAGCACGTAGGAAAAATATTTATTGTATGTACGTGATATTTCAATTGTTGCCTATATCTTTATAAAACAATTGTAATAATATGGAGAAACTAAAAATCTATTAATGATATAAAAAACAATATTTCAAAGCATTTATTAATAACTGATTAAGAAACAAAATGACTCATGGGAATTCCCAACAGTGTTGCCCGTGGTATTCCCGAGTTATTTTGAAATATCCTGCTATAGATAACTCACTTAGATAAAAATAAATAAAGATGCATTAAAACCCTTATTCAGGTTTGACAAAAAACCTTTTACGTACCAGATAAATACTACACAAAATCAAACTATAAAAATAAAGATATTTAATAGATAATTTTTTTATCAAGAATCAAATTAAAGTATCGTACTATGACGAATTAATAAGCAACGCTTGGATGAAACTGCAATTTAATATCCAATCGATAAATACTACAATTAAATTGTTCTTTAAAACCCGGAAACATTTTTTTTCGCCGGTTTTAGAATTCTGTAACAGACTCAATAAAACAGCCTCTCCGCCCAAATTTATCAAGTTATGGTGTTTTTGCATAAATGCATACGTCATTCAATATTTGTTGTGATTGATTCAATCAGATATAATCACAATTACATACAACAGGTGTCTTTTACTTTTACTATTATCTATAGCTACCAAATTAAGCTTACTTATATATTTATAAATTGTCTTTCGATTTTTAAATATATCAAAGAATGCTTCGTTTGTATACAACAGTGGTGGTAAATACCTATTGTGTAATTACACCACAACCGCTTCTTGCGCGATATATTTTGTTAACTCATAAAAAATCCAATTAGGAAACAGGTGTGTCGATATTTGTTTTTAAGGAAAAGTATTTTGAAAACACTTAGCGGTTTTGGGATCTCACCTGACCTTAAATCCGTATGAACTTTCGTAAAAGGCAAATATTATATTTGTCGATAAATATTTTTACTTTTTAAATGAAAAATTACAACGATATGTGTTTAGAAATATAGTGCAACCTCAATATAACGTATCTCAATATAACGAATTTTCAACTATCAAGAAATAGTATTAATACCTCTAATTAACTAATTTTGTCAAACCCAAAACCTCTGTGTAAAGTTCTCACCAGTGTATGACTCTTTATCTCATAGAATGTGATTCATGTCTCGACAGGTTTCGACTCGCTTTTGTTCGTAAAACAATCATTGTTGTTTTTTACTCTCTTAATAATTAAATTTAGACCAATCTAACCTCATAATAAAAAACCTCAGTTCAACTGTTTACTTGATTAACGAATATTTACTTGTTCCCTTCCGTCTTGTTACATAAAGTTGTACTGCATTGAAGATACATTATGTTATAATGAAGTCTTCATTAAATTCTCAAAAACTTAGAAAACTAGGTAATCACATAATTGGTCCGTGTATTCTATTAATTACTTTGAGAACTTAAGCATAAATTATAAAAGTAGATTGGTTTAGAAAGAAAAAAAGCGCAACTAGGTATTTGAGATTTAAATAATCAATAATTTGACGCATTGATACATGATTTAGAAGTTTTTTGTAGCTATTGACATTCGTCTTTGATTTTGTAAATGTCTTGTGACAGATTTTGTGCGATTGTTGTTTTGCATTAAAGTAAATGTTATTATAAAAAATTACATTATAACAAATAACTGCGGAATGATGCCGTGGAATTTTTTTAAGGTCGAATGACTTTTCTAGAAACCCACCTTTCCGTGGATACATTATGTATAGTGCATGTTTTATCATATGTCCGCAAAATCACCTATAGGCAAACAAAGGTTTGAAAATGTCTTGTAAAATGCGAAAACATATTTTGATAAATCTGAATATTTTATCGATTCATACATAAAACCTCCTTATTCGTAAAAAATAAATGTGTCTATATGTATTCATCACAGCGTAAACCCAATTTGATAGGAAGAGATTAAAATCCGCAAGTCCGTCGTTGACAATCAATTAATTCAACAGTAATTGTTTAATAGTCAATACAAATATCTCCTTGATCACACGTAATCCAGAATGTTCTGTAGCACGCTATGCATCGATGTCAGGTACCAATTTGACTTGATAATCGCATTATATAAATATGTTGTATAATACTACATAATGCGAATATGGCGTACAGCGACGCGGTAGATTCTTATCATAGTATGTTGTTTGCTATATTTATAAATACGTATAGACATCAAAGAATGATTTGTCACCTTTTCGGTTTTGTAAAGAAAAAAGATCTTACCAGTATGTGAGTTAGACAAAACAAAAACGAGTTAGAAAAAACCACGTGTAATTTAATATTCTACAAAAGAGAAATCAAATCATTCGGGATGGTTATGAGGTTTACGTTACTCCAAATATTGAATAACGAAATCAATAAAATCAACTGAATAAATAAGAAACAGTTGACATGGCTGTGGCTTTTATTAATAGTGTGCCTTCCTTACAAAGGCGTTTTGGCCAAAACTCACCTATATTCAAATTGAACATTGTGATTCTATGCCAGCTAGGTCTGGATGTCCACAGCTCTTCAAACTTGTATTTTTATTTTTTATGGGCCAGTTGTGCTAGCATGCTTTTGTACATAAAATAAACCTTTTCCATAATAGTAGTACTACATTAAGCAGATTAAACAAAACACCTATTTATATAGTTTCAATTCTAGAATAACAAATAAATGTACCAGGATAACACACGAAGTAAGAGTTTATAGAAAATATTTGTAAATATTCCGATATGTGTTCTTTGATTCGATTTTATCCTTATCCTTTTCCTTATTAGTAAAATATAACATTCGTTTAAAACTCAACTATTCCGGAAGTCAACAAAATATTCATGACAGTTCAAATGCGTCATGCATTATTCATAATAAAATAATAACTAATAAAATGTCAACCAATTTTCGTGATATTGTCGAAACGACGCCATTAATTCAGGAGTGGCGTAGGAATTGTTTTAATCTGTATATTGATAGTTTCAAAACTTAATATAGATATTTTGTTTGTATAGATTTCAAGTGTTGTTAATCTTTGATTAACGCAAGTAGTTATTGAAACAATTTTCAACATAACTCGACTTTTCAGCATTCGTGGTCAACGGGAGGAATTTATTTTAAATATTACTTTTTATCCTTCAATTGTTTTACAATATGTTTATTGTATAATTAGAACCTTGTTTATATTTATTACTCATTAAGTGAGATACGTTATTACACAAATATGTTTAGGATAATAAGAATATATTATATGGGGTATTAGTTTGTAAGTGTTAATAAATAATAGCTGTTTATGGTATCCACATTTAGATAAAAATGAACAAAAGATATTTTTTATTATCTATAGATTATATTAATATTAAAAGTCATAAAAATCCGATGGTATTGATGTAGATTTTACATAAATAAAATCTCATGTCATAGATATATTTATTAGTAGAAATAAAGTAGTATTTAATATGAAGACCATAATTGTATATATGACAGTAACCTCGTTCTAACAACGAATTGTTTACGAATAGTTATGAGATATTTTATTACGTTCCGTTTACGGTAACAACCGGATATATTCTTATCAGTCTCAATAATTAACGGATAATCGTTTTATCACTGAAACCCAATGTCGCAGGGCGGCACAAGGTTATTAGTATACATTAAATGTAGGTAATGTTTTTAATTAAAAAAAAGATTAAATTTCCACAACGAGACTAAACTTTAGAAAAAAAACAGTTTTGCTTTATCTGTCACATCAAATATTCTATAATGGCACGGCAGGCATGGCAGGCTACTCTATTAATATGTAAATAACGCAGTATTGTTGTATGTTTCTGACAAATAAATTACTATAAAAAAATTGAATTTTTTGAAGTTATACTTATTTAGGCGCGTTATGAAAAATTGATTAGAGTGAAATTTTACGATGCGCGCGCACTGTGACACAAAATTAACAGAATTAAGTTGCCCACGGAAGATGCTACGGCATTGGACATAATTTAAAAACAACATTCGAATAATAATAGAATTTATGTTACACTTAATGTAAGAGAATAATAATAAATAATTATTTATTTAATTTTTCCGAAGGAAAACTGAACTTTATTGACTACAATGACTCCTTTTCCAGTCTTTGATTATTTAATTGTAATTAATTATTTGCATGCAATCAAAAACTATTTTTAATAATTCCAAAGAAGTATAACTTCTTACGCGCGTACATAAGTACACGCACCCTTTTTATTTTATCATAAAAGTTATCAAATTGAAATAAAGTAAGTGTCATAATGAAATAAATAGTTTACCTTTCATATATAAGTATATTAGTCATAACTACGTAGTAATATATTTAATTATGTGCAATAACTTAATAACCATTAAATTTAAGTTAAAAATCCGTCGATTGGAGTGAGTTGCTAAGCCAAATTAACGTGTCAAAGAATCACGCAGAAATGCATGCCTACTGAATTTCTACAACTCTTCAGTAAAAAAGCACTGTCGCTTATAAATATGCAAATATTCCTTCCTCATAATGTAGCAAAGAACACTGCACAGACATATGTGAAACAAATTTTGACGTCAGCCAAATAAATGAAAATTGATCAAACCTGCCATGCGTCTAACATAGTAAATATATTTGCTGTTTCAATAATTATATTAACTATTACGTAATAATGCATTAAGTAATATTTGAATAGAAAACATAGGATTGACACGATTGACAAAGTTTTTAATTGAATAGTGCAGTCACGAAACTTGGCGACTTCTGTTTTGAAATGTTTTATTATGGATAAATTGTGTAAGAAACTAAAAATAAATCCATTCAATAATTTAATGTATACTTACAAAGCATGAAATAATTAAAATCTACATGTATTCACGGCTTTTAGAATCGAGCTACAACAACACGAAATTTCAGAAGTGGGTTTTATATTAGTGCAAACATGACGTTGTTAGTACTTTTTCCTCTTATTAAACTACATAGTTATAATAAATTTTATATTTTATACACATGTAATTTAGTTCAAAGTTAACGTGTTAATATCTGAATATAAATTATGTATCGTATCTTAATTAATATTATGTGGGTATATTTTCCTCATATACGGAATGTATAATAAGAATTATTCGTCCTGGTACCTACTGGTATCTCTCAGGAATTTTATGAATGATTGAAATGTAGTAAAAAGGTACCATTTAATTTAATTAATATCTTGAAAATTTTCAATAATTAAATTAAATACATTAAATTAAGCGCAGTGTTATTCTTAACGTGAAGCAACGGACAGTATACACAATAATTAGCACTAGTGCGTATGATAAGTGAATAAATTAATTATGCTATATAGCCAATTATTTATTAATGTTTTTAATTGAGACTTTGTTATTGTCGTATTAATATTTCCAATTAATTAATTAGAATAATTACAACAATGTCTCGTTACAATTTTAATTATTTCAATGCGCGTATTAGTGAATTTGCATAATTGGAGCTTAATTTCAAATCACTTATGTCGTACATATTTTTAAATTTATGTTTTATCGACTTGTAACCTGTAATTTGCGCAGATTTTAATACGCATTTTTCTTTAGTAATTATCAGAATCAGTAGTATCTTTGCGTAAAAAATAAGTCTAAAGAAAAAAACAAATTAATTATAAATTAATGCGAAATTATTACCTTTTAAAGTGGAGACCAAAATAAATATGATTAAATTACGTAAAAGCGAATTGGTTTTTAAGTAAATTTACGCAACCAGACTGCGGTACCCCCAGTATATATTTTAGTCACAAAAATAAAAATAAATAAAAATACGCACTTGATTCTGCAGATGTTTTGGGTAACTATCGCTCGACAGCTATAGGGTTCGGAATCACGAAAAAACTTTCACACTATTTCTGACTCACTTGTGTTTGTCACGGGGATCTTGTTGGAGCCGGTATCGCGACTGGGGTCAGGTGCACATGCCGTATTGTGGTATCAACTGTGCCGGTGCCGACGACGTCTTGATGGAGGAAATTAACCGTCGGTAATGACACGTACTCGCTCGTACGTGGTTGGAGCGCGACTGACGAACCAAAGCTCCGGGGCTGAAGATGCTACGGAGGCTGCGCCAGATCCTCCCTTCGCCCCGCAAACACGCGTCATACCACCCTGCACCCCCCAACCCGCTATTTTAATAACAAGGATTATTTTAATACGACTTATCATAAGTCCAATTTACTTCTCAACAGGATAAGATAAATAAAACTATTTAGGGTTTTCCGTATTTTGCTACCGAATATCTTGTAATTTCTATTTGTGTGTTTGGAAATAGTAAGTTATGTAAGAATTGGTATCTTAAATATACAAAAATATTCATTAAAATTAGGTCAACTATCGCCGGGCAAATCTAAATATTGGTAACATATGATTTTCTAGAATTGATGACTAAATTAAAAAGATAAGAACATTCTAGGCTTTTAAAATGATCGAAAATACCTAGCTCCTACAATCAAAGTTCTATCATACGAGTATACATAGCTACATCGGCGCCACGCTGCCTGGTATCTGGCGATGTTACTGTAAAGTCTGTTCGAAGGTTTATTCTGCTATACACAACTTACTTAAAAAGTATCCATTTTGTTTAGAGAGATTTTATTTATTCATGTAGGTAACTTTATGTATAATTTTAAACGACAGAAAAATTATGCGTCTATTGTATCAAATCTCAGATCAAGGGCGTAGAACGTACAACAAGAACTGCCGTGTGATTCTGTTAATCCGTGAGTTCACCTCGCACTAACAATGCTCCCTTCGTCACTCACGTCATTTTTGGAATCTCATGGTATTCTGTTAAGCAATTTCACATTACGTCTTGACAAGCGGAGGGAGCTTGTAGTTTATTGTTTATCAGAATTCCAAATCGTAAAATGACTGCTTCACGACGGATTTGAGCGCGACCGCCGCTGCGAAAACCGCTGTGAGAGTTCGAAAAGTGAGTTACAGAATCTCAAGGCTGGCAATAAACTCTCCGTCACTCTTTTAAATCGCCATAATTTTTTTACAAAATGTGTAAGCTCATCACATGTTTTTGTAATTAAATACTTTAGATACAGAATCTGGTAAAAGAACAATTCATAAAATTTGACGGGTTTTAGTAGGTACGTTGAATTTGTATTTATAGGCCTTTAGGTAAGTCTTATTCATTTTAAAACTCTTTTACATTAATACATATTATATACTTGGCGTAACTGAAAGGAGTCGAAAACTGAAATACGCATTCCAAGCACACTCCAAAGACTGAATGATTTATTCGTTGTCGATCCCGGGGAAGATTAGCTTTTAGCAAGAGACATTAGTAAGTTTTTTCCTAACAAAATTCATGCGCGAAACTTGCAAACACTATCCAAGAAACCTGATATAACATACTCATCAACGCGAAAAAGTTGTTTTGCCGGGAATCGGACCTATGATTTTCTTAGTTACAGGTAGGTATACCATCTGCAATAAGATTTCCACGTGCCACGAAGGCTCTTGATATTGTTTACCAGGAAATAATAAATATGTAAGTAAGAATTTGTTATTGTAAACAATCATTGTCTAGTTTTGAAATTTAAATAGTTTTATATTTAATGGCATTCATACCTTAAGTTATCTTAATGATCTTTTAAACTATTGTTACTAAACGATAATGGATGAAAAATAACTAACAGTTTATCAGTGTCGTACAACCGCACTCAGAGTTGTAATGGTTAATTCACAATTTTACTTTTTTAGTAGAACTTTAATTATTCTAATCTACAGTTCAAAAGCTTAAACAGCTAATGACCATATTATTATTGCCAATTGTAGAAATATTTAATAGACAAATTTAATTCTATGTATATATTATATCTACATATGTATCTTCTAATTGTAACATAAGCCCTAATACAGTATTTGAAAATATTCTTATTCTACATAGTAATAATATTAATTAAACATTGAAACAAGTTTAAAAAGTTAGGTCTTGTACCTGTAGCTAGCAGTATTTCCTTGCTATATTGCGTAATACTTAATCGTTGAGCGAGGAAAGCACCAGTGCGATCATCCAGATGCGAACTTAAATCTTTAATTACCGCCTGTGCACTTGAACCCCACGGCCCCAGAGTCTCTACTCCAAAGGTAACAAAATCAGAGTAGAAGGAAAAACTCTCATGATTGAGCCGTTTTTAAGCCTGAATTAGTTATTAGTCACTTTAATTTTCAAACTATTCAAGTATTATGAAATGCTTAAATACGCGTCCAGTCAAATTGGCAAATCCTTGTTAGAAATTCCAGTTGAATATTCAATGCTTGGCCCTCTAGTGAATGTTTATCATGTGGGTGTGGCACTAACCTTTCTAATATAAAATAGTAAAAAAAATTGTACTTTCTCCTTCATCGAACGTAGATCTTTGATTTCATATGTTCTTTAAGAAACTATTGTATGTTAATTATTTATTAAAAATTCTACTTTCACAAATAGATCGTTCGTGTTTATGTCATGGCTTGTTTGTCCTTGGTAGGTTGAAGGTTCTCAGAAAAAAAATCTGCTTTATAAACTTGCATACTATATAAATAATCGCTAATATTAAAAGAATGCATATTGTTATACATATACATATATATGTATAATAATATGGCTTGTGAAGCGGCTTAAAAAGCTAAAGCATGCAAATACAGGGGTCTAGGCTCAGAATATGATTTTGCCCCATTCGGTGTCGAGACCCTTGGTCCGAGGGGTCGTAGGTTTTAAGGCTTTTTAAAGAAATATCAAAAAGGTTAGTCGACATCACAGGAGACCGAAGATCTGGCAGCTACCTCGGACAAAGAATTAGTCTAGCTATTCAAAGGGGGAACGCTGCCAGTATCTCCGGAACCTTGCCTACGGAATATATTATTAAAGGGACTCCTTTTAATAATATATTTTAGTTATCATATGTTAAGGTTAGTTATTTATTTATTAATAAAGATATTAAAGTTAATTCGATATATTGTTCGTGATATTGAAATATTTGTTATTTTTGTATTTTTACTTATTATATTATTATATAATATATAACGTTGTACATTGTTTAATACGAACGAAAACAATTTGTATTATTTTACAAGGTATACCGCTGGTCAAGGTTATAAAATATTGTGTACTAAATATCATATATACAGTGTAAACTTTTTATAACGAATTCCAAGGTATAGTCCTTTTCATGAAAGAAGTCCCCCAGACGCGGCGCTGCAATCGCATGTCGTAATGTTGCCATTTATGAGTAAAAAATTTACCTATTTTATTTACATTTAGCAGATGTAATTTATCAAATATGTAATATTATTTTCTGCATACTTCGATGAAACAATATTTCTGTTATGTAAAAAGTATATTTTTATTTACTTATATTAGCGGTGTTCTACTTACTCACAGGGAAAAGATGAGAAAATAGGGTAAAGAAAAGCAATACAATTTTTTATTCAGAGTTTTATTGCATAATTGTTGGGTTACAATTTTTTTCGAAGTACACACCGCTGTTATACCTTCGTTTGTAATTCTTGTTACAGTTATTTCTGACACACCTGCAATTAAATTATGAACAATTAAAAATAATAATAACTTTAAGTTTATAATGCTTATGTAATATATGTTTTAATTTCAGTTACCTAGTTTCATCACGTTATGTATTTGTTCAATTTTGTCGCAAAAACGAATTTATATCATAAAAGTCCCATCAATACAGCAAAAAAATATTAAATGGCAACTCTAAAAAGTACCTGTTATGGCGGCAATGCTCTTCCGAACATTGTTTAGTTGTATTAAAACACCTTGATTCTTATGTTCCGCTTTACAGAACTCTTTCACCTTTAATATCATTTCTCGAGCCGAACTTTTTACAACTTTTGGCATTGTAATCAATATTTAAAATGCACTAAGCTAGTTAAAAATTCACAATAATCTACCACAACAAACGAACTTGATAACATCGACGAATGACAACATTGCCGACCTGTCAAATTTAGTTCCAAAAATATCCGCGGGACTTCTTTCATGAAAAGCACTATACCGAGCATGTTTGTTCCTTATAGAGAGTTTTCGTTATAACAAGAGACGTTATAAAGAGTTTACCATGTTTTATATATGTATATAATTTGTTTATTTAAAAAAAAGGATTGTTAGGCTCCTATCGGTAAAAACTAAAATTTGTAGATATATTTTTCTTCTCTGTTTTTGAAGTGTAATATTTTTATTATTTTATGTAAATTGTATATTCACCGTAATTGTCATGTGTTTTAGAATATATATATATATATATATATATATATATATATATATATATATATATATATATATATTGTAACTTATACTGTAGAAAATAATATTATATCACGAGCAGTCTCTAATAATGTATATAAAACTATAAAAGAAAAATGCACCTACTAGCCTACTAAGATCATAAATGATTGATTATACTATTTTTAGAAAAATTATTCATCACTACAATAAACAGAAGGGAGCAATAACCGAGGTCCCGTTTATAATTTGTGTCAGTAATAGTCACGATATAGCGGTTTTCACACCTCATTTGACTGTCGAAAATGTGTGCGGGCGCAGCAAAATTAATTTTATATGGGAGTGACACTACCTAAGAATAAAATTTTGACGTAAGGGTTTTTCTATTTTCGAAGTCTGTTTCAAAAACTACACGTCTTCTTGTTTTTGTAAACTATCACTTAAGGAATTCTTAGGGTCTGTTTCACAATGTACGAAGTTCTACATAAGTTCCAAATTAGCTATTTATTACTTATTGGTAGGATAAACACTATTGTTGCGTTTCACTACTGTCAGATAGCGCTATTCGTCACATAAAGTCCATCATAAGTTATGAGTCCGATGAATGTCAAATAGCACAATTTATCTTCCAAATAATTTATGTGTTGCATAGCTATTTGTTACTTTATCCATACATTGTGAAACAGACCCTTATTGTAATTTCCCAAATCATTTACTGTGAACAAATTTACATTACTAAGATTAGTTTACTTTTGACAACTCAAGATAAAATTATTGTCACTTGAGATACATATTTGTAAGTTTTACCCTTATTACTTTAGCGTGCGGCTCTCATCCCTGAGGTCGTAGATTCGATCTTCGGCTGTACACCAATGGACTTTCTATCATGTGCGCATCTAACATTCGCTCGTGCGGTGAAGGAAAACATCGCGGAAGGCAAAAAGTCGATGTCATTTGTCAGTCAGAAAGCTGATCTACTTGTCTATGAAAAAAAAAAGATCAAAGAATGTACACTGAGATCAAGACCCATATTATTATTTCCTTTACTTATTTTATTTAAAAAATATATAGGTTTGTTTTAAGATTTAGTTTTTCGAGTACGAGTCTTTTAACTTAATTTTCCTTAACAATAAAATAGATTTAAGATAACCATAAAAATAAGACAAACTGTTATTACGCAAAAAATAAAAAAATATGACGCAAAACATTTTAATAAATAGCGGAAAATTATACAATATTAACTCCATTTGGCCGATTCGCAGTTCATAGTTTATTTACAAAGATTGTAGTTAGGTGAGCGTTTGGTCTCGTAATGTCAAGGATACCAATAAATCGATATTTCAGGTGCCCGGGGGTTAATACGTGTACGTCATAGTAGGTCATTGACGCGAACTGTACTTTTCAATACAAAAAGTAATTTTAAAACTAGCTAACGTTAGTGAAGTCCTGCCCTGCGATTCTGTAACTCACTTTTCGAACTCACACAGCGGTTTTCGTATCGGCGGTCGCTCTCAAATCAGTCGTGAAGCAGTCAGTGACTGACTTCGACCGCCGATACGAAAACCGCTGTGTGAGTTCGAAAAGTGAGTTACAGAATCGCAGTGCTGTGCCTTTATTAATGGAATACTGCTATTGCTTAGGGCGTGTGGGACTGTGATGAGTTTCAGGTTTTAATAGTCTTTACCAACTATCACCTCTCCGCCCTGTCGTACTACTTATTTAGTGGATAAATAGCAAATATTTCTAGCTGAAGTCCTTCATACCTACCACAAACGAAATAAAAGGAGGTCTATACTATATTTAATTGCTTGTTGATAATTTATATATTGAATTAAATGTTTTTCCTAAACATTTTTGTTTCCTCTAAAATATAAAATAAATCAGTCCAAAACATGACATAAATGCTTATACATATTAATAAGTCAATTCGCAGTTGTTTATTCAAACGAATTCATTCCGGGTTTATTTTTTATCAGAATAATTAAAACGAATTTAAAAAATTGAAAAAGAACACAATTCGTAGCTTGAAATTAGTCAGGAATTTCACAGTTATGATAGCTTAACACATCGCTCTTCGTTAAGCGTAGGTCATTATAGTTTTATATGAATATTATCTACTAAATACCGATTTGAGTTAACTGAATTTTAGTTTGTTTTAATAAGGTGGCAAATGAGCATAAGGGACGAACATTTTATTGTACACTAACATTTGATTTATACTGAATAGTAAAAGTAAAAAATGATACTCTTTAAATGGACGCAATGACTTTTATTATTATGTTGGCTAGCCAATTTGATAGCATGCTTTGACAGATGATAGTTAGACAATAGATAGTAGTAGATAGAAGCCCCCAGTGGCTCAGGTTGAGAAGTTCTATATATCCTTAGCGGCTGGAATAACTTCGTTAGCTCGTTTCAGGGTATTAGTCCAGTCAAATTATGGCTAAAAACGGGTTAAATAAACATGAGCGAACACAGTTTGGGGATTTTGAGGATCGATAGGGGGGTGTATTCTGAGCATAAATTCCAATTTGAGGGGTTGTACTGAGGTCAGCTCAAGGTCATTTCGATGGAAACGCGTTTAACTCGATATCTGGAGAATGGTTAGTGTTAGGCGAAAAATTGTAGAGACCTTTTCTTTTCCAAACAAAATTTACTAACTTTTTTATCTGAAACTTTTTTTTATAACATTAATATTTTTCAAGTTATTACTCCCGCAAGGCAAAATTTTTACTTTTTTTTCCATTTTTCGTCGTTTTCTCCCCAACCATTCAATTTTATTAAATTTTCCCGATCATTGAAGTGTAGAACTTTTAATTATGAACAATTTTGTTCTCAAACTTCTTTCCATAATGCCAATACCTTCGGAGTTATAGATTACTTTACCCAGCGCGTTTCCATCGAAATGACCTTGAGCTGACCTCAGTACAACCCCTCAAATTGGAATTTATGCTCAGAATACACCCCCCTATCGATCCTCAAAATCCCCAAACTGTGTTCGCTCATGTTTATTTATTTCGTAATTTGACTGGAGTATATGACGTCATCGCAGTGATTTGTAAGCGGAGATTGCAGATATCGCTACAGTACCATTGTTCTCTTTAAAAAGAACTTTATTTGGACTCAGAATAAAAACAATTTCTTAAACTAAATATTGTGTTTGTAAAAGTTAAACAATAAATTACCGATATTATCATAAGTCCTATAGATATATTTAATTTAGCTGTGACCTGCGGCTCCACCCATTTTGATTCAGTCTTTAAAAATATGTTTATATACACAATTCTCTACACAAGCTGTGAATAAAATCAATGTATGTCAAAGAGGTTTAGAGCGAAGCATGTTGAACATAAAGAGAATGGACAAAATAAGACACACAAAGATAAGAGCCGTCACTAAAGTTACAAACGCTTTAACTTTTGCCCGAAAACTGAAATGGCATTGGGCTGGCCATGTAGCAAGAATGTCTAGCAGAAAGTGGACCAAACGAGTTACCCAATGGAAATGACCACCAGGCAAGAGACGGAAGGGGAGACCCTTAGACCGCTGGGAAGATTGTCTGAAAAGATCAGCTGGCAAAAACTGGCACTCCATAGCACAGGACCGACAACATTGGGCATCTTTGGAGGAGGCCTTTACCCAAACCGGGGTTCCTGTTAAATAAATAATATAAATATATATTACTAACATAATTTAAGCTAACCTACTAACAAAATCAATATTTTTGGTTACTTTAATATAACAACTACCAACTATTATAAAACAGGAAATAAAAAGGCTTATTATTATTATAATATAGTTGTACTGTCATTAGCGCATTGAACTATTTCCGAACCAATTCAACTTAGGGTCCTTCAAGAACCCCACCAATTCTTAAAAGGCCGACAACTCACTTGCGAGCCTTCTGGCAGTGTGGGTGTCAACGGCGAGCCTCCCGCTCATGCGCCCTCTTTCCCCTGTTCTGTATAGAAAAATAAACAAACTCTTTAACTTTGCAATATGAGTATAGTAGAGTATACATCTGTCATAAAGTTGACGAATTATGATGTGCCACTGTCTAACGACACCTCAGCTGCGAACATTTACCGATCTATTTGAAAAAGCTGGAATACAGCTTGTTAAATGGTTATTTTTTCCTGAATTCCAGGTTCTTTCTCTATGCTATTATTTATATTAATAAAATAATGCCCGGTATAGTTAAATATTTTAATCATTTAATACGCAGCGATCTACTTTATACTAACCTAAAAACCGGAAAATGTATTGGAAGCATTACGTACCGAGAGACTTTCTAACTTAGTAAATATATAAATCTAAATTGCTTTAGTAATCGCTAACTCCTAACCACCGACTCTGAGTACGGCTAAACATCAAACACTTTGTTTGCAAAAATTGTATGCGCGAAGTGAGAAATCTAAAAAACCCGCTACAAATTAAATTGCGCAGAATTAAAAATTCGATTTATTGAAACCGAGATACAAAAGTATTTATACTTGTAATTCCCTTCAATAAACTATTTATTGATATGGCATTGACATTACAATACTATGAACCTAATAAAAATTGTCACAGCGTACATTACAATTATATTTAGAAGGATTCAATAAAAATAAGTGAATCATTGTAGTAGGTCTTTTTTATGCCAATCATATAGGACCTTACGATAAAAGTCCAGACTTTCCGTCGAGTTCGTTGATGGTGTCGAGTTGGTTGGTACAGAAGAGTGATCTATTTCTGCTTATGGGGCTTTAAATAGATAGGTCTCTCTACTTTTATCTTATACATATATAAAATTCTCGTGTCACAATGTTAGTAAGGTACCATACTCGTCCGAAACAACTTGATTTTTATCAAATTTTATATGGATTTTCAGTAGGTCTGAGAATCTGCTACTATCTACCGTTGTCCACCCCTAACATTTTATTTTTATTTTTTGGACGAAAAAAAAAATGTTAAATTTAAATTTTTATTACATTTATAACGTGCCATTAGAAAATACATACAATCTTAAATTTTCCCCCTCTATCACCAACCCTTATTTTTTATTTGTTAATTAAAATCTTATGACTTGAACGCTGAAGTTTATATAGAGAAAAAGGTAGGCTAAGTTAAGGAAAACGAAGTTCGCGGGGGCAGCTAGTAATTACATATATACATTTTTGGACCCAGTGTTACCTCACTTATGACACAAATGCTGTCGCTCTAAAAAGTTATTCTGTGTTAATTCAGTAATCATTTGTTTTTGTAACTAATCAACCTTCGGAGCCTGAAATAACAATTATTATTATATTTCATTGGGAACCCTCAAACTTTAGTTTATCTGCCATGAATGTTAGCATTGAACACTAAGGTATATGACCGGATACAAATCTTCACCAAATAGCAACCATGAACGTTAATTGATAGCAGTAAGTAGATACATATTTTTATAACGACTGTTAATTGGTGAATAAAAACGCGGGTCGGTCGTTGACCGTGATTACGCTCAAAAAGAATTTGAGATTAAAATTAATTCACACAATGAACACACGTCAAAGCTCTCAAACTTTTCCAATTGTGAGGGCAAATTACTGTCTTATAAATAAGCGTAAAACAGAAATTTTAAAAAATGTCACAAGTATGCATCACCATGGAAGAAGAGAAGGCTTCACTAACCTAAGTGTCTGTCTCTTTTCATCACAGCGTAAACATAAATTTACAGAAGCGAACGAATAACGTATGTAAATAATAACGTAACATAATTAACATTAGCTAATGTTAATTATGTTACGTTTTTTATGAGCAGATAATGATTTGAAGGGATCACTAACAATTAATGTATATAAATTCACGTGAATTTGGGCCAT
The DNA here is from genome assembly GCF_905475465.1 of Pieris napi. NCBI lineage: Eukaryota > Metazoa > Arthropoda > Insecta > Lepidoptera > Pieridae > Pieris > Pieris napi. The sequence goes on along the minus strand of NC_062238.1, from coordinate 6,280,595 downwards.
TGATTGGTTCGATAAATCTATGAAATAAATACCCACATTTATCGGGTCCTATTGATAATGAAACAGTTAAATTCTCAACGATTTAGACGTTATAAAAGCATAAATTGACAATTAACTATGGCAAAACAAAATTATTGTTACATAATATTGCATTGTTTTTGCATATATGTAATAGAATTACGGTATATACTCTAACGATAAAAATCTAATTCATGTATGTAATAATAATTATATAAATAAATCTCATTTTATCACTGCGTAAAAACTAATTGACAGAAAGAGATAAAAGAGAACGTTGCATAGTGTTATAATGATTCACTTTTTATTAATAAGTCAAAGCTTAACGCTTAATAACCTTCCTATGTCAATATGTTTTTCACATATACATTTGAAAATAACACTAAGTCTCGACTTCGAATCTGAGGGTTTCACTTCTCAATAATATCATCAGGTGATAACAAAAGATGTCTTGAAAAAGTGGTAATAACATTATTTATTTGCATTTTATTGCTACTTAAAAGTTAATGTTGTGGAAAATTTGTTTTAAAAAGCTATTTAAGCTGCCTTATACATAATATATACACAATGCACAGTATACACACACATTCACATTTGCTTTTAATACCCTGTTTTAACCATAATGTAATTAACAACTGAATGCAAATTTTGATATAAACTGTATAAACATTGTAATTAACAGTGAAGTGTTAATAACAAAAAACCAATTATAAATATTATCTTTTTTTAGATTTGTGTTTACTTGATTTCGATTATAAAGGACTATTCAATGAAATAAACAAAAATGTATAGTCGAGTTAAGTTCGGTGGCGGTTGTTGGATGCGGTTTGAAGCTAGGTGTCAACAGGCTTTAATCGTTTGAGGCTCATTTAGGCTTCAAGTGTAAGACGATTGTAAACATTTGCGCTTCTAATTACAGTGCTACCTTACTGTAACGTACTTCAATATAACGACTTCCTCGATTTAACAAATTCTTCGTAATTCCCTTGAATTATCGGAAAGAGTTAATGTAAAGTATCCCTTTACATTACGATTTTTTTTTTGCGAACAACCTCTTTATAACGAACTTTCAACTATTAATAAAAAGTATGAATACGTCTAATTAACGAATTTTTCAAACCAAAACCATGATGATGATTGATGGAAAGTAATGTTTTTTTCTTACCTCTTTATAACGAATTTTAGACCAACCTTACCTCAACATAACCAACCTCAGTTCAACGAATTACTTGATATAACGAAAATTTATTTGTTCCCTTCCGATTTGTTAAATCGAGGTTGCACTGTATTAACTAAACTCGTATATGTAACTTAACTAATGTTAGGTTACATAACTTTCAATGAAACTTTTTACCTACGGGGACGACTACTTTCGAACGATACTTTTTTAAAATCCAAAAAAAAAAAATTAAACGTAGCATTAGTCGATATGAATTATATGTTTGTTGGCGACTCATAGATTTAAATAGTATTAAGTATGAGCTATAGGTTAAATATGAATATTGTTTGGTAATTAAGTATGAGCTATAAGTAAAATAAGAATATTGTTGATAGCTCATAAGTAGAATTTTAGTATAAATAAGTTAGATAAAAATATGTAAATAATTCAAGGGAAAAATACAGTTAAATAAATTAATAAAATGCTTCGCCGAATAAAAGGGTCGCGTAGCTCTCGTCGCGGTATACGCGCGCAGATTTCTGTAAGCGCAGCTCTCGTCGCGGTATACTGTTTGAGTACTTAAGCTCGGCGAGATTTACGCAAAATCCTCTTTTTCCTCCGCAACGAACTGGGACCCAAGAATAATCGGCGAAGCAAGAAACAAGAACAAGGCGCAGTTTCATTTCAAGACAACATCCTACAATTACGCACTAGCAGGGGTGCGTGGGTTGAGGCGGTGCCAGCGATACGTCGAACCGTCTTGACAAAACGTACGTAGTCAAACCCCACCGGTATTCAAAGCCGCGCCGAGGTTACTTTGGTCACTGCACGGGTGTTCTCAAACGAACGTCTAAACGTCTAATCCCGTGCAGGCCCGAGTCTCTGAGGCGACGTCGGGATTGGCTAGAACAGTAGTACGTACGAAGTCAAACCCCACCGGTATTCAAAGCCGCACCGAGGTACTTTGGTTACTGCACGGGTGTTCTCAAACGAACATCTAAACGTATAATCCTGTGCAGGCCTGAGTCTCTGAGGTGTCGTGGGGGTTGGCATCAACAGTGGTCCTTCGAGCCGGATCCTGCAACGGTTGTCATCAAGAAGTGAATACTGCGAAAAGAAAATGCCAGTCACAAGGTCACAGAACGGGATGCAGCGAGGGGAATCGACGACGACTGTTACCTCCGCCACTACGTCCGAAGTCCGGACCACAGGCGAAGAGATAACGATAGAGCAGTCCACGTCGACGAGCGCAGCCAGCCAGCCAGATCAAGCATTGAATCTGGCACCAGCGGGTTCCACCCGGCGGGCCGCATCGAGAGCCGTATCCAGAGCCAGCTCAAGAAGACAAGCCGAGGCCAGAGAAGAGCTGGCTCGCTGCGAGCTGCGGGAAGCGCAGGCAGCAGCACGCCTGGCCAGATTACGATTAGAAGCAGAAACGGAAGAAGAAGACTCCTTTATAGAAGACGTCAACGATAACCATGAAGAAAAGGTGGCAAACTGGATGCGCTCATCGGCACAAAGGCCAGAAGAAACAGAAACAAAGAGCGACATTCGAGCAATAGCTGACGCAATAAAGGAAGCCATGACGACACATGTAGCGCCGCAACCGAAGTACATTCAAGAGCTGCCGATATTTGAAGGCGACAGCTCCGAATGGACGGCGTTTCGAGTCGTATATGAAGACACATCTCCAATGTTCTCTGGCATTCAGAATATGGCGCGGCTACGTAAAGCGATTAAAGGCACAGCGAGAGAAAGCATTAAGAGCCTCTTGTACTCAGAGGCGATGCCAGAAGAAGTTATTAACGCTTTACGCCGAAGATTTGGTAGACCCGACGCGCTGGTGCTAGCTGAACTGGAGAAATTAAAGGCGCTTCCCAGAACGACGGAAAATCCCAGGGACATATGCGTCTTCGCTAGCCAAATAAATAACAGCGTGGCCGCCATAAAGGGATTGAAGAGACCGCAATACCTCTACTCGCCTGAAATCGTGAAACTTATAATAGAGAAGATGCCTCCAATTCTCAGGTTCAGATGGTACGATTTCACGGCTGCGAGGGAAGAGGAATCGTTCAGTGATATCCAGTCGATAAGCAACTTCCTCAATTTAGAAGCGGACAAATGCGGCGCATTCGCGGTACTCGAAGACAGCAAAAGCGTACGACCGAGCGCAGCGATAAGAAGGCCAGTGAAGCAAGCTACGTATAATATCGCTGAAAGGAGTAGACCTGAAGAAATCAAGTGCCCAGACTGTGAAGGTACACATAAACTCAAAGACTGCCAAATATTCCTAAAAGCGGCAGTCAACGAGAGATGGGAAACAGTTAAGAGGCTTAAGGTCTGCTTCAAGTGCCTCGCTGGGAAGCACCGGAAAGAAACATGCCGAAGACCACCGTGCAAGTTGTGTCGAAGATGGCACCATAGCCTACTACATGTGACGTCGGAGAGCGAACAATGTCACGAAGAGGCACCGCCCGAGACAGCGACGGTCAATACAATAAGCACACCGAAAGCTATTCTTAAGATGCTCAAGGTGGAGATATACGGACCGGCTGGGAGCAAACAAGTACTGGCGCTGCTAGATGAAGGCTCAACGGTGACACTGCTTGACGAAAACGTGGCTTCGAGCATCGGCATCAAGGGTCCTCGCGAAGCCCTGAATATAGAAACTATCGGCGGAGGGCAAATGAAAAATCACGACTCCATGATTTTAGATATCGAACTAAAAGGGATCAAGGAAAGCGAGAAGAGCACACTTAAGCGGGCAAGAACTATCAAGGAGCTCAAATTAACCCCTCAATTCGTAGATAAAAGCCGACTAAAGAAGTGTCATCACTTGCGGGGCTTACTACAAGACGTGTGCTACGAAGCTGAGGCGCCGAAGCTGCTCATTGGCCAAGACAATTGGGAGTATATTGTCTCATTACAAATACGACGTGGAAAGCCAGGGCAGCCGGTGGCGTCACGAACGAAGTTAGGATGGGTTCTCCACGGCTCCGACAGCAGTGGCGTGTCGCCGATCAATTACGTGAACACATGTGCACACGCCAGCGTCGTCGAAGATAAAATAGATCAGTTGGTGAGGGAACACTTCACTATTGAGTCTTTGGGGGTTCAGCCGAAGAAGCCTTCAACGGATATCGAACAGCGAGCACTGGACATATTGGAAAGAACCAGCCGACAGTTGGAAGATGGCAGATACGAGGTCGGACTGTTGTGGAAAAAGGAAGATGTATGTCTTCCAAATAACTACGCAGCAGCTTTCAACAGATTTCAAGGCATAGAAAGAAAGCTGCGTAAGGACGCTAAATTAAAAAATGAGTATAGCGCGCAGATAGACAATCTGTTGAAAAGCAACTACGCTGAAGAAGCACCAGCCGACTGCACATCTAACAAAAAATGGTACCTGCCTCACTTCCCAGTGGTTCACCCTCTGAAAAAGAAGCTGAGAATTGTTTTCGACGCTGCGGCCAAATACAACGGAGTCAGCCTTAACGACGTTCTGCTGTCCGGCCCGGACTTACTACAGTCAATATTTGGAGTGCTACTGCGATTCCGCCAAGGCCCTGTAGCAATAGCGGCCGATATAAAAGAAATGTTTCTGCAAGTGAAAATACGTAAAGAAGATAGAGACAGTCTCAGGTTCCTATGGCGAAAAGACAAGGAAGTGCCAGTGAAGGAATACAGAATGACATCAGTGATATTTGGAGCTGCGTCGTCGCCTTGCACCGCTATTTATATAAAAAACAAGAACGCAAAGATCCACTTACATAAATATCCAGAAGCGGCGCAAGCAATAGAGCGCAATCACTATATGGATGACTATTTGCAAAGCTTCCACAGTGTTGACGATTGCAAACGAGTAATGCAGCAAGTCGACTTAATCCACCAGAGGGCGCACTTCGAGCTACGAGGATGGGCGTCGAATAAGAAAGAGATCGTAGAAGCCGACGGCGAACAGGAAGTGCACCTAGGTGAAAACGAAGAAAAGACCCTGGGACTGAGATGGCTGACGTCAGAGGATTGTCTTGGATTTAGAAGCCAATTTAGGAAAATCCCTAACGAGGTAGCGCGAGGCATGCAGACTCCAACAAAACGAGAAGTCACGGGAGCTGTGATGTCTACTTTCGACCCACTCGGACTGCTATCACCCATTCTCATCCAAGGAAAGAAGCTCATTCAAAAGATATGGCGCAGTGGTGTTGGATGGGATGACCAAATCACTGAAGACGACACCGAAGCTTGGAAGAGCTACCTAGAGCATATCGGTGGAATAAAAGACATCCGACTGCCGCGATGCATGTCACCATTCTGCACTGAGGGGGAGCTGCATACTTTTACTGACGCGAGTGAGACAGCGTATGCAGCCGCAGTATACTGGCGAACCAGAGGTAAAGGAAAATACTTGATAAACCTCGTCGCCGCCAAGTCAAGAGTAACGCCTCTGAAACCAACATCTATGCCGAGGCTTGAACTGCAGGCAGCTCTATTAGGTAGTAGACTTGCAGACTCAGTGGCAAAAGAACTCGACCTGCAGGTTACAAGGAAAACGTTTTGGACGGATTCGAGTGTGGTACTTTCCTGGATAAAGGCAGATCCCAGAACGTTTAAGACCTTCGTAGCTCATAGAATTGCGGAGATAGAGGATCTGACAAAACCGCAAGACTGGAGATGGGTGCCTACAGCGCAGAATCCTGCCGATGATGCGACCAGGAGCCCACCGGAAGAATTTAACGCGGAACATCGGTGGTTCAAGGGTCCAGATTTCCTGTCAAAAGGCGAAGAAGAATGGCCAGCTCCACGAAGTTTTAAAAAGGAAAAATGCGACGAAGACAGAACGATGGAGCAGGTGAATACACTTCGCCACAGTGAAATTACTCCGGTTCCCGAAAACTTATCATCGTGGACAAGATTGTGGAGATCGACTGCCAGGGTACTACAATTTATCGACCTATGTAGAGAAAAGAAGCCGTCGAACCTCGAGCGCTGCAATAAAAGTGCAAAAAAGAGGCGAACTTACCTTCCGATCGGCGAGACACACCTATTACGAGCGCAGGAAGTTCTAATCGCCCAATGTCAGCAAAGCAGCTTTGAACAAGACATTAAAAATCTCAAACAAGGGCGCACGACGGAGAATCGAAGCCAATTGAAAAGGCTAGACGTCACTATGAAAGACAATCTCATAAGACTTCAAGGTAGAGCAAGAACCGTAGCGGGCGTTGACAACGACTATTTAACGCCCATAGTACTGGATGGCAGGAACGCCATTGGGAGATTGATGATTAAACATTATCACGAAAAATACAACCATGGTAATCAAGCCACAGTAATGAACGAAATACGGCAAAAATACTGGATGTTAGGCCTGAGATCAGTGCTGCGTAGTATACAACAAAACTGCCAGTACTGCAAGCTGACGAAGGGTAAACCAGCGGAGCATCCGGCGGGAAACTTACCTCAAGAAAGGCTGAGGCATGGTGAGCCCCCTTTCACGTGCACAGGTGTGGACTACTTCGGTCCAATGCTCGTGGCGATCGGCAGACGAAGAGAGAAGAGATGGGGAGCCTTGTTTACATGCCTGACCACAAGGGCAGTACATATCGAGATAGTGCCCAGCCTGACGACGGACTCTACTATAATGGCGTTAAGGAGATTCGCTGCTCGAAGAGGAATGCCAAAGATAATTTATTCCGATAATGGAACAAACTTTGTTAAGGCCAGCAAAGAACTCCAAACAGCCATTGAAGAGCTTAAAAGAGAGGAAATCGTCACAGAAGCAGAGAAGGTTGGCATACAGTGGAAATTTATTCCTCCCGGCGCACCAAATATGAGAGGAGCTTGGGAACGATTGGTGCGCTCCATTAAGGTCGCACTGGACGCTACATTAAAGGAGCGCGTTCCACGAGAGGAAGTTCTGCATACGTTGCTGTTGGAAGCAGAACACATGGTTAATTCCAGACCAATAACGAACCTAGCTGACAATTCGGAAGAGGAGGCGCTAACCCCAAATCACTTTCTCATTGGGCGATCCAGTGGAGCTGCACGCGTTGGGCATTTTCCTGATGCAAAGCTGGTGGGCAGAGACGATTGGAAGACCGTCCAACGACTCTCTGATCACTTTTGGAGGAGATGGCTACGGGAGTACTTGCCCACGCTTCTGCCCAGGAAAACGACAGGACGACGGGAAGGCGAGCAGCTGCAGCCAGGCGATGTGGTTCTTATCGTAGATCGCACGCTACCACGATGCACTTGGCCCAGGGGAATCATCGAAACCACGTACCCCGGGCCCGACGGAAGAACCAGGATCGTGGACGTCGCGACCAAAGGTGGAGTGTTACGAAGACCATCGTCGAGGATCGTCATCTTGGTGCCTGCGAAGTCGCCGTGCAGGAATGACGGTGCTACGCACGAGGGGGAGAATGTTGGCGACTCATAGATTTAAATAGTATTAAGTATGAGCTATAGGTTAAATATGAATATTGTTTGGTAATTAAGTATGAGCTATAAGTAAAATAAGAATATTGTTGATAGCTCATAAGTAGAATTTTAGTATAAATAAGTTAGATAAAAATATGTAAATAATTCAAGGGAAAAATACAGTTAAATAAATTAATAAAATGCTTCGCCGAATAAAAGGGTCGCGTAGCTCTCGTCGCGGTATACGCGCGCAGATTTCTGTAAGCGCAGCTCTCGTCGCGGTATACTGTTTGAGTACTTAAGCTCGGCGAGATTTACGCAAAATCCTCTTTTTCCTCCGCAACGAACTGGGACCCAAGAATAATCGGCGAAGCAAGAAACAAGAACAAGGCGCAGTTTCATTTCAAGACAACATCCTACAATTACGCACTAGCAGGGGTGCGTGGGTTGAGGCGGTGCCAGCGATACGTCGAACCGTCTTGACAAAACGTACGTAGTCAAACCCCACCGGTATTCAAAGCCGCGCCGAGGTTACTTTGGTCACTGCACGGGTGTTCTCAAACGAACGTCTAAACGTCTAATCCCGTGCAGGCCCGAGTCTCTGAGGCGACGTCGGGATTGGCTAGAACAGTAGTACGTACGAAGTCAAACCCCACCGGTATTCAAAGCCGCGCCGAGGTTACTTTGGTCACTGCACGGGTGTTCTCAAACGAACGTCTAAACGTCTAATCCCGTGCAGGCCCGAGTCTCTGAGGCGACGTCGGGATTGGCTAGAACAGTAGTACGTACGAAGTCAAACCCCACCGGTATTCAAAGCCGCACCGAGGTACTTTGGTTACTGCACGGGTGTTCTCAAACGAACATCTAAACGTATAATCCTGTGCAGGCCTGAGTCTCTGAGGTGTCGTGGGGGTTGGCATCAACAATGTTAGTAATAAATACGGTAATAAACCAACCGAATCAAACGAAATTTAAATGAAAAGTCTTACACTCTGTCTATTGTAAATTTCACAAGCTATTTTACTTTAGCGTAATCATAAAGTAGTAAACTAATATAAAACATGCATCATCCAAACAAGAAGTACTTGGAAACAGTCAACAACGTATTACGCGTTGTTGACTGTTTCGGTATGCCATATAGAGAGGCGTTCTAAGCTGTGACCCACTAGTGTAATTAGTTTGTCACATGACTCGATACAATCTCTGATTGATACAGGATTGATGAGTAGCAACAATAAACATCGATAGAGTCCAATGTTCGTTCAACGTTTATATCCAATATCAAGGACGTTCATTTAATATTTAATTTAATGCAATACGTTCTTTGGGTGATAGTCTTTCTCCGCCTCTATTATAGGTTAGTTATGTCCTTCCTGAAAAGTGAATTATATAAGACAATTTTCTTTTTGAGCATTGCTCTTCTGCCTCGTAATTACCTAATTATATATACTCATTAAGATACTAGTTTAGTTTAGTTTGAGTTAGTATTTCTATTTTCTAGTGTTACATGTAATTTTTTCTTTTGTTATTTTTTAAGCACTTCTTGTACTTTACTCTTAGTAGTTGATGTTTATTTTTCCATACTAGGGTTGCCTGGAAGAAATCGCTTGTTAACGATAAGGCCGGCCGTTACCTAGTAACCTGTTTTTATATGTAAGTTTCAGGAAACCGTTTTGAATATACGTTAGTAATTACTTAAAAAAGTTTTTCCAATAATGTCCTCGACAGCATGTATTATTTGAATTTTTTTATCAAGATTAAATTTGTACTATAATAGTTTATTTCAAAATTTAAACAAAATGCACTTTAGATGACATTTAAATTTGAACTTAGAAGATTCTGATGAAGATTATGATTTTAAAACTATTAAAATGATCGAGTGCGCAACTATGATGCGCTGGTTGTTTACTATAAAACTATCTTTGGTCACTACTCACTACTAATTAAAAAAGTAACTGCGTAGTAACTTCTTTAACATGTATAAAGAGGAATATATTACATTATTTACATACATACATTACAGCAGTCCCTTAGTTGTTCAAGTAATAATGGAAAGAATCAAACTTAATTACCGAGTTAATTGTTATAAGTATTGCGTACGTGACTATGTAAAAGTTTACATATTATAGACATAGGATTCAACCGATTTTTAACAATTATATCTATATTTTCATACTGTGACGATATGACATCAGACTCGAGAAATACAGTTCTTCAGATACTATTTAAATATGTATGATAAAAATGTATGAGGAATGAGGATATTGAGTATGAGATACCTGTGTTTGTATACCATTCAGTAAGGCTACAAACCTTTTATGAGTTTAAGGGTCAGTTTCACAATGTATGGATAAAGTACCAAATAGATATGCAACACATAAATTATTTGGAACATAAATTGGGCCATTTGACACTTCATCGGACTCATAACTTATGATGGACTTTATGTGACGAATAGCGCTTTATGACAGTCGTGATACGCAACAATAGTGTTTATCCTACCAATAAGTAATAAATAGCTAATTCGGAACTTATCCGTACATTGTGAAACAGACCCTTAGTCCATCTCTGATCAGAGAAAAGGGTAATAAATGATCAATTCCTTCCCATCAGTGCCTGACATGTCGAGTTTTACGCCTAACACCGGCCTGTTTTCTTCACACTACGAATGTTTCCACATTTATTGTTCTTGTTGAGTACCATAAATGTAATAACAATCTACAATCTAAATAATCACAAGACCAAATAATCCTTACTATAAAGAATAATCTAGTGCAGTCATCTGAATACACAGCCGTCTTAAACGGGCCATAGACGGCCATAGACCGCATGTTGCAGTCAAGACCGACTGCAACATACGTTTTTCCTCAGGAACTGCTCGAGCGGTCCGTGTATTGCGAATATGAATTTAGTATGGAAACTGCAGATCGCCGTGCGGCGACCGCATGTTGCAGTCGGTCTTGACTGCAACATGCGTTCCGTCTATGGCCCGCTTTAGATAGTAACCGCTACCAATCGGCTTCCCTAATAAAGAAGTTCGTGTTGATGGTTTATAAGCTTGCCATCTGAAACAGTACCCATTCATTGCGGCATCGAACAGGAATAATGATAAAAACTCTAAATGCAGCATAGCTATTGATCAACGTACTACTACGTGCCTTTATGGAATCCGAGGATTACCTTTATAATGGCTGTAAAGTTACCTGGCTGGACGTAATCAGTCGTTCCATTCCTCTTAACTATAGAATATCACATACCAAATAATTTAATTGTCTTTAAGTTTAATTTGACATTTGGATGCTAGTTTGATTGATCGTGTGGTTTCTCATTAATCCATCATAATATGTACCACGTTCAAAGCAAATAAAATATTTATTTATTTACAACTGTATTGGAAGCTGACGATTCGTCTAATCAGTGATTTTATCTAGAGTAACTTATGTTAAGAAATACTCGTGTTTACTTACAATTCAATTTGTCATCGTCTACTGTCTATAAATAGTAAATACAAAAAAGAACCTTGATTAATTCAATCGATCGAATCTTTAATGATATATATCTATTTTTGTGCTTCTTAATTTAAACGAGACTGACGAAATGCGTTTTATTATTAAAAAACAATGATTTGGAAGAAATAAACTTATGTATAGGTTTAAAATCTCTACCCTATGATCGTGATGTCTGTCTCTAATGGGCGTATACTGAAGAAAAGGGAGGGAAACCGGACTGTATTTTACACCATGTGAAAGGTAAGACATTTTAATTTTCAAATAATGTAATATGACTGTTTACGTATACGTGTTTATAATTTATAACGTTTATATCAACAAGAAGAACCATAGACGCTTTTTCGCGGTAAATAGGTGATAATAATTATTTATAGGTGTTTTAAACATTGTCTATGAAGTAGATTGGACTAAATAATAAACTTGGCCTGCCCCTCAGATTTCTGAATCTATTTCTTGATAATTTTTTTAGAAGGGCTATTCCGCTAAAAACCGAAATAAAGTAATGTGGTAGACATTCCTTTATTTAAAAGTTATATAGAATAGTAAAAATGTCCTTATAATATGTGGGAAAGTGAATTTATTAAAACCGCTGAAACAACTTTGCTATTTGAATATTAAAGGTCAGACAATAGGCTATTTAAAGAAATTCTTCTTTGATTCTTATTTACAGGGAACTGTAACTGTATTAGGTATAATGGTGAGCTTTTTACTGTAGACAAGGAGGTCTCAGATTCAAATGCCGAATTAATATCAACAAAATTCGTAATGATGAACAGTAGGAGTATAGCGCGTATAGCTGTCGTTCCTGGGCCTGATTTTGAGATAGGTACTCGCGTCGCGATGGTGGTCATATAAATACTATACGTAAGAGAATGAGAGCTAGGGAATAAAATGTGTACATTATAAAATCACCTGGAAATTGCCAGTACACTGATCACTTTTTACATAAATAGCCAATATTTTAAAAACTATGTTTTTATTTACCGCCAGCTTTTATTTAACTAATCAACCCGGGCATGCATAACGTCGCAGATAATTCAATACAGTTCACTTGTAGAATGTACAGAAGTAATTGTGTTTCTACTGTCTTTGAACTTAGAGAATCGAGTATTTTACGTATTGATAGCGAATTACCTAAGAGCTCTGTTATCAATCTTACAATAGTGTTATGAGGAAAACCAATTTAATTACAAAATCTACTAGCCTAGTAAACGTTGTTTAATTATCTATTGTAACCGACGGAAGTGATTTTTGAATACCGTGTTTTAAAGTAACCCATACGTTCTATTGTTCCATTTTTTTTTCTCTAAGTCTCTTCACAAAACATAGCGACTTTATATGAATTACAATTACAATAAAGTTAATAATATGTTTTTTTATAATACTAGTAACAAGAACTAAAATTCCATTAACTTTTTTGTGTTAATGTTTTTATAATACTTTTGGCAATATAATTGCGTATGCGTCGACTATCGTGAAACGTAATGAATAGTAAACGTAATTTTAATAATATTATTTAATTATTTATTTTTCACGTTTTTGCTAATGTTCCAGCTCCTGACACATTTCTAGGACGAATTCCATGATTAGGCAGTGTGACTCAAAATAAAAAAATATCAAATCATATAGTATATATAGGTATATACATATAAATGAAATTAATTTTAATTAGATCTTAATAAACGGGCCCAGATTTTTCTATACGCAAACATCAAATTACATAAATATATTGTGTTCGATAATGTTTTCAATATGTGGGCCATAGATCAATCAAGCAACTTAAAGCACGCGTAGGTCAATGACCTATGCACTCGGATGGGGATCGTGCAGCCGGTTCAGGCGCAAGGACGAAGGGCCGTCACGTGACGGCGGGTGAAGGGGAACCCATTGATATCTACGTCACATCGTACGCAGATGCACGCACGTGATCTATGGGTGACCATATAATGTTGGGTTTGGGGAATATTTTATTTTAAAATATGCTCTCTGTGTGGCTAAATTATCCGAGAATCTGCCTTTTCTCTGAATCAACCTTATTTATATTAGAAGCAATAAACATTCATTAATGTATGCTTCGATTCAATCGAAAGAAAATTCGACTGAAATTGGCCAAGTATTTCAGTTACCTTTTGATAGCTTAACATTAATAGTAACAGCAGCGTTATGCGCTAGAAACATACTCTGACACAAAAGCTTAGATTACAAATAATCCTATGAAATTCGCCAATATGGTCACCCAAGTATCGGGATCCAGTTTAGAAAGTTGCACACTGATCTACAGTTTCTCTACAATTTTCCATACTCTCCCCCTTCCCCACATCCGAAGTAAAACCGGTAGCAGTCACATGACTGCGGCAACTTGTTTACTGCGTATGTGTCTTGGTTTTAAGATGTTTATGCGCGTGCGTCATTGATTCCATAATACATACATTACGTTATAATCGACTTCAAAAATACCGAAAGAGGAGATTTTCGACGTGTACTTTTTACAAAGACCTTCAAAGTGCAAAACGTTTTTATTATGTCAACGGTCGGTTCAAACAACATTCTAAGTATGGAAGAACTTTTACCGTAGCTACTAGACACACTTTTTTATTAGTTTAAGGACCACACACCATCTCACCATTGCGCATACCGTTAACGTGTTTTATAACAACCAACCTGTTTTTGTTGACAATTGACCCGTCCCAAATAATATTTTGTCCATGAATTGAGCGATGGGCAGTTTGATTTAAAAACCGATTTTACGACAAATAATCAATTATGTAGTTTTTATTGCACATAGGGTCAGTTGTGTAATTTAATAAGTTTAATTCAAAGATCTTAGGGACCGGAGGTGAAAATAAAAAAAGATTATTTTTTCTTATCGTTCTTATTTTCTAACTCTTAGAATGTTTATTGACCTATCTAATTCTTTCCTAAGCTCCCTTTTGTTAGATCGTAAACTTCACTCTATTGTTGTATAAATATTATTAACAGTTGTCGAAAAATATTAAGTATTAGACATTAAATGTACGTATATTGAATAATACTACTGTAAATAAGCCTTTATCGAAATAGTAACTCCTTAACCAACATTTCATAAAACATAAGTTCATAATCTCTTGTCATTAAAATACAACAAAGACTATCCTTAGTTATCTAAGTCACATGACTTACGGCCAAAACCAATATGCAATCTCAATCCAATTTTAGCTGTCATAGACTGACAATTCAATCCATTTCTAAAGAAAAGCATGCCAATATTCAATACATGGACTGAGATACCAATCTAATTATTCAACCAATCGTTCAGAGGGCGGATAAGAGATTGAAGATTGCCCTCTGTATGAAAATGAATGTTTACTCATGCCAACAACCTATCTGTCCATTTTGACAGTGCTTCGATTGGCCAAATCAATCTCGGATTGCTATCGGTGAAACTCGTATGATTTGGGTTTGGGATTGCGACCTAACTTAATATTCATTGGGAAAATTTATTCATCTTCGTCATCTTCCAGTTCTAGTGATAGTGATTTGGAAGTTTAAATGCAATTATCCGATTGGGATAGTAATTCTGAAGCTGGAAGAAGACAACGTACTTCTGTGCGAAGACATAAGAAGACAAGAATTTATTATATCCAGAGCCTGAATGACGCCGAATTCACATTTAGATTTAGGTTAACAAAAGAAGCTTTGGAGACACTTTTACACAAAGTGATGTCTATATATGACTTCTAGCAGGTTTCATCTTGTCATCAACTTTTGTAAAAAAAATTTAAATATTAGCTACAACCAAAAATATTTGTTACTATAGATACTACCTACTAACTCCACTTCAAAACCTCAAGACTCCAGCAGAACATCTTTATAACGAATCTCAAATACGAAGCAGAAATGTGGTGGAAAGGACATAATATGGTGTTTGGAAAAAATCGGTTTGTCAAAAAAGGTTTTGCTTCAATTATCTCGTGTACAAGCCGTGATAGTGGCATGTGCAGTGTTGCACAATATTGCTATTGATATGCGAGATGAACATTTTGAACTACTGCAACAAGTAGATGAACAAGCTGATGATATTGATCAAAGCGCAATTGACAACGTGGGAAATGCAAGTGTGCGAAGTAATCTTATAAGTGATTATTTTGCTTTATTACTATAATATTTTATAAATTACAACATTTTTGAGATAAATTAAATAAAAATTCAATGCTTTTATTTAAATAAAAATACAATTTTTTAATACAATACATCCTCGCTCCAGGCACAAAATCTATTATTTTTCTAATTTATTTAACAATATATTTTTTTCTATGGCCCATAATTCTCTTTTATGCTCTCTTTCTTCCTCTTCAAATGCCCATTGCTTTCTCTTATTTAGAAGCTCTTCCTTTCAATTGACTTTCATTTCCTTCGACAGACAACAATATCATGTCTTTGACTTTTTCCTCGATAGGGGGTAAGAGGAGTAGCAGCACTAGGGCCACCTCCTGTACGATATGTTTCAGCATGTATCAAGGCAGACTTTTTTCTTGTAGCCCTCTTTAAGCTTTAGCACTGCGAAAGTTTACCCCACTTGTGCTATTAAACAGCGCCTCCAGCGTCTTCCAGTACCGCTCTTTCTCCTGCCAGGTGACTGAGTCACTCTTTTTATTTTCTAATATATTTTTATGGTCAGCAACAAGCGAAGTTAGAAGGTCAACTTCTTCCCGGCTGAAATTGACGCTTCTTTCACGTTTTTGCGTAGACATTTTTTTAAGTTAAAGAACCAACCTCGAATCACAAAAACAACATACACAAACTACTCAGAGAAAATATATATTTGTAATAATATGTACTAAAATACTCAATAACCTAACAAACAATAATACCATATGACAATGACAGCCCGTTTCATTACAAGTAATATTAAATGACCAACAAAAAGGTTAAGGTTCTATGTTTTTCTATAGAATTTATTTGTTCGTAACAAAAAAACAAACAAAACGTTGCATAGCTATTTGCTACTTTATCCATACATTGTGAAACAGACATTAAGTCTTACTTATTTTATTTCGTTCCAAAAACAGCAAACTTTTGGTATGCTTGAACACAACATATTGCATTGAACGAAACGCGGTCGAGAGGCAAGGATCACGCAAAAGATTGCTGTCAATCTTTTGTCAAATAAACAATCGGATAGCAGAAATGTTTATTGGCATGCAGATTGGAGATCGGTCTTTAGATATGAATCAGTCCAAGATTGGTTATAATCATAGATTGAGGATACATTATTAATTTTGGCCGTTAATAAATCAAAAGTTTTATAACGAGGTTTATTATGCAAATAATGCGATTGCATTTCATTAAATGCAAATGAAACTAGTGATTAAAATGTCGTAAGGTATCAAGGATAGTCGTTAGTTTTCTTAAATGTTACGAAGTATGATAACTGGTAAAAAATTAATTTATTAATTTAACATTTTGTTATTACCTATTAATATAAAAACTACGGCGGGTAGGCGTTGTCGTTAATACCAGGACCAAATCCAGGAATTGCACGAGAACGGACACTTTAAAAATACCCATAAACGACGAGAATAACGACCTAAAATTTCAATATTAGCACTAAGTTAGGAAGTTGGTGTTTATACAGCCCCATCCCCTAGTTGAGCACTTAAAGCAGTCGAAACGATGTTTCGGTCTTTTCAGACATTCACCCCGCGTGTGGCCTAAGGGTGAGAAGTCAGAGTCACTGACGGTAATCTTCAGTTAGTATAAGATCCCGATATACAACGACCTTCACCGAGATGCTTATTTAATGAAACGTATTTTATATTTAATTTAATATGTCAATAAATATAATCCATATGGGTTGCCTAGCAAATTTCAGTCCAGAATATTTTTTTTTTGTTTAATTAGTATTTAAAAAATTTTTTTTAAACATTTCACCGGTATGATTATTAGATAAATTCTATACCAATCGAAAGTATGAAGCCCATAGAATATGCAAAATACATATGTAATTTAACGCTCAAATCAAGTGTTTGAAAAATTTCTAATTAAGCGCGATCTTAACTACAATCCAGATGAATTTTCGTCTAACCCTGATGCAAAAACTGTTTCCAAACACTGCTTTATTAATTGTAAGTCCCTTCCGACTTGAAAACACCAACTGCAAGCCAATTGCGTTATTGATCAAGTCATATGACCAAGAGGGAAAATTGCGATATTTTCAAGATTTATTAAGTCGCTTACTTTTCCTTCTTCCTGTGTCCTTAACCTAACGAAACCTAATTAAATATCGTAATCTTAATTAAGTATAGTTTACCTAGATTTCGTAACAGAGGAAAATACAATGTAAATAAAACGTAATAAATAAGCGTAACGATATAAGTATAAAATATTCATAATTTAAAACACGAACTGACACGAATAAAAACAGAGGCGCAAATTTTTTTGTTCTGTTTTGTTTCGTTATCTTTTGTTTTTTTTTAATAGTCAATGTGATCAACTTTCGGTGCGTGACACACGCTGTCCATTTTTTGGGTCTAAGGGATGCCGTTGCGATGTTTTCCTTACCGTGGTCCACAGCCGGAGATTGCACCTACAACCTCAAGGATGAGAGTAGCGCGCTGAAGCAACTAGGCTTACTTATAGAAACATATTATAGTGTCTTCTATTTGATTTGTGCGGACTTCAAAAAACCCGGAAGAGTTTTACACGTATTATACTAACGTAAATATTATTCATCGTTATGACTTGCATAATATAAATATTGGGTATGAAGTCTATGAACTCTTATCTATATATCTGCAATTAATTAATTTGCATAAAACCTGCCAGAGAACAACAAATATATGAGATTAATTCAATAATAATGCATTCACCTTTATGAAATGGATACAAAGAGTTTAAGTACAAGGTCCCTACATGTTAGCCTTTCGCCCGACCTTGACACACAGTTTTACGTACTGTTAAGTAAGGTTTAGGTTTCACATTACATATGTAAAATTCTTTAAAAACATGCAATACGATTTTGTTCGTAACAACGGTAACCATGGCAACAGACGATATTTACAGTTTTTTAAGAAGTTTCTAAATCCGGAAAAATCGGATCGAGGTTTAATGAAAATCAAATCCGGGCCTCTCATTAATACAAACTACCTGATAAATGCGGGTGGTGTGCCCTGAACTGAATACAAATATCTACTTTAAAATTTAAACGACTCGTTGACATTTGAGAATAGGCTATCATTGAGTATATTACTAAGTAAACCCATTTTGGCAAACGCCAAGCATATCGTCTTACGATGTCAGTCTGTTGATGGACTAAACGATTTATATGATGTATCAGATTGAGCCTATCAATGACTGCACTACGTAAGTTTAATCTTGATGGCATTATTTCCACACGAACTTTAAGCTGTTTTAACTCCTGACCACAAGATGGATATTATATATAGAGTATAGACTCAATCTACCTATGTATGAATATGTAGACTCACTTTTATGATTATTCTTATACGTCATTCCCTGTAATAATCCTGTAGGCTTATGTAACTATCACAGATATCAATAGCAGAGTATTTAAACTAAGGAAATTGAAAAACTCATTTGGTGGTGAGTAATAAAAGTTACCGACAGGATTCATAATTAAATTATTGTTAAGACAATTAACATTGTTTAAAATTTTATTTTTAAGTATCATACTTAATGCATCCAATTATATCAGAGTACCTACCTGCATGCTACGGCTGTATTCTGTAGAAATCTCTGCTACAACCAGTGCTCACTTATGGAACCTGGGCACTTCGCAAGAAGGACGAGCTTGCTCTCTTTATTTTCGAGCGGAAGGTTCTTCGAAGAATTTTTTGGCCCTGTTTGCGACGACCGTGTTTGGCGTATTTGATTATATGAAAAACTTTATAACATCCTTGACGACGCCAACATAGTCCAATTAATAAAATGCAACAGGTTCAAGTGGTTGGGACATGTGCACCGAATAGCGGACGATGGAACCCCGAGGTCCTTACTGTACTCATAACCTGGTGGCAAGAGAAAACCCGGAAGAACGTGGCTGCGTTGATGGGATGGCGTTGTCGAGGACCTAGAAGTTGGACGAAAGAAGCACGAGAAAGATTGGGGGATATACTTAAGCGGAGGCTAAGGCCCACAAGGGGCTGTATAGCTATTGATGATGATGACATGCTACGGCGGAATATGTCTCTTATGATGTATGAGTATATTTATGTGTTGCGAATTAAAAATGTATCTCAGTTGTTACTTTATTAAAATTAAGAAAACACCAATAAAATAGATAATGAAATCTTAGGACAAATGTCTAAATTTAACAAAGATATATATATATATACATATATTTAAAATACAAAGGCATAACAGACATAAGTAAGTTAACGTATAACTCATATTTGTATATTTATCTTAGTATTGATACTTATCTAGTTTACGTACGGGATGGCTTGCCCGTATAGGGTTGCCTCTTTTTTGGGGCGGAATTTTTCCCGAGAATGAGCGAGAGCACCGGGGTTGCCCCTGGCAAAGAGAACTGCGACGCTTTTCTCGGGATTTATTTGGAAGCCCCGTTTCCGAAACCATTCGCCTAGCGACGTAGTTGCGGTTGCCCGCTCATACGCCATACCAATGTTAATATGGTCCAATTTCGAGAAGTCTACGACTTTTTTTGGGCATTCCTAGTTTAAGCTATGCCTGTGTGAGCTAAGTACCGGAAGTTTATTGTTACCAATACTTTCGACTGTCGAGTGCGGCAGACACGCACATCCGCGTTTAAAATGCACTTTGTACCCTAAAAAGTTACTGAAATGTTTTAAGAGCCTCTAAGTAGCTAACGAGAGCGGGTTTTGTTAATATTTTTTCGTATATTTGGCCATATTTATTGTTTAGGTATCACTTTTTATGGTGAGACGTTAGTAAACATTCAGATTATAAATTTAAATAAACAGCTCGTACAAGTTTAACATATCTACAAATCTTAACTATGAAAAACAAGAAATATTTAATCATTGTGTTCTATCAAGATAAACTTTTATTATCAACAGTAAACGTAAAAGCGTTAATAGGTATTTTCGCAATTATATAATTACTATGAATTTATTAAAAACTGTATTTCCTACACACGTGACAAAACTATGTAGTGTTTACTTAATTCAGGTATTTCGTACATTTATTTTTTCCTTTAGAAGGTCACAATTAATTGTATAAATGATTTAAGCGAAATGTTCTACTACTTATTAACCGACTTTGATACACAATTTGTATTTAGAATAAACTTAGAAATATCTTCTCTTGAATGGACTTTTTACTTGCTCACTCCGCTGGTGGAACAGAGGAGTTGTTCGGACTAATACCTGCAGCTGAGTTTCATCATCGGACGTCAAGGCAGAATACAAAATATGTACCATCCGTATCACCTCGACGTCCGTCGTTCAACAACTGAGCGTTTTTACACCACTATGTGGAACAAGCTGTCAACTGAAGTGTTTCTGAACCAATTTTCCTTCAAGACAAGAGCGTACCAGTTCTAAAAAGGGCCAGTTCTAAAAGAGCGTACCATGAGCGGTGGTGTCGCTTAACATCAGGTGAGCCTCCAGCCCGTTTGCCCCATGTCACATAAAAAAAAACCTAAAGCGAGTCTTTATTTCAATTTTCAATACTCTACCTTATATATATTTACCTTGTTATAAACAAGAACTATAATTACCCGTGTCTTATTTTTATCTAAGGATCTCACTACAATGAAGTTATCTTATTGCATATAAAATAATGACTTCCTTAAGAAATCCTTATCATGATAACCTTATAATCTATGTCATACATGTATTGATAGCAAACAACGTATATGGCGAGAGAACGTTGAGGTATTTGTTACCGCGGCTAATAAATGGTCTACCAAATAACATATTAGATTGCCTAACGCCAACCAACATAAACAGCAAATTAAAAAACTACTTTTATATGCATTTGTCGCGCTCCTAAACAAGACTGCTATGGTTACATTAATACCACAGCGGTTTTCAAATGTAACTTATTATTATTGTATTATATTTTTTTTTGTAAAATAAAGAAAATTAAAAAAAAAAAAATATATATAGATTTACAATATATTTACAATATTACATACAATTATTGTAAAACTTTTTTCTTAAAGCTAGTAGTAGTGTAATAATTTGTCTATGGCACAAGTTAATTGAAATTCTTAACACTTGGTTCGAGGTTGTTTACTGGCCAGTTTGATATAATTACATGAAAGGGACAGTACCGCGATTTCTTGTTAATTTATAAATTATACGCTCCGTTAGTTTTAAGTTGAGTTTTCCTTATAGTATGGCAAAAACCCACATATTAAGTAGATTTAATAATAAATATTAAAAGAGTTTATTTAACTTTAGGAATTTATTTTAGAACGCTATTAAGTATTTAAGGTTAAATACGCTGGCTTATGGAACAGCATTATGATTTTTCAACGGATCTTAACCATAGTTATTTTTATTAGAGACTTTCGCAAGCTCCAAGTGATCGGTTGGCAAGCAGCAGCGCAAAAATGTGGCGTTTTCTTGTATTGAATGAAAGTCTCCGTTTAGATTTGTCGACTACCGGAATAATCAAGTAAAGAGTCCGCTTATGAAAAGTATTGGGATCCAAAGTACATACGATATAGTTCAACAAAGTTTATTCTACATACAAATATGTTTATCAAAGGGGCCATTCATGCATTACGTAAGCACTATATTGGATCTTTGATTTTCATATTTGGTGATTACGTCAACAATAATTATTTACTCTTTTACACATATTACGCATACATTGTCTATGCTTAAAAACGAATGCATTTTCGAGAATTTCTAAAAAAATTAATACGTTTTTGTATTTTGAGAGCTTTGCTTACTTTTGCTGACAAGACGAGGGTAATTTGCAGTAAATCAGCTTACGTAAGAACTTTTATTGTGTTATTCTTTGAAAGATTTCCGCTTCAATAATTTACACAATCCCTTGTGACCTTTTACATGTCTTATTCAACGTAAAACGAAATTTCTGAATTAATTAAATAATATTTTCCGCGTTATTTACTCATTAGTTTTTACAAAAAAACGCAGCTGTTTGGCAAGCTGTCATCTATGTAAGAAAACATCGTGAAGAAACCGGTCTTAGGCACAAAACTTAAGGCATATAAGGACAACCTACTTAACAAATAATAATAGCCTAGGGGATGTAGCCCTATTGGATATCCTAGGACATCTCAACAACGAAGAAATCTAGCCCGGTTTATGCTGGATTTCTTTCTAACTAACTTTCTTCTAAGTTTGGTCATTCCTTTGTGCTGGCCAACGCCATGCAACTATAAACTACTCTCTATCTTTTCTTGAACTCAGACATTTAACCAAAGTAAGAATAAAATCAAATAAAACAATTTTTGTTTAGGAATTGAGGTAAGTTAGCGGCGGTTAGGAATGAAACCACTTTGTGAGCGAAACTGGTATATAACAAATATAAATGGTATGCGACGTCGAATTATATATATAACTAGCAGACCGGCCAAGCGTTGCTGTGGTTTTTGTTATATAACATAGTAGCAAACTATTCAAGGGAAACGGTAGGAGAACACCAGTCATGGGGACCACCATGCTTTTTTGGTGGTTATGCCATTAAATTGTAGCTTATGTAAAATGTTGGTACTTTCAACACAGCGCCATCTGTTAGAATTGTGACTATCAAATAATAAACAAATATTTTGCAATAAAATAATATTGCGGGTATAAATTGAGATGTAAGTTATCCTATCTTTTAAGTTGGATCAAACTACACACGGTGTGCAAATTTGATTGATATCGGTTCGGTAGTTTAGGAGTCCATAGCGGACAAACAACGTGACACGTAATTTATATATATTAAGATTAGGATTTTATATCGTTTTCCTAATGCTTAGTGCTAACTTCGAAGATTATATGAACAATTTTTGTTTATCTTAACCAACATAATATTATCGAAATGATATTTCCTATTTCAAATTTTTCACCGCAGCGCACTCAATGGAAGCTTTCCAAGAGGAATATTTTTTTCCGGTTTTGCATTCAATACCAACAAACTGTACACTGTACAGCTTTATAATATACTATAGAATAACCTCGACAAATTGAAAATAAAGAGTATACATTACCATACTCGTGTCGGAAGTGACTTACGTGGAATAGCTATCACAAAATTAAACCATAACATTGCACGCTGTTTTTATCAGCGTCAAATATCTGACGAAGGGAAACTGCTTTTCTTATATACAGATAGCTAAATGAGGAATATGAGAAATCCTTCATTACTATACCCGGAACCAAAATATCGTAGACATTATGTAATGAAATTACAATTATTAACAGTGAGATTCATAAAATAACTAAACACCGCAATGCAAATGGCTTAAATGTGCGACTCTCACCCCTGAGGTCGTAGATTTTAACACTCTCTCAAATGGTGAAGGAAAATGGCATGGCTTAGACCCAGAAATTCGACGGCAGTTTCGGGAACAGACAGGCAGATAGGATGATCACCTACTTGCCTATTAGAAACAGCAAATTATCACTAAATAGGTACAGAAATCTGAGGGTTATAGCGCTATACGATGTGTACTGGAGTACAGGTGACTTTCGGTGGGGGTCTTCCTTGACAGATACGACCTCCAAGTATTCAAAGTTAGAGTGTACTGCTCCCTCAAAGGCCGGCAACGCACCCACTAAAAATGGATGTCCATGAGCTGCGATAACTGCCCTTTTTGGGCGTCCCGTAGTTTGAACATTTTTTTTAATTAATTATATTATATACTACTAGCTGACCCGGCAAACGTCGTTTTGCCATGTATATTATTTTTTTGTATGTTGTATGTATTTTTGTATGCTGTATCATAAAAAAATAAAAACAAAATTTTTTGTATAAAAATTTAACAATATTTTTTTGGGGTGGACACCCCTTATCACTTAGGGGTTTGAAAGATAGATAGTAGCCGATTCTCAGAATTACTGATATGCATAAAAAATTAATAAGAATCGGTCGAGCCGTTTCGGAGGAGTATTGGGACGAACATTGTGACACGAGAATTTTATATATTAGATATAATAAAAATGTGTATGTAAATTAATGGTCCATATACGAAGCAATAAACATGACTAAACTCTTTAGCTATTGACTAAAGAGTTGTCCTTGACTCAGTTTCCAGGGACACGAGCCTGTCTGGAGACGATGAATTATTCATCCCCGTCTGATACTCTCAAAGGTTTTGTTTGTTCACTAAATATGCTAATACTTAGAGCTTAACGCTTTTACTTTTAAGTGAATATAGAGTATTATTTCCAGACTGTATTTTAATTGAGATAAAAAGATTTTGTTTAATTACTTTTAGAAAGTATCCTTGTTACAACTTAATAGGCATACTTAAAAAAAAATTATATAAATGTAAAACATAAAATAAATAGACACATTGGACATATCCACAAAAAAAGTTTCACTCATAAAAAATACAATACAAAGTAAAACAAGACAAAACATGATAGCACAAAATTTAACACTAAACTAGCAGCTATAAAAAAAACAAGGAAGATACAAGGCTTAAGACATTAAGAGTTTTAACTTATTCTTAAATGAAGCAGTAGAGAACACACTAACATATTTGTTTATATGTATAGGTGTGGGTGAAGTAAAAATATCACAGATAAATCTAAGATGACACGTGATTTTTTAATCCAACTCGCCGATTTTGGTGCTGTCCTTGCATTTCGCGATTAATCAGCCTGTGACCCCGTTAGGTCAACTTCCTTAGCCGTGTGATGAATAGCGACCTCGCAATCCATAAACAAACACCTAAAAGTAATATGAATTAATAAATTAAGAAACCTTGTAAGGTTTCCGCACTTTCCGCATGAGGATTTCAATAGTTTTGGCTCCTTTAAAGTGGCAGCGTGGGGGTTAAGATTGGAAATACAAAGTGTTTTGCAACACAATATTGCAATTATATAAGTATGGAAAAACTAATATAAATCTAAAATTTTAGATTTCCGAGATGGTAAAAAGGAAGATATTTAAGGAATTTAGTGAATTTAATTGTCATTAAAATATTAAAAGTGTTAAAAATTAATACAAATAATAAGTTTAATTTCTTAAATTTATATCTTCGATAATAAAAACACGTGACATTTCAATTTACGACTCGTCATTTGAGATTTCAATAAATTATTTTGCCTAAAATATAAAATACTAATATGTATTCCTTAAATTCTCATAACGAAATAATAATTTTAAAAATACAATATCTATAAGGTAGATTACCCTTCTCACTCTCTTACAATCGCTCTCTCCCTTTTCTTCGACAAAAACGCTGCACATCTTCGTGACGTTCCGTAAATTTTTTACCCTCATGCGCCTAAAGAAGTTTCACTTCAATATCTGTATACTGTACTCGGCTCCGACTTTGCACAGCTACGACTATCAACGGATTTCCGCTTAAGGGACACAGAAAAAAGACGGGATGTAGGAAAATATATCTCTCGCACTGACGTTTTCAAAACTCTAGATATTGTCGCTGAAAAGATGACTTGCATCTAGTCTGTTGGATAGCTGGCGGGACAATAAATTACTCCTTGGTTTTTAAAGTCGTTTAACACGTTCACTGCGCCATCATTTTTAAAGAACTTTCAGCTGGTGCGTTGGAGACCTAAAAGATCTCGTAACAAGCCTATATCCTCTGGTGCGTTTGAGACCTAATCAGTCTCCTAAAAATACACTTTTGAAAATAATTTATATCTTCCAAAAAACAATGACATATATTTTGAATTTTTTGTGGGTGAAAGATAGCTAATTGCTTTATATTTTGCTAGGTTCGCACGCAGTTACGACATTTGAATAAACTACAAATACCAAAAAAAAATTAAATATCGATTGTATCTCGTACCGCACCCAAAGATAGTTCAATATGTGTAGTAAGTAGTGATGGGAATAAAATAATATCTCAGTTATTGATTCTAAAAGTTTTATTAATTATGCAAAGTGTTTTTCATTAAAACATGGTAAGCACATTGATTGCTTGCACATTACGCGCAAATGGTAACAATTCGTTTAGTTTTTTTAGAAGCGTCAGTGCTGTTTAACTGCGTGTGCTCCAACGAAAAAGGTTTATCATTAAATATTTCATAATCAGAATTACTGTCATTATTAGTCAATGGGGGGCAAATTTGAACATTTTCCAAAACAAATATTTTACTGGACGATGCAGCAGTATAATCCGGCGTTGATTTTTTGTTAGAAACCTCACCAATAAAATAGATTTTTTACACTTTTTTATCATACAAAAATAATCAACACGCTGGTATATACGCGAGTGTTATTTCCAAAACGTGCCCGCGACTTCCCGAATGTCGATTCTAGGACAACACTAAAAATCCCATCCTCTATCTCTTGCGTCTACGAGGCGTACGATTTCACGAGTACCGACATATCTCCTAACGCAAGGAATTAAAACAATTACAGTACTGTGCGTTAGGGACCTAATCCATCTCTAATTTATTTTTTAAAGTCCTTGAATTCAGCTTTAAGAAGGAAGCAAATATGTATATTTGTCCTGCTCATCCTTAAAGAACTTTACAAGTTACATCCTCCCGCAAGGAGTGAAAAAACACGATTATGTTCAACGCACAATACAAAAGTCCTGCAAGAGATCTGATAGATCTCGTAATGCAACGAACGTGTTAAAAACGGGTGATAATAATCTAACACATGTGAATTGTGCTGAGATTATTTAAATCTACTGCGAAACAAAACTTACTTTATCCATTGGCGAAACTTGTATGAAAATCGTTCTTTTTAAAACCCACAACGTGGAAGATACCTACTATTGGTCAAAATTATAATAGAACTAGCTGCCCCCCGAACTTCGTTTCTCCTTAATGTGATTTTACTTAGCCTACCTTTTTAGTGCATACCAACATGGAAGATTTTGCTATGCTACCCCAGAGATTGTTTGGTTTTCCGGAATAAAAACTTTTTAGGTTTTTCTGTGAATTTTCTTATATATATAAACCTCAAGAGTTCAAGTCATAATTGATAAATAAGGAATAGGGGTTTATCGTAGAGCGTAGGTAAAAATTAAGGGTTATATGTATTTTTCTATGATGTATCAATTAAAAACAAAAAAAAAGGGTGCGTGTACTTATGTACGCGCGTAAGAAGTTATACTTCTTTGACATTATTAAAAATAGTTTTTGATTGCATGCAAATAATTAATTACAATTAAATAATCAAAGACTGGAAAAGTCAATAAAGTTCAGTTTACATTTGAAAAATTAAATAAATAAATATTTATTATTATTCTCTTACATTAAACAAATAAAACCCTATTTATCTTTAAAACATTTTTATTTCATTATATATTTATTTTTAAGTGACTCTAATGTCTTCATCAGGATTTCGGTTTGTAATTTTAAATTAATCATTACTTGGTTGTGCATCTACGAGGCTTCTCCAAAACTAAAACTACTACTTGCTTTCTGCAACAAATAATAGAATATTAATTTAAGCTCTGTCCATGCAAAACTTAAAAAATTGTATAATTCATATTATAAAATTTTTAACACATTTATATTAATATAATTATATAAATGTGTTAATAATATAATTTGTAGCACATGCTACAGACCTGGATAGCAACTTTCTTTTATTCTATTTAGAGATAGAGATAATTTAAATATAATACCGGTGTCTTCCTTGTAGGTTTCTTTTGAGTTGTTTGGGGATTCTTGTTGTTCAGTTCGACATGATTTTCTTTAACCTTTCTTTAATCCTACAAAATAATGAAATTGTTAAGTTATGTTGTCACTGTTGTGCACACCTTTGTTTGGCATTTTTAGTATTCAAGTTATGTCAAAACTGATTTATTACCTTGTAATTGTTGGCTTTATTTGCTTTTGGGATAGCAATTGTTTCCAAAATGATTTTATTTGTAATATCCTGAAATATATAAATAACATCTGTTAATTTAAGTATCATGGTGAGTGGTTCGCACTCAGGTATTAAGGTGTATTATACCCACTGTCCATTATAAGTGGGAATGGGCTCACATCTGGCTGGACAGAGTTTCGGTACAACAAGAGCAACATGGATGTTTTGAGGTATTACAATATCTCTAACTACCCTGTAGGGGAATAAAGTATGTGCCTATGCTTGAGAGGTTGAACCTTGAACATCACCATCATATTTATAATTAACATTCCTACCTCGACACCATCACAATCAAATTCATTGAAATCTACTTCAAACCGTTGCGGTATCATCTTTGCCATATCCATTGTGTCTGGAGAAGGTGATGGTGGCTTTGTTCCACCTCTAGTTTTTGATGTTTCACGGCGATAAGATGACAACTCTTTTTTTGTATTCAATTTAGTGCACTTCCACTGATTCATCAATTGTTTTTTGTCTCTTGTCCATATATTTGCTAGATTAAATCTGAAAAATTACATGTTTTGATTAAATAATGTAATCATTTTTTTGAGATACAGGTACTTATTAAAATGTTTACTTCTCTGTAATATCGCTCCAAGCCTTCATTTTCTCCTTATTAGTATTCGTGCTTAAATCTTTGTTCTCAATTATTGATATATAGGGTCGTAGAATATTTCTAAAAAGTTGCTGTAACAAACTCAATAAACAAAAGCAATGAATAATGGTTCATGTTTCAGTTTTAATCAACAATAATACTCGATAATACATACGGATAGTTAACCTCAATTGTATTGAAGCACTCAGGAAGTTTAGCACAGTTTTTTCACAAATATTTTATCATATTAATTAGTATTGATTTAGATATTTAATTTAAATCACTTCTGATTATAATTCAGACGCACATATAAAATTCGCACTTGTATAATGAAAATAACTAGATACATAGATAATCTTTTATTTTAAACAATAATTCAAACTCCTATATTTGTTTAAAAGGTAAATGTCAATGTCAGATGTCAATTGTCATGGATATTCAAAATTCTTGTTAAGCTGCTAAGCTAAGAAATAGAATATGCGTGAAGTTAGCTTATATTCTATTTCTTTTGTAGATTGCGCACGCTATAATCACACTCCGAATTTTGTGTCATAGGTGCGCGCGCATCGTAAAATTTCACTCTCATCAAATTTTCATAACGCGCCTAAAGAAGTATAACTTCAAAAAAAAATTTTTGGGGTGAACACCCCTTATCACTTAGGGGTTTGAAATATAGATAGTAGCTGATTCTCAGACTTACTGAATATGCATTAAAAAATTCATAAGAATCGGTCGAGCCGTTTCGGAGGAGTATGGGAACGAACATTGTGACACGAGAATTTTATATTATTAGATATATTATGGTATATTATAAACACAATGCTATCGACTGAAGGGAAACATTGAAACAAGGAAATTTTGCAAATTTCAACACGTTGAATTATTAATTTCATAGAATCGCAATTTTTTATGCAATCATGACATGTATTAATTTGATACCGTGTTATACTAATATTGCAAAAATGATATATCAACGCCTCTGAGGACATCGCGAATATGTCACGCTATGTGCCTTGTGTAACAATTTTAAAATTAAATTAATTACCATATTAAACTACGCAATTCTATACCTTTCCTAATATAAGGTGTGTCACACAGACACTGAGTTCTAGTAATTATAAAAGTGTGAGCTTTATGGTAAAGTTTACTCGTTTTTATTTTAATAGGTAAGTCTTAGGGTGAGATCTATAGTGCGCACTTGGACTTTACTCAGACTTTACTTACGAAAAACACTAAGGTTAAACTATGATTTAGTATATTTATAGACATTTTAACGGTGAGATTAAGCTAAGCTCAAGCTAAGACAGAAATTGATGTTTCATTTCATGCAATACCTTCTTTATTATCCTTTAAAAAAGTAAAGAATGGTTGTAGTTAAGTCTGAGCAAAGTCCAAGTGCGCACTATAGATCTCACCCTTAGACATACTCGCCTATTAAAATATTAATAAACAGATGTAGACACCTGAGTGCAGGATCTATTGCATTGGAGCACTACAGGATTGTTATTACCTATTTTTATTTCTAGACTTATACAAGAAATTAAAAATATTTTCATTTCAAAATTAAGTGTTTAAATGTATTCTGGAACGGTGTACGTTCGTTAACCTCGCACACAAGTTGCAAGTTTAATTTAAAAAAAATCAATTATGTTGTTGCCTGCCGGTAAATGTTCTGTAGCGACACCTACACTCCGTGCTTACAAATCACTGCGATGACGTCAAACCCTGAAACGAACTAACGTAGTTACGTTAAGTTAAGAACTTCTCATACTTAAACACTGGGGCGATCGGATAGCCAGTGGTTACTTTTGGTTATTGGGATGCAGATAGGAGATCGATCGACTGTCACGGTCTGATCTCAGATTGTTTTCAATAGGAGATTGTGGATTAATTATTGGGTTCGGGCGTTAAGGTCCAATTCCACATGCATCAATGTATCTGAGGAAAGAGACAAATTAATTAATACCGTAACTATATAGCACGAAGGTTCATAATCCTTTAAAAAAACATCCGTCTTACGAATTTTCGATCAGGTCACGTGTCCTGACGCGAGTTTAACATTTTTTACCCATTCCAAGGTGGCGTTAATAGGTCGTAAATCTGAGGATCTTTCGGTTGAAGGAACCATACAACCTTCCTCCACAATTCCTGGCTTTCGCGGTTTCTTTTCTATACAAAAAAAATCCCAAGAATGCTTCACGTCAGCTTGTTTATGTTATGAAAGCAAACATTAACATTTTGCGTATTACGGAAATACATTTAATTACTAAATATGGTAAATGCAAGGTTTTCGAAATGACAATGTTAAATTACAAAAATATTATATTGGGGTCGTCTTGCGTCCAATACATAAACTGCTTGAAACTATGGTTAAACATATGTAACAATAAAGACACCGGACGTTAGAACAAAAGCTAAATTTTGTTTAGTATACCTCAGATTTAACGACATATTTTTCGACGGTTTATAAATCTTAAAATATCTACCTATTTGGAATAAAAAACAAAAAAAAATGTAATCTGTGTAGTTAAAAAATTTATATCAACCAAATAAAAAAATCAATCAAGAGCACTATTTTGTAATAGACTTGACTTAATATCCTGTAAACCCTAGGCAGCGGGCATCCACAGAGCCTCTTGAGCCTCGTATTTCACCTTAGTACACAGGCGAAATACGCTCCAAGTCTTTACGCTCTAATCGTCTGTTTGGCGATATGATTGGAATCTCTTCGAAGTGTATGGCCTATCCATTTCTACTTGCATCGCTTGATCTGCTAATCGAGGTTTCTCGGCAACGCTCCCAAAGTTGCTCGTTAGAGATCTTCCCGGGCCAGTAGACACCCAGAATACGGCGAAGACAGCGGTTGACGAAGATGATTGAAGTCGGTGCGAGATGTCTTTAGTGGCCTTCCACGTTTCAATAACAGATATATAAAGTTAAGACCTGGTCCTTTACCAGTCTTAAGAGCCATGACTGTTCTCACTACTTCATGACGTGTAGGTGGTTCAACAATGATTTCAAGTAGTCCGGGTGGTGGAGATGTATCTCGCGGGGCACCACCACCACGACGTGGACAATCCTGCAGGACGAAAGGTCTATTGAGTCATCGTGAAGTCCGGTGAAGGTTACGAAGTTCAAGCCGGAACCTGTTCATAGTTTCAGGATCCCGCAGTCTAGTGACGTCAAACCTTCATCCAGCCCTACCATGAGCACCGACTGGTCGCGCAACCTTCAGGCGTATTTCGACAACAACCAGATGGAGGTCGCTGTCAATATCAGCGGTTTGTCTCTTCGGTTCTTGTAATAGGTAAAGCTGTAATTATTTCACCAAATACCACGTAATATTTATAATATTATTGTTTTATACACAATGAAATACTCATTGTATTATAACTATGACACATTGTTCTAATCACAATAGATAACTTCCGGGTTATAAAGGTTTAAATTATAGCAGTTATAAATAAATGTTATAATACTATATTGTTCTGTCGGACATCTCATAACTCCTGAAATCATCAAGTATAATTAATAGTCAATTATTTTACGTGTGAACTAATTATCGCGGTAACAAAATAATGCAAAAATAGAGGCTTGGAACGTAAAATCAATAGCTCCGAAAGACTTACGCTAATGGAAGATGTGGTATATTTCTGCTCTTTACACATCATTTTGTAATGTCTGTGCTTTCTAGATGTATTTTCTCAATACATGGGTATACTTAGAACGTAAAGCGTAAACCGATTAATCAAGTGCATGACCAAGACAAGGCGGTAGAAGTATATAAGAATATAAAATCGCTTCTAAAAATTATATTAAACTTTTTATTTATGCTCATTGAAGCTCTCACGCAATAGATTTTTTATCTAGAAGTACGCATCGTTTTGGCAAGTATGTATATGTGATAGAGAAAAAGAAAGAAGAGGAGATTTCCTTCTCTAACTATAGAATAGTTATACGTTTTTTATAGAGGAACTATATCTATTATCTATATAAATATATATTATACATATTATACATATAATCATGTCAGAATTTAAAGCTTAATAGCCGAACTAAAGA
The DNA here is from genome assembly GCF_905475465.1 of Pieris napi. NCBI lineage: Eukaryota > Metazoa > Arthropoda > Insecta > Lepidoptera > Pieridae > Pieris > Pieris napi. The sequence continues at coordinate 6,247,864 of NC_062238.1, read as the reverse complement.
ATTTACATTTAGTACAATTGGTAACAAAAAGGAATTTCAAGCAAAATCGACCTCAATGTTATTTCTTCTCTTAACATATCAACTATCGACCTAAGAAATTCCTCTTGATTAATACCAATCAATGCAATCGACAAATTTCGTAATAATGCAACGTTGTGTTCTGTATTCATGATTGAGTGTTGAAAAATATCTTAAAAGTTTCATTGAAAATAAATTAAAAAATCGATTACTTATGCTTAAATAAATTATAGAAAACTAACGTCTAGTTACGTGTACTATGTTTTTTTTTATTAATAAAACTACGTTATTGATAAGTATCAATAAAGAATTCTTTATTTCAGTCATAGCAAAGTTACAATTCGAACTTTAAAAAATACCTATTTTTTTTTTTGAGTTTATGGCCTGGTATCTAGATAAAATTGTTGTTGTGTCGTTGGTGATTAAAGGGTGAAGGTCTAGACCTTTAAGCCAAGTCTTGAGTATTTTTATTCGGTTTATTATAACTTCCCCACTGTATTAAAAAAATACGTAATTTACATAAAGTAGGGATGAGAAAAAATAATCGATTATTAAAAAAATCGATTAAAATCGATTTTTTTACGCGATTTTTATATTTAAAATAATCGATTATTTTTATAATTGAAAATCAATCATAGTCGATTTTTTATCTGCCACCTCCCGAGATTATGTCTGGTCTTTTATAACCCGGACCTCGAACTATTAGGGATATTCGATATACAACGATGTTTACAATGCGATACATTGAATCCGATTCTTTGAAGAAGTATTGATATACTCGATGCATTGATGTTTTTTGTAAAACATCGAAAGGATGATAAAACCAGGTAATTTTACAAAAACTCAAGTTTGAATGGAACACTATAATTTAAAAGTAAAATCAATTTATTCAGCAGCACAAGACTACATACAATTAAAAAGACAACAAAAATACTGCAATGTGCTTCTGAAAAGGCATGCACTCAGCATTTATCAAATTTCACCTACAATCTATCAAAACGAGATTTTGAGAAAAGTTACGAGAGAGTTAATTTCGATTTTAATTATTCTTAAACGTTAATTTGTATTCATAAATTCTATTGTTTATTTTTAATTAAAAAAAGCCATGAAAAATAAAATATTTAGGGTGTTTATTTTGAAATTAATTCAAAAATTAGGAAAAAATCGATTAATAAAAAAATCGATTATTTTTATAAAGAAAAATCGATTATTTATTAATCGATTTTTCATGCTAAAAAAATAATCGATTTTTATGCAGAATGTCACATCCCTATAAAGGATACAGATATTTAATAAATTTGCTAATTGACAAATAGTAGGCGCGAAATCTCGCAAGACACTTGCCTATCTGTGGCGAATTAACGCATGCGTGGTGATTATTTGGCGCCTTTCGTGCTCTTGTCGTACTTAAATAAACTGAATGTCGTAGGAACTTACGTAACTTTTCTGGTAATAGCGAATTTGCAAAAAAACTTTTAAATGTTTTAGATGGAATTTTCTAATCAAGAGAAATTTTGTCAGGGAGTCTCCGTCCACCGAATGCGACTTAAATTAGCGCTTTATTTCCAACAGATGTTTTTTTTAAAACGTAGTAATAATTCCATAACATATTATATGTATTATACAACAGCTGCATACAAATCTATTAAGATAGAAGTTTCATCTTGAAATGTGCTCTAAGATGAAGAGAAAACGCTCATCTAATCCGAGGATGGTAGGTTAACACAATAAAAAATTTACAAGAATATATTTATTTAAATATTTTGCATAATTCATCATTTTTTCTTAGTTTTAGTTTCTAGTCTCTTCTGTTTCTTGAGTTCTCTATAGGCTGCGACAACGTCAAGCCTCGCTCGTTCGCGTCGCGCTACATCTGCCGCGTTTACGAGGTCATTTTTGGTGTTGCCAGATAACATTGAGCTCAGCAAAAGTTCTTTACGACCAGGCTAGAATTAAAAAATATACTTATTACTAGCTGACACAGCAAACATTGTTTTCGACATAAATATTATTACAGTACTTATATTCTAACAAAAAATGTTGAGTTGGTGATTGAAGGGTGAATTAAGGGAAATATGTATTTTTTATTGCCAAATAATTTTAAAAAATCATAGTGGACCACCGTTATCACTTAGGGATACAAACAATAGTTTAAAACACAACCTACCATATACACACGGAAAAAATCATAATAATCGGTCAAGCCGCATTGAAGAAGTTTGTGACATACACTGTGATACGGAAAGATCCATAGTAATCCATCCCTTCGCCACATTTATTGTTTTTAAAGTAAACAGCTTACTTACTTTTTATCTTCTGTGATATGGGAGTGGATTTCCCTTAATATTTCTGTTTAGTTATGTGCTGATTTAAATTATGAATTTAGGAGACTAAATAGTGTGTTCATAATGTTTTAATAAACATATTAAATGTAGAAACAAGCAGAGAAGCAGTAAGAGACAGTAGAGAGACTGATTTATTATATAATGTATAGTTACTCTAGGGGCTCCCATTGATGTACTATCTTGTCCTCTCATCTTGGGCCTTACAGTAAGATTGGGTGGAGCATGCGTTATGTCACCAAATTCCACATGTTCATAAACCACTTCTTTTATCTCTTCCTCCTGTAAAAAAAGGTCTTATAACAAAAATATCAAGATAACCTGAGGCTTAAATGCATAAGACCCTCCCACATCCAAACCTAAGTTATTGATGGTTGTCTAGATAACCCACGTAGATTTATTATTATTTATACCACACTAGACTAAGTAGTCAAAACGCGAGGTCGCGCTGGAGCGTTTTTAAAAAGAATAAATTTTATTTTTAATTAATATTTATTTGACCGGTTTAAGACTAAATTAATATCTATTATTCGAGTCTAGGAGCAAGACAGGTCCATCAGCATTATTCATTGGAATGCACATGGGTGTTTCTCATGTCTTGGGACTAGACAGTCCGTCAGCATTATTCGTGAGAATACGCGTGGGTGTTTCTCTTTATAGATTAAGAAAATGTCTTGTGACTGTGTAACTTTGTATGGTATTATTGCATGAGGTAAATATATAATGCCATTAAGAACATAGCTTGTAAAAAAAACAAAACAGGTCTCTCTACTGTAAAAGTTGTGAAATCCAACCAAGTCGGTTAATTTACTCAACCCGTACTTAAGGGAAATTCTGTCTTAAGTTATCACATAAATAGCTAACCTATCAAAATATCAATATTACAAATCTTGATTTGAATCTTCAGTGTCTGCTAGAAGTGCCTTAGAGTTTTGATGATTGGTCAATCAGCAAGAGACAAAATTAAGAAAATTTGTAATATACTTTGTTTATACAATCACTGTTTGGTAACTGAAAATTCAAGCTTCTAAATTTATACTCAAGATGTGTGGTGGTGGGAAATAGCCTGAGCTGTTAAGACATTAATACATGAAAAAAATTGAGGACTCACAGCAGCAGCTTTTTCTTTCTTCGCCTTCTTTTTTAAAGCAAATTTCTGAGTACGTGTCAATTTTGGCTCTTCATCATTCTGTTTGCCTTTTTTTTTCCGCCTACGTCGTTCACGTTGATCGAACATTCGTTCACCCTTTGCATCTTCATGTTCTAAGTCTTGCTATAATAATACAACCATACATAAGTATAAATAGAGTACCATTATAGTTTTACCAAAATAATGCATACATAGTTGACTAAAAAATTTATAATTGTTATTTAAAGTAGATTACAGATCTTTATGAATCAAATTCTAAGTCTTGACTATCAAAAAAATTTAAACAGTGGGTTAGTACTTAATCTGAAGTGAATTAATAAATGATAATGTATAATTATGTAGGAACCCTTATCTCTTCTAAAAAAAAATCAGTGGCGCTACAACCTATTTCGGTCTGGGTCTCAGATTTCTGGATCTGTTTCATGATCATTTGCCAACCTTTAGGCAAGTAGGTGATCAGTCTCCTGTGCCAACCTATTAGGCAAGTAGTTGATGAGTCTCCTGTGCCAACCTATTAGGCAAGTAGGTGATCAGTCTCCTGTGCCTGACACACGCCGTCGACTTTTTGGGTCTAAAGCAAGCTGGTTTTCTCACGATGTTTTCCTTCACCATTCAAACAAATGTTAAATGAAGTAAGTCCATTGTGGCACGCTGAGGCCACTAGGCCAACACTATTCTATATCTCTTCTAAAGGAACTAAAAATCTACCTACCTAATCTATTTTCCACACAACTACCAAATCAAAACAGGTTTACGTGTTGAGGACATATGTTTTATAAGGGTTTATATTAATCAACAAATATCTTTCATTAATGTCTACACTTAGTAATACCAGTTGCTTTAATGTTAATACTTACTGGATACTCCTCTTCATCGATGGGATCATGAAGGGCTCGTATAGCACTGTTTATTCTTAATGAAAAGCCCCTTCCAGATTCACCAGGTAACTTTTTTAACTGGGTAATGGGGTTGATACCTACACCTTTCTGGATACTTTCTGAAATATTGGGGATGTATATATAGTACCTTGATTATGTTGCTGTCTACTTAATTTAGTTTTCCCCATTCAAATAAAATACATTCAATCTGGATTAAGTTAGTTATCCCTTGAAGATATCAGTCCGAAGTCAGAAGGGTTTAAAAAACCTATAAATAATTGTTAAGATTTTGCAACAACAAATAAAGAGTGGAAACCAAAAGCCATCAAAACATAGGTGGATTTAAACTTACCTTTACTTGGTAAACTTAGTTTCTTCTTCTTCTTTTTTGTAACTTTCCCATTATCTTGAAACGCGAATAGTCTAGACAACGACCGCGGAACTGGTTGCTCATCAGGATCGATGGGTGGTGCATTTATTTTGTCTTTTAAGCTGAAATTTTTTTTTTAAATTATTAACGGACCGAACGGACGGCAGATACTAACATTATTATGATACTTAGATATGTTATTTGTGGCATAATTTAAACCTTTGCATTCGCCGAGCATGCTGAACTAGAGGATCTTTTACACCACGATGTTTCTTAGCAGGTATTTTTCGGCCCATGTTTGGCAATAGAACTTAAGTTTCAATGAAGCACATAGAAATACTAACACTATATTAACAAAAAAGCTTTTTAAACTAAGAACTATAAATACTTTTTAAAATTTTAACAACAATTCGATAATAACAAAAACCACATGTTGTGACCAAATGACGTTAATGACAATTAACATTTCTTTTGTGACTACTGAATACAGTTTTGTCGTTGACAACTTTCAGATAAATAATGGCTACAAAAAAAATTACCTCTAACTTTATTAAATGTATCCCTCTAGCTCCCTTCTATTTTAATTTTTTCAAAGATTCAAAATATGTATAATTGTATATATATGTTTATGGGTTGGGACTTGGGTGGCAACACAATGTTTTTAAATTCTTGCCATACTAAAAACACTCCGTCAATTCAAGGAATTTCTTTGTCATAATAATAGGTAGGGCCGCTTTTTTTTTCATTAGTTTTTCCTTATGCAAGTTATATTCTTACAAAATTATAAAACTAATGACATCATAATTTTATTAACTAGTAGTTAAAACTATTTAAAGTGCTTATGAGTATTTTTATACACGAGCAGTTACTTAAATTTTGTTAAACTTTGGAGAACAACTTTAACTTTGTGGTAACATTGTAAAGAAAATTTATTATTGGCGAATGGCGACGGGTGATCTGTGATTGGTAATTCGTAGTCATTAGTTTTGCAGTGTGCGGGAGGGGGCTTGTTTTTAGCAGTCAACAAGGTCGTTCTTTGTGTCAAAAATTGAGCTTGTGACGAATATTCAAGTTTTTATTATTTACATCTGGTGATTGACTGTTTGTGCGTGGTAACAAAGGTCGTAGTGCGCGTATGACTGTAAACGTAATTAGTTTTTAGAGAAAATTGTAGCTACGGACGTTCCAATGAGTTTGGGAGGAGGTAACAGCTCAGAGGGACCAAATGCAGGTGGAATATTTGTACAATTTAACCAGGATTGCACGTAAGTATTTTATATTTCTATTACATAAAGTGTGATAAATAGACCTAGGAATATATTAAATACATTACTTATTTTATAAGGAACGTTATATACATAGATAAATGTGTATTTATGATACAATAATGAACGTCAAGGCTGCTCTCGGGTTTGGTAATTGCTAAACCGCGAAAGGGTCACGTTTACGATGGTTTAGTTAAAAACGCAGTTAGCCAGACTGGGCGATGATGCAATATGTCATTGCCAATGTTTTCGTAACTATATAGAACTCATAGTAAACAATGAATACGATTTTTGAGAGAGTCTTCGACATATCCACAACCTTGTCTATGTGACCTCTGTTATATCGCTATTGTTAGTTTGCATTCTAAACAGCTGACATTTGTTATGGTGTGGGCTTTTCCTTATTCAACAGGACTGATACTCTTAACAACTTACATATAATATGGATAAGATTGTACTGTTGTGTTTACATTAAAATGCACTTAAGCATTATAAAATTGCTTTTTGAAGTGTTGCTTGTTTGTTAGAATGTGGTATTTTCTCTTTTGTTTTTTTTTTTATTGTGTTTAACAAAGGATATGGCATATAAATTATTAGGGTAATTCTTACCTGCACTTTTTTTATTTCGTGCAAAGGCTTTTGTGACAGGACTAGTCTATTGTGTTTTATAGTGATTAAATGGTCCAGTTCATTTACTTTTTTTTTATAGATTGCCAATGTGGTATTTTTTTTAAGATTAAGCTTTTCAACCAATATAGCTGTTATAATGTAACTATAGACAAATTAAATAAATAAATAATTGTTTCAATTCATTATCTATTTGGTATGGAAGTACAAATAAAATAACTATAGACATTAGTAAAGTATTGTGTATGTGCTTAATGTTTAAAATATGTTAATTGTAATAATTATTAAATTAGATAAAATGTCAGAATATTTGTCTCAACTTTCTCTTTTTAGTTTAGTGAAGTTCTTAATAATACTGCTACTAAGGCTTAAATAATAATTTATCAAATCAATCAGTAAAATAAACCAAGTAAAAAGCTTAGGTTTTTGTAAGTAACATAAGCTATGTATAATTTTATCAACATTTAATGTTTTTACTTCCAGATCACTAGTAGCAGGCAGCAGTAGTGGATACCACCTATTTTCATTAACACCTGACGATGGCATTGAAGAGATTTATGGAAGCCGCTCTGGACAGGAAACATGTCTTGTTGACAGACTGTTCAGCAGTTCCCTGGTCGCTATTGTCACAGTATCTGCTCCAAGGTAATTATCCTCTGTTGTATCAGTGCTAAAACTTAACTGGTCATTTGTTATGCAATAAATTATTATATTAGCTACAAATTGTAAAAGTAAATCTTATACATATATTTTTAACAATGTTTTATTTAACAAAATATTACTACAAACATAACGAAAATATTTATATTATGTGGTACATAATCACTCTTACTTCACAATTATCTTAATTGTATCGGTCCTTAAATGGTAATTATCATGAATAATAAATTAAGTTTTGAATGAAATTATACAAATGATGTTCTATGACTTGTGGTATTAGTTACTATTTTATATTCTAGCGATTTGTCTAGTAGTCTGATATTATGTATCATGATATACTTATTAAAGAATGTATCAGACTTAAAACAAACATGTTAAATACATATATGCTAAAATTAAACAATAACTTTTCTGCAGCAATTTAAGTAGGTATACATATGTAGAACTATTATTTTTTACATTAATATTTTTGGTATAGAAGCAACACTCAGGGTCAGTAAAGAGCTAATAAAAACTATAACAGTGAATTAAGTAAAAAAATCTCATATAATCTTACACAACATTTTGCAATGATATTTGATCACACAATAATAATAGTTTCCATAGCAATTAGCAACCCTTGTGTTCAACAAACTTATATTTTTACTTGTATTATTACGAATTTATCTAATCAATTACATAATTACACTACTTTTCGTTCTATTTTTATGTAATATGAAGAAATTACAACTCGCTAACGATTTAGATACAATGTTTTTTTTTATCAGTAATGATATGACTTAGATACAGGTAACATTATTAAGAACAATATATATTAACTAATGACTATTTACACCTGATTTATATCCAAAATATCAATCATTTTACGTACTAAAAGTGACTACGCATAAGTATCGTAAGTCGAGATCCCGCATAGAAATGAAATATTCAACGTCTTTACGAATTTATACTTTAGGTTTTGAATATTATGTAAAACTAAATAAAATATGTTTCAATTTTAACAGCTGTGAATTACAGAATATAAGTTCGAGAATTACGACGTCATATGACGTGTGATCTTGTTTTACGCTTACATTAAGAAATTTAAATGTTTCGTGTTTGGCGAGTGTTTGACATTGCGACCTTTACTACGATATAAATAGTGACTAGTGAGTGGTGACTATAGTTAATTTTCAGAACATAAATTTCATACATATATCGGTAAATACATATAACGCTTTGCAAAAAAGCTTCGAATGGGTTCTTTTGTTTCTTATTTTAATGTCATTTCATTTTATATGAGGTTTATCTTAAAGAGATAGAGTGATATACTGCGATTTCTTATCAAAGTATTCCAGTACTTAGAAAGTATATTATTAAACAATAATATACATAGTTTGAAGTCCCAAGGTCCCAGTGAGGCAATGGATAAGCATTTCTACGCGTTTCATTGATATTTAAGACAAGTAAATCATCTACCAACGTTGCTTATAAACCGATTTGTTTTTGCTGTTCTGGGAATCGAACCCAATATCACCGGTATCGCCATGTCTGTTAACCAATAAAGCACAGAGGCGATGAGGAATTAATGTAATGTAACATTAATGTAACACGTATATGTTAAAACAATTGCGGAAATTAAAATAGTTTTTATAATGTCAATGTTGTTTGCATATTGACTAGTTTTAAATAACTATATTTAAGCGCTCTCATGAGATATGATGATATGAACATACAATATAATATGATAAAAACTATCATAAGTTACTATTTAATTACTATCATAACTTTAGATATTAATTATACAATATACATATTGTGCTGCAAAACGTTAGATATGATAATGATGCGGCATTTATAAGCCTGCATTTGTCAAGTCGGCTGTTCATGAATTGTAACTAAATCCCTGCCAGTACATACTTTACGAAATTTAGTTCATAACTACGACACAATCGTTATAAAATTTTCCTTAATAAACTATGTTAAGGGAATTTTCAGAAGTTCATGTTTTGAAATTTAGTATGATCGCATTCTCTATATAGCCCAATGGCCAATAGAGACTACGATATTGTCCACAAATCTATGCTCACTCATTACCCAAGGACTTTGTGGCCACAAAATTTACGTGGGATCATTAATTACTAGCTTCCGGCTTCACCCCCAAGGCAATATCAATAATATGGATTCGTCATTTATTTATTTTCTTATCAGTATTCCTACAGCTAATCACTACACAATATCAAAACAATTACATTTTGCACAAAAGCCAAAAACAGAATACACATTTAAACATAAACATAAAACACAGTTAACAATTATTACCTACTTAAAAATATAAATTAAATGCCATTATATCTATTAAAGGATATCAGAGTTTTTTTGTTAGTTTTTTAAGCATTTTTTAGTAACCTTAAATATATCTATTTGCTAGTAATTTGTGTTATAAGTAATCTGAAGGCATACGAGTTAGTTACGAGTTGAGAGAATTAAAAAATCGTATTAATTTTCACACTGTAAATTTTATTATTTTAATTTTAGTAAATTTTAATACAATATTCGGACGCCTATTTAAATAAAGTTTCTTGTTTATTTATGATTTAAATAGAAGAAACTGGTTTCAAATTGAATATGGTTCATTGAACGGAAAAAAAACTTGGTAGGAAATTCGTAGAATTAATGATTTTTAGTTTAGCTTTCTAACAAAAGTACCACCAAAGGAGCGACAGTCCGTTAATCCAATGACTCTGCAAGCCCTTATGAGTCATGGCTTTTGTCTCTAAGAGATCTACTCGCCATAATCTTTGGTCTGCTTTTTTAACTCATCTCGGATCCTACGCGTTGTCCTAAACTTGATATAGCTTGCCACTCTTCTTTTTTGCTGAAGTTCAATTAGTCGCCACTTTAGCGGCCCTGGTAGGTACTCAGCACCCATTAAAGCCTCTGTCATTAAGATTTGCGGGATCTGATTGTATACTTGGTATGCAACGATCCTAGAGTAAAAACATTGAAACACTTTGTTTAAGTTACAAAGTAAACAATGCTCGAACTTGACCGAGACATTCAATTGCCCTAAATAAACGTACCGTACAATCATAATCGTCTTATAGCTCCTTGATATCTTGCGAAATTTCAGAAAAATATTATCGGTTTAACTATATTATGCGTGATTATGACGTATTGAAGGTTTGTTTTGTTTAAAATGTCAAAAATTTGTTGTTTATTGATTAGCCTATTGCGTATTTAAAATAGTATTTCAGTAAGCCTAAGCTTGATAACAATATACAAGTCTTTGTATGTACCAATATTAAAACACCAATAAAATATTGTTAAAAAAAATCCTTGATTAATTAATTGTTTGTAGAAAGTGCTTTATTATTCCAAAGAGAAGATTAAACTAAGAATGGACGAGCAACTTGTAATGCAACATTTATTACTAACAAAAACACACACACATAATAACAATAATCAAAGAAAAAAAAATATAATGAGAAATAACAAAAAAAAAATCCCTTTTCCCTTTCGGTTCGTTTCAAGTGTGCAATGCGTGTGTGGTTGTAATTGGCCCTGGCTCAGCATTATGCTCAGGAGCAGACAGTTCCACAGCGCTGGTCATTCTGCCAGAGACCACAGCAGCTAGTTTGCGCGTCAGTCGCAAAAAAAGAATGTAATAATACTAATACTCAGTAGAAAAAATGGGAATGGAAACGGTCTTTTAAGTTTTTAATATCTAACAGTATTAGTTAGTACATATAATAATTCCAAGTCAAACAGCTTACATTTTATAAAGAACTGTTGAGTCTTGTTAACAGTTAACATAACAAAATTAAATTTAGAAATACCTAACACTATTTTATTTAAATTAAGATATAAAGTAACGAGGAAGCGTTGCTGTATGACCTTACGGATTGTGTGTGCGTTGTTTTAATGTGAGATAACGGCTTGTATTGTTACGATAAATTATCAATTTTTATTATTATTTTTATTTAATTGGTACGAGTAATTTCATAGTCTCAATATTATTGCGTATTAGGGGTTACTTTTCTAAGGCTCAGCCTATGTGACCGACCTATGGCGCCACCGTCTCGCTCGTAGATGGACCGAGCCTTATCGCATCCCGTCTGGCATGATATATCGTCATCTGCGTCAAAAAATGAATGTAACCTTAAAGTATTGAAATAAGAAGAAGGGACGAGGCTATTTTCGATGGAATTTTTCTCAAGGAAATGATGTGCCCGTTTTTGTTTGATAACCGACTTGTCAATGTTTTGTCTCTGTAAAATTTAAATTTGTAGAGCATACATGGATTATGATTGCGCCTATAATTTGTAACAATTAAGAATTCTAAGCGTTTATGGCGATGGACAGTGTTATTATGAAAAGTAATTCTCATAGAACAAGTTCTCATTATAAAACTAAACAACTTAAATTCTGTTGTATAGATTGCCTAACGTTTAGCTTAATGTTTGTAACTAACTCGGTCCATGTGTTAATGTAAAATTAACACTTAATTGGAATGTTATACGTTACGTACATTTTCATCGATTTAGTGGCACAATTGTTTTTACAATTTGAAAGGAAGGAAAAATATGTAATTGATAAATTTCAACTAGTTGTCGTTAAATTTTCATTAAACTTAAGTGATAATTAAAAGTTTTTATCCAGAACAAAAGGAAGGAAGTAAACGAACTGCTCTATCTCTATCTAAATGATAGCCGTGGAAGTCATAACACTGAAAAACCGTTAACAAATCATTCATTTATATTGGCAAGGGCAGTGATATATCGTATGTTATACGAATAACACTTAGCGTGACTACGTCCAAGGTTTTATTAAGAAAGGAATATGCACGAATATTGAGATTTGCTTTGTTTATTTTTAGTATAAACTATTAAATACATTCAATAACAACACATAAACTATAGTCGTTTTTGTCTTGGGGACAGATATTATTACGTATAAGCTACAATTTTAAAGCATCCTATACAATAGTAAGATTTATTTTTATTAGGAAAACTAATTTTATTTTAATACAAAATTTCACTTAGTTGATCCATATTAGAAGAGCAGTGTTTGTTTAGCCTTGAGCGTGCAATGCCTGAGGTCGTAGGTTCGTACCCTGGCTGTGCACCAATGGAAGTATGTGCGCATATTGCGTTCTTTAAAACTTGGTCGACGATGAAAAAAATATCGTGAGCAACCATGGCTCAGATATAAGAGTCGACGGCTTGTGTCTGCCACAGAAGGCTGACCACCTTTTAAAAAATGATCAAAACGAAACAAATACAGAAATCTGTGGCCCAGACTATCTGTCATGGATATTACTACACACTCCCTCTAGAGGGGTGTGTTTAGGCCCGTTCGGGGCAATGCCCCCTTCGGGTGGAATTTTGGCTCGCGCCCTGCTAATACAGGGCGGTACGGGGTCGAACTTGTAGCTCTTGATGGGGGCTGCAGCGCGCAAGGAGACGTTGGCCTTGGCCGTTGGCCCAGTATAGCGGTACGCTACTGTTTTTATCCGTGTATATTGGAAAACCATTGCTATTTATTGCCCTAAATGACGAAGTCGTGCTTCGGTAAACGTAAATTCTATTTTAACAGAGAGCTTTCGCAAACGGAACTGTTCCGTAATTTGATATTATTATAAGGATTCAAGGCATTCGTATAAAAATAGACGAAACTAGGTCAACAGCAAACGGATGTAAAGGAGCGGTGAGGTTATCGTTAACTGGATACGTCAAAATCGATTTGCATCCTTCAAATGTTATTCTGTAATCATTGTCAACTGACAAGGCTTATACGTAGCAAATTGTGTCATTAATACACGAATTTGGAATTTAATACAATATTGTAACATAGTCTTAGTGCATTTTTTGTTTAAACTGTTGCATTTAATTAAAAGTTTTTGATTTGCATTTAATTAAAATTGAATTGTAATGAAAGTATAATAATACTAATTAATAAATACCAATGTCCAACAGGACATAAATGGGACTATTACATTATTCTCTTAAGTCGATGTTTGGAGTGCTTTAAAGCGTTTTCGTTAATGAAGTTTTAAATGTGTAATACTCGCGTAAATTAGACATGTAAATAAATAATCCAGTATTCCTCGTCTGCTATCAGTAGATGAGGCCACGCATGTCTCTTACAATATATCAAAGCCATTGATGCTTAACGTTTGTGATTTATTGATTTATTTACAGCATACATATACTAAATGTTAACTAAAAATATTATAAAACTATTAAACATTATACAACTAAAAGTGATTACACCAGAAAACCTTTCGCTATACATGAATTTTCTCTAAGGACGTATTTAAATCACAGTATATTTTAAAGTTTTTTCCTATTCAAATCGAATTGCCCCAAGACGGACGGAGACTTCAAAACAAAAGTTTTAACGGTTGACGTTCATGATCTACCCGGAAATGGCTCACATTTAAACCAAAAATACTTAGTTCCTGATAAAATGTTGATTTGCAACATTGCAGTGTTTTGAATAGACATAGACATAGACATAACATTTATTACAAACAAAAACACACACACATAAACACACAAAATAACAATACTTAAAGAAAACATAAAATAAAATAAGACATCACAAAAAATAAAAATTAGAAATTAAAATTAAGAAATTTTCTTTTGCCATTCGGTTCGTTTCTAGTGTGCAATGTGTGTGTACTGTGGTTGTAATTGGCCCTGGCTCAGCATTATGCTGAGGAGCAAAAAGTTCCACAGCGCTGGTCATTCTGCCAGAGACCACAGCAGCTAGTTTGCGCCTCTAATAAAATAAAATAAATAATTATAATACCAACTACCAAGTAGAAAAATAATGATAATAATATTAAAGATAAATATTAAAGAAGTGTGAGTAAATCGTGTGTAACGGTGTATAATAATTAGAATTAAATTAAAAGTTAAAATACACGGTATTGCTGATCAGTGATTAGAAATGCGCGTAAGATCCCGAAGTCTCAACCGACCAACCAACGACTTTTAAGTTTCCTTTTAAATAACACAATTAAATATAATTTAGTTTAATATGAGTATCGCTTTACTTAAACGTGTGTAATCTGACGATAACCCTCGACCCGTGGTGTGGCTTGGACGTCACTACACGTGCATCACGATGCACGATAGCATTCGTCATACCCGTGTATAGCGCAGTATGTACATGCATTGTTCACGCATGTATCAACGATTTTTATAAACATAAATATTTCCAACTTATCTGCTATAGTCGGTTCTAATTACTCATAGATATTATTCATCTGCTAGACCTCGGGCTCGACCGAACGGGTAGACCGATCATAAGTAAGCTGTATATTTCTAATCTTGATTGTCGATTAAATTTGCGAAAAAAACTCATCTAGGCCATAATGCGTCTTAGGCCAATTATAGTAGTATATATAATAGCGCTGTATGATTGCTGTCTTGTTTTACACCAGGGATCTTAATCAAGAGACCTATTGAATAGGAAAAATGGTTTTTGTTTTTTTTTTGTGTTACAAATTAAATTTTAGTTTATAAAATAAACTAAAATTACGAACCTATAATAATAGTACCCTGTAGTCTTTTCCGTTATTTAAGTTATCTTTAAATACAATGTAAGGAGATATAAAATCATGACCATATATAAATAGGATTAATCAGCTGTTATCGAGTTTAATTGTTTACTGAAAAAGACGTAATTTCTGATAATATAGTTCGTTGACTTAAGAGTCGTAAACATTTTAATCATATTGTTAACTTTCTATACAAGAAATGTTTTGACGATGTATTTAATTTTTTTAAATAAACGTTTTTGTGTAATTCACGTTATATTGTGTTAAAATTAATACCGCGTCATTTTCATATCATGTTTGTACAGATTTTCAATATGTATAAATGTGACCTTGAGGAACGTGAGAGTGTGTTTTTGAAATCCATACAAATATCATTTAATTAGAGTTATGATAACTATTGCTGATGTTTATAGATCGTAGTTAATAGCTCAGTGTAATCACAGGATCGTGCCATAGTAGGCTTATTTACTGAGAAATGCTAAGTGCTCAGGTAATTTCTTACATCTACATATTTACATTAGTCACAAAAGTCATTAGATGCATCGTATGTAAGCAGTCTAACTTGGCATAGAACTTTGCTTTTATTGTGCGCTTGACGCGTACTGGATGACGTGTTTTTAACAATACTTATGCGAAAAATCTACCCAAATTTTTATTATAATAAAGGTCAATGGCCAGAACAAAGACTGGTTTTAACCTTTTAATTAAAAAATCACCTTTCATACCTTTAAGTTTTGACTGATATAATTTGACTTTGTTTTTGCTAAGCCTGCCTTTTTGCGGTTTGATAAAAACAAATTAAATGACGTGACGTGAGTATCACGAAAGGGATGGAGATATAGTATTCAATAGCAAAACGTATGAGTTTAAATTGTTTAAATTTTTAATTTCAGGAAGCTGATAGTTTGCCACTACAAAAAGGGAACAGAGATTTGTAACTACAGTTACAGCAATACTATCCTGGCTGTGAAACTGAATCGCTCTGTAAGTATACGTACTTATAGTGTTATAAGTCCCTAACCTACGTTTATAAGAAGGACCCTAAATATTGCCTGAAGAAAGTATCTCTGGATATATATAATAATACTATTACATTCAAAATTTGAAAGATCATTCGTTAGTGTTACAATTTAATTGCTGAACGAATACGGCTATATTTTTATTCGATACTAGCTGCCCCCGCGAACGTTTCACCTTAATATGCCTTATTGTGGTTACATACCAAAATATGAAACATTTTGCTACGATATCGCGAACAGAATTTTCGCCTTTCTGGAATAAAAACCTAAGTACTAAATAAAACTACATTTTTCAAATATATTTTTCCAATTTTCTCTCCATAAGAACCTGCCTCATATTTGTAGGAATAAATTAAAAATAGTACTCGAATTGGTCCAAACGTCTTCGAGTTTTGAGCTTAGCAATATATTTTGCGAATATATATAGTAAGATACAATAAGTTGTAGTATAATCTTGAGGAGACTTAATAATATTGACACAAATCTTTGTATGGACACAAGTTATATACGGTTATTTCTGAGCTAATAATCCGATGATTCATGAGACGAGGAAGATAACGGTGGTTAAAATAATGATTAAAAGTATTTGTTTTATACTATAAGCGCGGCATTAATTGTAAGCATAAAGCTTAATCTTGTTTTTTATATGAATGTTAATGATATTAATCACTACGTACCAAAACATAAAAGGAAAATTTAATAATGTGTCATTCACCAATACTATATTTATTACATTAATTAATCAATAGAGGACACCGTGAGCCAAAACCCTCCATCTTTTGGTCGATACCAACTCCGGGGAAATAAATACAGATAATCAACTTTTTCTACAGCTGTGATACTTTTTGACATTCAACACCTTTTGTCTTCAGTCATCGTGACCACGCACGCTGTAAAGCACGCGAAACGTCGGATAAAATTAAAATTATGTAAAATAATTGTAAATTTATAATAATACATAACTTCAATCCGGTAAAAAAGTGTTTTCTTTAAATTAATCAATTTTATATTATTTATACACCACGCCTTTTACTGAAAGTTGTAGGCAGATACTACTATATATATATAACTCTCTGGCTACATCCGCTTTCATTACATTCACCTTACGTGCTCGTTAGTTATCGTTGTCCAGTCCGTCCACATTAAACAATAATATAAGATAGCGAAATAAAGTTATATAAAAGTATTTACACCAAGTTCTTATTTAGTGATTGGGCGACTCCAGGTATTCGTAAGAGCAGGGATAAACTTTTTGAACTGTATGGCCTAAGGCAACATGTAAAAAATACAAACTTTCATCAGCATGTTGCGAAATATTCAAAAACTTTTAAAAGTGTGTGCAAAATTGCTAAAGCACTTACACGTATATTAGTAATAAAATAAAATCAGCGGATGACAAAATAAAAACTACCTGGCAAATAATAAATAATGAAACTGGTAGAAAAAAACAGCGTAATACTGAATTTAACTTAGAGACTGCACATGGCCCAATAAACTCAAATGCAGAAATAGCTCAGGAATTTGAAAACTTTTTTATCAATATTCCCTTTAAAACTACCGAAGCTTTAAGTTCATCATCCGCACTTTCTTTTGCGTTACTTACGAAGAATGTAAGGGCATGCCCTACGGAGTTTCGATTTCAATATACAAACCCCCAGGCTGTTATAAAAGCTTTTAAAGATCTTAAAATTAAATCTACAGAAGATCTTTGGGGATTGTCTGTAAAAGTCTGTAGTTCTATCATCGAAACTATTGCGCCTTATTTAGCTTTCATATTTAACACCAGCATAGACCAAGGAGTCTTTCCGGATCTCATGAAACACAGTAAAGTAGTTCCGTTGTTCAAATCCGGTGATAGTAAAGAACCCAATAATTATAGACCTGTGTCAATTCTGACAGCTCTCAGTAAGGTGTTTGAAAAGTTAATGCTCAATCAAATGTTATGTCACTTTAATAAAAACTCCATCTTTCATGAACAACAGTACGGTTTCACCAAAGGGCGTTGTACAACTGACGCCGGTGTCTCCCTAATCAAGAACATTTTTAACGCTTGGGAGGAAGCACAAGATGCCATTGGAATCTTTTGCGACCTTTCGAAGGCGTTCGATTGCGTAGACCATGAGACTCTTCTGCTGAAACTTAATCACTACGGGATTAAGAACAAAGCTCTGGACTTACTAAGATCTTACTTGAAAAACAGACAGGTTAAAGTTCAGGTTAACGGCATAAACTCGTTAGGGTCTGAAATTACAATGGGCGTTCCTCAAGGTTCAATATTGGGTCCATTCCTCTTTTTAGTATACATAAATGATTTACCCCAATTAGTTCAGAATAAACCGAAGATGGTGTTATTTGCAGATGACACATCATTGATTTTTAAAGTAGATCGACGGTCACAAAATCGTGACGACGTGAATAACTCTATTCTTCGGGTCCAAAATTGGTTTACGGTAAACAATTTGGCACTGAATGATAAAAAAACTAAATGTATTAGATTTACGTTGCCAAATGTTAAAAGTAAGGAATGTGACATAATGTTGAATGAAGGAAAACTGGAATTTATTAATCAAACGGTTTTCCTAGGCATTACGCTAGACGAGAAGTTACAATGGGGACCTCATATCACATCTCTTGCGGGGCGGCTGAGCTCAGCCGTTTATGCGGTTAGAAAGATAAGATATTTAACCAATGTAGAAACTGCGCGTTTGGTCTATTTTAGCTACTTTCACAGCATAATGTCTTACGGCATTTTACTGTGGGGTCGGGCTGCTGACATAGAATCCATTTTTATTTTGCAAAAGAGAGCGGTCAGAGCCATTTATAATCTACGTCGTTGCGAATCTCTCAGGGAACTATTTAAAAAGATTAATATTATGACAGTACCTTGCCAATTCATTTATGAAAATATTATGTATGTAAGAAAGAATCTACATCTTTTTTGTAAAATAAATGAAAGACATAATTTTAGTACTAGAAATAAAGATAAAATAGCTCAACCATCTTTCAGATTAGCCAAAGTTCAAAATTCATTTATGGGGTACTGTGTGAAATGTTACAATAAAATACCTTGTGACATTTTAAAACTAAATGAACGAAAATTTAAATGTTTTATTAAAAGTACACTTTGTAAACAAGCATATTACAAATTAGATGATTATATTCAAGATAAGAATGCTTGGAAACATGCTGGTCCTGCTCCATAGGACAATCCTATGATTGGCTCTATAGCCTGGACAAAATCAAATTGGTTGCTGATTTTTTGCTTTAATGCTACAAATGTAATTATTATTATTATATTTTTTTTTTGTATCTCACACACTGTTTTGTTGTGTTTTTTTTTAAATATTTTTATTACTCTTTAATGTTAATATTCTACGGTTTCGATATTTGTAAATATGTGAGGAACATGTATACTAACTTTTTTAGTATAGTAGTTTATTCTAAGAGTACATTGTCTTCACATATAATTATTTAACAAATGTAACAAAATATTGTAAACCTATTTTAAAAGAGTAAGTGTGGAGTTTCTTGCCCATTCTTCTCCACACGAAACTACCTTTTGGAAGGGGCAACTAGAATCATCTTTATATTTTTTTTTTTTTTTTGACGTTCAAAAGTGCCATTTTAGATGGTCTAATTGAAATAAACGATTTGACTTTGACTTTGACTATAACAAAAGTTACAAATTTGAAATAGAAAATATAATTTGGCTCTTAACAATTAAATTTAATGAATAGCAACGATGGAATAAACAAATGCAAGATGAGATTTTATTTAATATTATTTGAATGCTTCTAGCACATTAATATGTAAACTTTTTGTTTTTCTCATTTCTTAACTAAGGTTTAAATATGTGTAGCGTGCTTACCTTCAACTTAAAATAATTTGTCATAAATCAAGTAATATGCACAATCTACTACATTTGTAAATGTATTGCGTAGTTTAACTTCCCAATTCAATATTGTGCTAAATCAATACAGAATTTTTGTATGTAAGTGCGTCGTCAAACGCTGCTATAAAAACAAAGATGTAAAACATTTCTTTTTTGTTTTCAGAGGCTTATAGTATGCCTGGAAGAGTCCCTCCACATTCACAACATTCGGGACATGAAGATTCTTCATACGATCAGAGACACGCCACCGAACGCACGCGGTCTGTGTGCGTTGTCGCCTTGTGTTGATCACTGCTACGTGGCATACCCAGGGTCTAGCGCCGTGGGTGAGGTGCAGATATTTGATGCTGTTCATTTGGTATGTGAATCTTTATATTCTAAAAGAAATCAATCTTGCGTTGTCTTACTTCTTATACGTACTTTATCAAAGAGAATCCTCGTATTATTCTGTTTTTAGTCAAACGTACGTTACCTTTTAAAGTACTGTCTTAATTGTGAGTTTTTCCTCAATTACTGTTGATATGATGTTGCGCCAACCTATTTTAGTTTTTTCGTAAATCGCGAATAACCCATGATCACAAGCTAGATAAGACAACACATATTAACTATACTATGTACCTAAGTAAAGTACTAAAGTACAGATTTAATACATTTAAATATATTTTGTTGGATAATCATTTTGGTCGTAAAGACTTTGTGTGTCCCCAATTTTTTGTATGCTTATATACTGATTACTGTTAAAGCACTTCACACCAAGTAACAATTAAGCGCGCTTCTTAAACTATAAATACTAATTATAAACAATTTCAGAACGCCAAGTGTGTAATCAGCGCTCACGATAGCCCGCTAGCCGCTCTAGCGTGGTCTATGTGCGGTCGGCGATTGGCCACCGCCTCCGAACGCGGGACCGTTATACGCGTATTCGCAGTTCCGGAGCGTACGCGCCTCTATGAGTTCCGACGTGGGATGAAGCGCTGCGTGTCAATCGCCTGTTTGGCCTTCAGCGCTTGTGGCGCCTATTTGGCTGCCACTTCTAATACGGAGACTGTACATGTGTTCAGGTATGTATATTTTATTTGGTTTTATATTGATAATTTACTTTATATTACAATATGGGATCTAACTCGTAAACTGGACGCATACACAAAAATATCATCATTATTTATTTATAATTTCTAAAACCACATTCATTCTTAAAAAATATAATAATAATGACGTTAAATTTTACACAATTATACTTCAATTATATTAGAACATAATAATAATAATAATAAATAGCCTTTATTGCTGACACCCATACAATGTAATAACAATAATTATTTAAGTTACATAAAAAAACACTTAATTCTAACACATAAATAAAACTTAGTCTAATGCATCATATGACCCGTTTTTGGTAATCAGCGTGTCCTGTGACACGTAGGCCTCTTCCAGCTGTTTCCATTCTTTTCTGTTATTAGCTCTTCTTGTCCAAGTTGTGCCTCCTATTATCTTAATATCGTCTGCCCATCTCTTGGTCGGTCTTCCTCTTTTCCTTTTTCCATCTCGTGGTTGCCATTCTGTAATTATTTTTGTCCATTTCAACCTGCTATCTCTCGTCATGTGCCCAGTCCAGCGCCATTTCAACTGCCTTATTTTCTTTATAATGTCTTCTACTTTGGTCATTGATCTGATCTCTTCTGCTCTTTTTCGATGTCTCAGTGTTACACCCACCATGCTTCTTTCCATTCCTCTTTGGCATGTTCTCAACTTTAGAAGATGTTTCTGAGATAAAGCCCAAGTCTCGCAGCCGTATGTAACACATGGTAGGATACATAGATTGAACACCTTTTTCTTAGCTACTATTGGGAAGTCTTTACTTTTAAGTACTTCCTTGAGTGACCAAAATCTCTTCCAGGCGCTAGACACTCTTCTTTCTATCTCAAGATCCATTTGGTCATGAAATGATATTATTTGCCCTAAATATACGTAGTGATCAACATATTCGATAGTATCTCCTCCTATTTGTATCATAATAGTTTCTCTATTTGTCATTATTTTCGTTTTAGATTTGTTCATAGAAAGCCCAACTATCTTGCTTGCTTCTGTCAGCTGTTGCAGCATAGTTTGAAGCGTCTTTGCGTTATCTGAAATGATCACTAAATCGTCTGCGAATCTTAGGTGGTTCAGTTGTCTGCCGTTTATGTTTATGCCGACATTTTCCCATTCCAAATTTCTAAATAAACTCTCCAAAATGGCTGAGAAGAGTTTTGGGGACAAAGGATCGCCCTGTCTCACATTACATTAGAACATAGTAATTACAAATAAGGAAGAAAATGTAGGCAAAACAGCAAAAATAAATCCCAAATTTAAACTAAATCTAAAAATCAATATTAAAATTTGACGAACGTTTTTTGCGATTTTTTTATACCTGAAACATTAATTAGTCTTACTTTATAAATTAAATAATATTATCTCTGAGATGAATGTTTAACTTAGTTAAACAGGTAGAATAATAACTAAAACTTTTGAATCAAATTTTATTCGTCGTAAGTATTTTTTCTAAGCACACCACAGCAAAAAATACCCAACATATATTAACAAATAACTACCAGGTTACAGGAGAACGCCGAAAGAGCGGTAGAAGATAGCGCCGCAGCAGGCAATTCCCCAACAGAGCCTGGCTGGGTTGACTGGATGTCGCAGACCTTGTCTGCCGGCTTGGTATATCTGCCTGCCCAGGTTACGGATGTCCTAAGCCAGGGACGGGCCTTTGCATCTGCCAAATTACCCAGGGCTGGGTACCGTGCTGTTGCTGCGGTCACCAAGTATGTATCACCTATCAAATTCTGCTTACATCTTCAGTATATATTACGATATTATAAAGAGAGTTTATTTTTATTTGTAATAGATAAACTTTTGGCTTGAGCTGTTCATTTTGTTTGGTAGAGCGCCCTATTACGATATCAATCTCAGAATCTAGGGGTTCGAATTGAAAAAAATATTTTTGTGTTTTTTTGTTGTATGTCCATTACTTGAAGAGCCGCCTCTTTAAGTATCCTAACTTCACGTTATGACCGAAATAACACGAGTGAAACCGCTGGGTACAGTAATCAATATCCGTAGAAATAAAATAATTCAGATAACTAGGCGTTTTAAGTGCATTTCAGCAAACCTGGAGCCACATCAAGTTGAAAGATAAGGATTTAATATTCAAATTTCGCTCTTAGTTACATTATTCAGAACGTACGACTTAAGTTGTAAATATATATGTAATATAATAGTTAATAATGTTGAACAATCTTTGACTTCCACCACAAATTAAAGAAAAACACTAAAACAAAAGAATCTCTTCCTTGAAAAAGGAAGATTTGCTCAGCTATTGGCTCCATCATCACCAAATGGTCGCCAGTTTACAGTACGTTAACATTAAAGAAATAGTTACTGAGAAAATTAAGAAGTCGTCGAAATGTCACCAAAGCACATGAATAACACAAAAACAATACTTAAATTAAGTGATATTGACTAGATTGTTTCCAATTTCAGCGTATCCCGTCAAGCACGTCTGCTTGTAGCGACCTCTGAGGGCATTCTGTACGTGTACTCGTTAGACCCAACCGAAGGCGGGGAGTGTACGTTACTCCGTACGCACAGTTTGTTGGAGCCACGAGCACCCGCTAACGATGGTATGGTCTTACGTACACACACACATACGCGTAACCCACAAACATTCGATATACTCCTCGAATGCAATGGATATAGGATTGACGGGCCAGAATTGGCTTAGACGTTTCTATGTTTAGTTAAATGATTTTTTTATATTAAGGATATATATTGCCTTTTTAAAACTAGAAATAAGAATGAAAAGACTGTTATTGTGCCTAATTAGCTTTATTGGCTCGACTGAAATTATAATAAATACTCTTTATATTTGCAAAAAGTTTTTAAAGTTTGAAGTAGTATAAATTTAGATTTTTATGAAATGTTTTAGAGAAGAATATTGGTTCCTATTAATCTATTTCTGTTACTTGAGACTGAATTTAACAAGACTGAATGTTTAAGTTAACGTCAATCCTATACAGTATTATTGTTTAAGTCATGAAATATCAACGTACAGGCAAAAACTAAAATCTTATAAGTTATTTTGCCTGCACCCGTACATTACAATCTTGAAAGTGTTATTTCTAATTTTGTTTGAAATACTTGTGGTATTACTTATTAATTAATTAAGCTGACTAAATTAGCAACTCAAATATTTCAAACAATAATTGCCTCACTAGTGAATCAGCACTGTTTTAAACTAATGATTTAATAAATTTTATTTTGCTTCTTATTCATGTTAAGAAGGAACATCGCCAATATTATGTGGCCCGGTGTGTGGCTCTAGCACATTTGTTAGAGTTCTAACGTCATGGCCCAACATTGTCTCGTCATTGTCTAATATTCTTTTCGTAAACGTCCTCTCCATTCCTTCCCGTCACCGCTTGCCGAACGTCATTTTTGTTGCATATTTAGGTTCTTCGTCTCTGAACTTATGTTTTCTTTCAAAATTAATTATCATTAAAAATAACCGACTTTTATATAAGTATGTTAAAGTCCCCCAATCAAGCCATGTTACCGCACAAGATCTGTCAACAAAGTTATAAAAAAATTTACCAGGAACGATCACTTTTGGGTACGTTAGAATTTTTGATTGCTTAAATCGAGCTATATGTTTGAAGCCTATATTATCTTAACGAAGAAGCTAGTAAATTAAGTAGAACTTCTTGAAAAAACTGTTCTTCTAACGAGATGTAAACCAGAAAGAATCACTCAATCGCTAGATCTTAGTAGAAGTAAAGATGTATCTAAAAGAAAAGCTAAAAAGTTGAACGTGGAAGGGCTTATAAGTAAAGGCTAGTGATCGTTGCTCGTAAGAAGTGCGTAGATGGCTGACGTATTGTTCCCCGCAGTCGCCTCGGGATGCAGTTACGCGGGCGCGCTGCGCGGACGCCTCCCGGAAGACGTGACAGGTATATGACTCACCCTACCACATTCACCCATTACTTCCTTCCCTTTACCCCACTAAACTCCATATCCTAGCTGGAGTACCAGCTCCAACTTATAAATTTATATGTTTTCTACTTCCTTTCCGATTACATTCCTTATCTATGAACCTTTAAATAACCAGATGTGTCAACCACTTCCAACTAGCCATACAAGTGGATGGATCTGGATTCCCAAAGTACTATTTCCTCATATACAGTGTAAAGCCTATATAACGTCTTTCGATTTAACTTTAGTTTAGCTTCGCTCCCATACAATGATACACTCTACATAGGATTACAACCATTCTCTATAACGACAATTAAATACTAAAAAGTACTGTTTTAGTTGCAGATTTTTTTTCTTTTGTCACTTTATTGTCCAAGCCCGTAATAAACTCGATTGTCGGCATCATACGTACTGAACTTTCTAAGGAAACCATTCTTATGTTTACAAATTCGGATTGCTTGCTTTATAGCGAAGATGCCTCAATATATATAGATATGAATAAAATAAATAAAAAATACAACATTATTACTGGTACAGCAATGGACGTCAGACGAAAATAACAGATTATAGGCAATAACGTTCAAATAAGAATTGTTTTTTGATGTAAATACTAACACTAGTCTGAAATAAACTTTTTTTTTCTAATACAACTTTCTGTAACGTCAAAATATGCACAGTCCCTTGATTGTCGTTATATAGAGTTTACGCTGTATATCTAATAAACGATTATCCCTTTTAATATATAACCGACTTTACAAGTCGGTATCGTATCATCCACTCACATACCTCTATTCAATATCAAATAGCTTTATAACCAATCTGCCTCTTTCCATCACCACCATGACCATCCACAAGTCCATTATAGCGTTTTCTCCTAACCCTCACTTTCCCGCGTCGTCGCGTTAGGTTTGCAGTCTTTCAGTCGCCAATGTCCGACCGTGTCTTGTACCGAGGTTATAAGTACCATTTTAAATATGTTCGATTGCCTAAATACTTCCATAAGTTTAGCCAATCAACGTATACGTTTGAATTGGATAAAGAATGGTCACAGTATCCAGTTCCATTATTAAATCATGGATAGAAATACATGATACGTGAGAAGGTAATTCCAATCTCTATGGTTAAAGTGCTTATAGCCTTGGTGAGAGATCTGTCACCAAAACGAATTGTATCGGATTTCGAATTGGCCCAACCCCTGCTTTGCTCCTTGCTTTGTTTGGTGTTTTTTGAATCTGGCATTGTCTAAGCACTCGTTCGTTATATACTTGCGAGAGCTGACGACTGTTCTGTTATGTAAGTCTTAGTTAAGTTTAGATCGAAGATATGATAGAATAGACATAATCATCGCTCAATAGTCACGAGCTTAGGTTAAGTTTATAAATAAAAAAATATAAAAAACCTACCCATCTTATTTCACCCCCTAATTGGATTATTTTTGAGATAGGTTTTGTTTTGTGTTACTACTGTGAGTATCGAGTGATTATCACTGGAAAAACCATAGACACTAAGAATGACCTGAGTGAATACCGACTTTATAGAAAGACAAATGCGTACAGCCCTAATATAGACTTGTTACTAGAAGATAGTCGCTATGTGTATAATTATCATATATAACGCTCGGTTCCTACTTGATGTCTATGCGTTTAGCCATAAACTATAAATTATAGAATATGGACCATAGAACATAGAGAGTGGTTGTGTGTACGTTAGTGTGGTTTGGCAGGAGAGGTGCAGGTGCCGGCCGGAGACGACGAGTAAGGGTAAGTTACACGCCACTCTCGAGTAGATTGAAAAAGTGTGCTCATTAATTCACTCCGATGAAATGTTGCCTTCTAGAAGCTTTTCGAAATCACGGTGTACATCAAGAAGTATATGAAAGTTCGAGCTAGCTATATGTACAATAAACGCTTAAATCTTTTACAAGATAATAGTTATGTTGTGTGCGTCGTCTGTAAGAGAGTAATTTTGTATCAGTGGAGTCCAGTCTGTATCATACCTTTCCAAATAATGGTCAACCTTCGTTCGTTTTTATTAACGTTTCATGATTCACTTGTTTCTTAAGACGCATTCATTGTCGTTGCTTTAAATTTCAATGTAAATAGCAACATTTAAAATTGTATTTTAATCTTAATAAAACAATGTTTATTTTTAACCGAATTCAAAAACTCCAAAGGTGATTTGAATTAGATGTTTAGTTCTGTTTATTTAAAAAAAACGCCAAGATTTATAAATCCAACCCTAATATAATTAAAGTACAAAATAATAAAGTAATAGTATTAAAAAACCTTGATTTTTCGAGTTTCAAGGTTTGTCATCTAATTATAAGTATATGTAACAATTGTTAGCATTTTGTAAGGCGATGTAAAACTATAGCGACACACTTATTTTTTGTTAATTTCTTCTACAGGGTGATTCATTTTTAAATGAAATTACTTTTGAGTTGCCTGTTTTATTTTATATGTAAGATTAATGGTGGCGGCGGCGTAAACGGCGTTGTAAAAAATTAATTTTTCGTATTATATTCGTAATAATGTCATTATCACCATAATCATTTGCTTCGGTAGCTAAATTTATGCTTTCACTTGTTGAGATGGGTCACTAAATAACATTTATTTTTCTTAACACCGATAATACAAAAAAATCAGTGTAGTTTGAAAAAACTCTTTAAATTTAAAAACAAAAATAAATGTACATATTTAGTTTCTTGGTGAATTTACAAATTTCCATCAAACAAGATTAAATTAATCTCCTTTCGAACCTCTACTCCTCAATTTTAATTAGTTTCTCAAAAATTCTACAACAAAGCAATGCTTTGGATGTTGGTGTTGTTGAATCACAAAGATTTTACGTTTCATTCAGTAGACCTGGGCCAATTTATAACTTTAAGTCATTCATCAACCATTAATCATTTATAAATATACATATAGCATAATGGTCCATCAAAAACAGAACGAGGTCCTTCGAACCAGACTAACCCTTTATATGGTCTATCAGAATCGGAACGTGAGCACGAGTTAAACACAGCAATGGCCGGATCACCACCAAGAGGCTCTTATGATATCCGCGACCCTCGACATTTCCCGCCCATGCGCGCTACCACCGATACATCCGCTACCGAATAGGTCACTTTCGTCACTGATGTTACTGCATTACACCATTTCTAATAAACAGTATGTTAAAGATACTTCAATAAATGTAATAAATACCCTTTAAAATTTTGAGAACTGGAGAGAAATAATTTTAGCGGTCGTAATATGTTTGTACATTAACTGAAAATTTAATGATAATATTGATTAGCAAACTCGTTATTATATAATTATACAAAATTGTAAGAGGCTCAGTAATGATTCGAAATGCGGTAACATTTGTGTAATTGCCCTAAATAAATTAGTATTTTAATATTATTGCAATTTGTATTTCATAATTATTACAGCACTTTGATGTAACACTTCGTATACACTATAAGAATACATAAAAGAGAACTCGGGAAGCGTAAGAAATGATACAATGAATTACTAAACTTGAAATATTTTTTTGTAATAATGATTTTCTTTTGTTTAATGAAGTGGTACAAAATAGAGCTATTACTACTTTGTCAACTGTTTATTGTTTGTAATATGACATAAATAAGATATGTTATAAGTCTATTAGCATGAATTATCTATAGAAATCGTATATACCGATGATAAACAGTTACGAAGTATTTAGTTTTAATCAATTTGATGTTTAAATTTGCATTAGAAAAAAATAAAAAAATGGTCACTTACCTTTTAGAATGGTTTACATTACCTGTATTATACTTATAATCTTCCTTTTTATATACACATGACGGGGTGTATATAGGAGTCAGTGATTTTGAATTTAGTTGTAATTTGATCTGAGCTCACTTTAATATCGGAGCGGTGTGTGGGCTCACTTGTATATAAATTGTAATTATATTGAGCGACATGTATATTTTTATTATTAGACTATGCGATGTGATATCGATTATAATGTGTACGACTATTTGTGTTTTAGACTAGTGCTCGTAATCATTTTATAAACACCACAATTTCCGTACAAGGGGCTGGCAAAGCTACAATTTTTAATGCTTAACCTAGCGTGTCGCTATAAATGAATTGAAAAAAAAATAATAAGCGATGAATGTTTCTGGAAATTTCTTCCTTAACCATAGGTGGTTGAAACAATATATTTATTAATATTACTGAAAGTTTTGTCTTAAGCATTCGATTAGGCAAAATTATTTTACATTTATTAATAATGCACTAGGCTGTTAATTGTGTGTTTGTTTGAGAGAATAGTCCGCAAAAAAGTTTGAAAAAGTTGTAAATAAAAATAAGCGGACTTATATCGGATAAATTTTAGTTGCGTTGAGGTTTACGAAAATCTAGTTCTTCGTGTATAAATGTTACACGTAGACAGGTTTAAAGGTTCATCTTTGGGCACTTATAGTAAGTACATATATTGAATAATGTATGTAAAAACGTAGCCGATAATAGTTTAGATACTGTTGTTTTAGCAAAAAATAGTTGTCATCCGTTGTATTAGTCTAAGAACATTTCGTAATTACAAACACTCTGGGTCTTAATCCAAATTTCGTAGGCATTACAGTAAAGCAGATATTTGTTTTGGTGTTCAAACAATAAATTTAACGTAGGCTCTCTGTTAAAACTTGTGGCTTTTGATTGCTGTAAATGTCCCTGTTGCTGCTTAGATACAAAATTGTACATATTAAATAAATATTTTTACAAAACACCAATTTGGTTTTTTTATTTTTATCTGGCAAGAAAAGCATTTTGTAATAATAAAGCGGTGTTGGCCTCTCGTGCATACGTTAACATGCGACGCTTGTCTTCGAGGTCGTAAGTTCGATCCCCGGCTGTGCTTCAATGGACTTACATGCGCTAACACTCACTCGTGCGGCGAAAGAAAACATGAGGAAACCGGCATGTCTCTCAATTCCAAAAATCGACGACATGCACAAGACAGGTTGATCACCTACTTGTCTAAGAAATAAAAATGATCAATGAAACACACGAGGTCTTGTTATAGACCAATTTCTGAACCAAATTGAACCCGATGTTTCAGTTTAGAAGGCAGTTCCTACATGTTTGAGGATATTTGGTTGTGAATTAGGCACACAAATCTAGCCTGGTCTATGTTAGTCAAGCGGCCATGTTTTAACTTGTAATGTATCGAAATCATTATATTGTTAATTTTTCAATTTGATTTGAATGAATTTCAGCAAACATTTTAAAACTAAATTTTTCCTACTACGTGACGAGATTCCATGAATTTATCTTTTTTTTTTAATATTGAATTTATTGATCATTAAAAGCAATTTATAAGGTAAAACACTGCACCATAAATATTTTTTTTCTATAATAAAACACAAAATTGTGTCCTCAGCACACTGTATTTATGTGAATTCTCTCATATAAAACGCTCGCAAGCGCTGCTCCTAACTATACATACATTGAGATACTACACTGCACTTTAAGAAACAATTTTTTTTCATTCTCATACCAAAAATAAATATCAAATATAGATTCAACCAACAAACCAAATTTGTGTCATAAATCAGCGATTTAAATAAGTGTTTAAGTGGATTTTTTTTTTATTTGAAAGAAACATTC
The DNA here is from genome assembly GCF_905475465.1 of Pieris napi. Lineage (NCBI taxonomy): Eukaryota > Metazoa > Arthropoda > Insecta > Lepidoptera > Pieridae > Pieris > Pieris napi. Next base: position 6,217,445 of record NC_062238.1, on the reverse strand, counting down.
TCAACTGTTTCAAATCTTGAAGCGCAGTACACATGATCAGCATAGTTATATGACAAAAATATAAGTTTCTAGTCCTCTCAGTTATGAGGCATATTTGCACACCATTTGTATGCACAAATATGCCAATATTTTCAAAATGACATTCAAAAAAATAACGTTTAAAATTAAAAACTAAAATTTATTTACATTAACTTATGGATAGGAAAGGAAAACGGAATTTCTCTACGGTACAAATCCTAAACGAAATATAAAATGCTAGCGGCTAAAGGTCCAAACAACGTTGGGTACAAAAATAGGTCCGAGCGGAGACCGGTGATGCTCTTCGTAAAAATCACGAGTTCTTCAATCTACATTGCGTTGTTTCTGGGAACAATTTTTCAATATTAATTTTAAAAAATCAAGTATATCTTGGGTTTATTCCTACTGCTACAAGAAGTAACCGTTCAGAATTCTCAAGAAATTCCCGCAGTATATATATTTATTGATTTACAAAATAACAATCCTGTACTAACATGTGATTCTGAATCAACGACTAAAATCACACACGAAATAAGAACAAACATAAGAAATTAATTATAAAAAAAGCTAAAGAACTACCTCATGAAAATTTAATTAATGTTGTAGACACAAATAGCAGAACTTTTATCAGTTCAACGGACAATAAAAAAGCTCCGTTAACCTAGGTAATTCGTTGACGTCGTTAAACAGCAAATCATATGTGCCCTTTTTAGGAGGTAAGTCCTAGTGACAACTTGAAGTAACTTATTTGCATATGTACACTCTACAGTCTATACTTTCTACACCAAAATAATGATTTTTGTTAGTAATGGATATCTCCTTGAAACTACTGAAATGATTTTAAAAATTCTCCAGACAGTAATATAGGGTTATATAACATATGTCTATATATCTATAATATATATGTATTTCCGTTGCCTAGTACCCATAACACAAGCTTCACCAGCTTAGCATGGGACTAGGTCAATTGTGTGAAAAAGAAAAAAAAAACAATGAATGTTGCAAAAACGGAGCGGCAAATTCTCGTCTTATTTTACATTTTAACCCCTGCATCTGTGTTCTAATTAGATAAAATCTTTCACACCCTCAAAAACATTATCTTGATATTGTTTGTTGATATTAAGATTTAAGATAATACTTAAAATGATGTCTGCCTCAAGTAGTGATAATGAAATAAATAATAATACTATAATATATTTTCAGCGGTTTTATTTATATTTTGCAAACCACATTGGTTTTCCAATGTGACATACCATGATTTAGAAAATATTCTATCTATAAATAAAAAAATATTGGTTGTTTGTAAAGTAGGTTTACGATCGAGATGTTTACGTGATAACGTCTTATTGGTGATATAAGTTTTTGGGAAGTAAGGAATTAATGAAGATAACAATTTTTTCAGATTTATAATTAAATCTATCGTTTTATTCACACTTTTGATGATAAATTTCGGGTGTAAAATGACAAGTTTACTTATTCGACTATGATATACATTTTTCTTCATACATTCACGGAATGACTGGCAGCGCTCGAGATGAGACGGGAGATCGGTCCGTCTCTCTCTCGTTATACCTGCGATCGCGCTCGTGAGGTTTTGGTGTGACACAAGTTTTTGAACATGTCACCCGACTAAAACGATTTTAAAGACGTTATCACGTCAAAATTAAGTAGTGAATCACAAAAAATACCCACTTTTGCTTCGTTGGCAAATCTACTATTTCATTTGTTCTGTATAAGTCGTTATATCGTTATCACGTTTATAAATCTTTATTGATATTTATAACTAGTTGTTACCTATATATAAATGATTTATTACCTTGGCATCGCGCACATCTCGCAGGAGTCGAGCGGCGCCGCATTGTGGAACGTACACAACTGACACGTCCACACGCCGGAGTCAGACGAACTGGAAATACATTTTCGTGGGATAGAATATGAAGTAAGCAGAAGTCGTTTTACGTGCGAAAGGAAAATTTATTGGTGCAATTGACATATGCAGAAATGTGAGACCAGAACCCATACTCTAACTTCTCAACCTCAATGAAAACGTCAAAAATGTTAATAAAACCTCATTAACGGATATTTATGCGAATTACATTGAAAAGCACTTAATAGAAACGCCTTTATATCGGAAAAAGAAAATTTGAACTCGGTCCAGTTGGTAAAATAAAACTTGGGTTACTGATAGCTAAAAATCTCTTTTGTCTTCAAAACCAGGTTTTTTACTTTTACCAAGTTACTACGGTAACTCATTTATTGAGAAATAACATAGTTACCAACAGACACGGTAACAACTTTAATCCGCGCTTTATTGAAACCAGAATGTCCGGAATAACCGCCAAACTTACCTATTAGCAGCCGGCGAATTGTGATCACAGGCCGCCAGCTGCAATAACGTGGCCACGTGCCCTTCATTTCGCCAAGATTCCGCTGCATCTTCATCTCTTGTCCTGACTGCTTGCAACAAAGGCTCCAGCTGCTCTATTGTTAGGGGTAGAGCATCATTGGTCGCCAAGTATAGGAGTACGTGGAGATCTGACATAGCCTGATGAAGAATGAATTAACCTCATTAGGTAATAGAAAGTGCGTAAATGTTTAAACATCTCATCTAACTTCAGTCCTAAGAGTGTGCTGAAATGTAAATTAAATATAAAATCTTAATACTCAATTTTAGATTCCGTAATTATATAAATTATAACAACAATAAATTCATATCTCAAATTTAAGTTTCTCATCCACAAGATTTAAAAAATATTTGTCGAAGTTCACATTTACTATAGTCTAACCAATTGCAACAACTTTTTTTTAGATTCTACCCTCATTTAGTTTTATAAAAACAAATAAAAAATATAACCCGTATAAATATCTAATGACAAACAACCTAACCAATTTGTTAAAGACACTGGAAGGAACTAGCGTTTAAGATACAGGCTAGGCCTAGTTTAATCGCTAGTGCACATAGAATTATTTTATATACGAGGTTGACCAAAATTAATAGTGAAAACACAACGATTCGTTGCATATTGATGTAAGTACCAAATGTTTTTCGTCAAATAAAGTGTTTTTTTTTATATGTATGTTCAGTAAAACATACTATATCTCTTTATACTCTCTCTTTCAATTTGTGTTTACGCTGTAATTCAAATAGACGGATGGGTTTTAGTTACAACGATTCTTTTGAGATCTGCAGCTTTCATTACATCATGTACTATATGCGTAGTATATGAAAACAACAAAACGCATTATTTGCATCAGTTTTCTTCACCTAAAGCGAAGAACTGCTTGCAGTATTAATTATTTTTGAAGTCAATAGCCATAACTATTATAATTAAAAACCTGTCCCAAAAATACTTCGAAATAATACGAAATGCTGAGCCAGGGCCAATTACAACCACAGTACACACACATTGCACACTGGAAGCGAACCGAATGGCAAAAGGGATTTTTTTAAATTTTATTTTTATTGTTTTTGATGTTTTATTTTATTTTTTCTTTAAGTATTGTTACTTTGTGTGTTTATGTGTGTTTTCGTTTGTAATAAATGTTATGTCTATGTCTAAATCGTCTACTATATACACTCATTCCATAATTCGAAAATCTTACCTCTAAGAATGACGGCGAATTTTGTATATGTTCATGAAGACCCTTCAGGCTTTGTAAATGGTTCTGCAGTGGGCGATTCGCTGGCGGGAAGGTGGCACCGGGACTGAACCTGGGCTGTGAAGTACCCGGTGCTACCCCGCAAGGCACATCTACTAGCAGATACGCCACTGGTAACCGTTTCGCTGACACGCCCACATCGTTCCCATATTCGTCACGTTCCTGTAATGTGTTTTTGGAAATAATTAATTTAGTATAGTCGCTAATACGTGTTAAAATTGACCTTAATAAGTAATAGTGACGAAGCGATACCAAATATAGACAGCGATAGCTATAATAATAATTAGCTTCCATTACAAAGTACTCCAATGTGGAAACTATTTATATCACATACAAACACATAAAAACAAGACAACATTAAACAGTAATAGATTAAAATATTTAATTTAATGTAAAACTGTCATGAATCAGACCTTTTGTCATTTCACTCATCGGACAATTTAAAACGTCTGTTAATCTATTAGGTAATTATTTCCATACATTGGGTCACGTGTGCTATTTTCGAGAGGTCTATTGTCACTAATATAATATAGGTATACAATCGTATATGAAAGATATATTACATTATAACACTGATACTATTCGTTTTAAGTGATAATTTTACTTTGTTCTCAGTAAGCTTTCAACGATGTCCTGTTTGCCGAAACGTGAGGGTACCTATTCATTTTTTTTTTGAGGGTATTCATTGAGAACATAGAAAATATCATTGGTGCACATTCGAACGCAGCACCTCACGGATGAGATTCAAAAGCTTACACACTAACAGTGCTCTGTATATTCTACTCAGCAACAGTTAAACAAAAGAGAAAGCAACGCATTAGTATATAATTTTTAATTAATAAGGTTATTACACATTACGTTCGTTTTAAAGTGTACTAAGTTCTGAAGAGTTGTTTGGGTTGATCCCTCCTGCCTCGTTTCAACACATTACGAGATGTATTAATTCAATTTCATCCGCATCACCTTGATTGCTGCAAGCCCTGAATGGTCCGTTTCACAAGACATTTTATTTTGGGAACTGGCGAACCGTGGAATCGACTCCCGGCAACTCACTAAAATAAGCTACGATTATTGACTTTTTGAGCGTCCCGTAGGCTCGTTTGCCCCCCCCCCGCCCCCCCCATTCTAGAAAAAGAAAAGAAAAATGCAAAACGACCCTGAGGCGTTTAACAGTATTTTTGATATACAAATGCTAATTAAATTCACTCTTTCGCCAAAATCGAAACCGGGACTTCGGTATATAAAACTAGAGGACAAAGAGCGAAGCTGAGCGAAGGCTGGATACTAGTCCTTACGAAGATATATAACAATACGACTTTAAGCTTGAACAAATAATTGAATTTGTTCAACCAAAATCATATAATTCCAGTACAAACAAAGTTTGTTTGTGCACAGATTACAATGTTGTGTTACTAACGTAATTTTAACGATAAATTTGTTGCATTTTTAATTCTAATAGTAAAATTATTTCGTATTTTATTAACCCTAGTATAATAACACACACAAAAAAACTGTCTATTCCTTTGCGAGAATAACAATGTTACCGTAATATCCATGGTCATTATAAAAATATTAAAGGCTTTTTAAAAATGACTGAAAATTTTCTCCTACACGGAACTATTTTAATTGTAGGAATTCCGTGAATTAGTCGTCATTAAACTCAGCTCTAAAAATCATTACATAAGTTGCGTTGCATTGGCGCGCCGATCGATACAACACCGTATGTGAGGGTTGCCAGTAGATAAATACTATTTTCCCTGCAAACATACTTTATGTTCAAAATCGGTATAAAACAAACCTAAAGAATTATGTGAACAATAAAAATAAAATACATATATACTTCATCGAATTTGCCTCTTACAAATTATTCGAATCATTATATTATAATTTAACAGTCTGTATGAGCTTATATAAATTATCAAATAGCAAGTTCGTATACGGTAAATTCTTTTGGATAATAATATTATTTATGATATTTACTCTACGTAATAGAATATAATTATATATTTTAACAAGTTTAGGAAAAAAAGAAATTCGGTTTCATTTTTATCGAAATAGTACATAGACGACCTTGACCTGTACAATTTTAATGTACTTTATCACCGACAACGGTAAGTACCGTTTTGTACCCTATATAAGAGAACTTAATATTAATATGGCAATCCTAAGTGAACTTGGCAAGTGTTGTGACGTTCGATAAGAGCTGATAAGGCCGACAGCGGCGTGGGCTGACCCGCCCGTCTTAATCATAACGCCGGAACAACGAGAAGTTGAACGCGGGTCGCCCGGAGAGCACGAAATGGTAGCTTTGTAACGACGTCTATACTACGACTCAACTCAATATATGGACACATTGAGGAATTGCAATAAAAATATTTTTTACATGTACAGTGTAAATTAAATATTTATTTTGTACTGCTTTTAAATTTAAGGAGTCAAAAGAAAGGCAAATTTACCGTCATAGTAGAAATGTTTTAGGATTAAAAAAAACATGGCATATTTTTTTACCATCGATTACAAGAAATGAAATTAATCAGGCGTGTAATAGTTTGATTTCATAGTTTTAAAATTTTGCAACGCAATAAATGGACGCTTTGACAAATGTACTCCGCCGGTAAATAATCTGTTGATCGACCGACATGAAGCCCGGCGCAGAAGCGGAAAACAACATGGCGTATGTACACAAAACGTAACATGATGTGGCAATCCACATCAATTCCAATAGTTTAATTGAATATTTAGCTTTATTTTTTATTCGGGTGTCGAGAGAGTGCTCCATAAAATGTGATCGTAGTAAATAAATGCCAAACGGCGAGGCGGACGGGGATTTTTTCATGTCCGCCGTCACGTAGCACGGAGGAGTGTCCTCCGGCAGCGGAGCGATGGCCAGCTCACTAGACGACCTGGAGGAGCTCGCGCTCTGCTCTTGCTGCAAGCGTGTCTTCGACGACTCCGAGCGGCCACCCAAGGTTCTCTCGTGTAAGCACTACTTTTGCCTGGCCTGCACCCGCGGCGTGTTGGACGCCGGCCGGGAGGTGCGGTGCGTACACTGTTGGAAGCGGACGGAGTTGCCTGACGGCGGTCCCGAGGCTCTTCCCACGCACGGCGCCGCTTTGGCCTTGGCCCGCCGGCTCAGCCCCGACCCACCCTGCACAGTGCATGCGCTGCCCGCCCTGTGGTGCGCCGCCTGCGGCGTGCGCGCCTGCCGTCTGTGCGACCACGCGCATCACGCGCACGCTTTGCGCCCGACACGCGAGGCCCGCGCGCTTCTGGCCCGTGAAACTCGCCTCCTCCAATCTGATCTGCAGAGACTAGCTGTGCGACAAAGGGACTCCTTGCTCCGCGCTCTCGATGCCGCGACGGCGATGAAAACACGTCTCGAAGCGGAACTCGCGCTACCTCTGTCCCCAGTGCCAGCCCCCTTCGACAGACTCGCCGACGAGGGCTTCTCCTTGGCAACGGCCATGTCAGAACGTGAACGTCTCCGAGCCCGCCACGCCGACGCCTTGTTGCAGTGCCGCCTCGACGATTTAATTAGAAATGCAAACGTTCCCCTCGATTTTGAATTGCTTCGACGTGCCCTGTCAGGCTCGGGTCCCGGCGAGTCATCTCCTCCCATTCCCGGAGAAGAAGGGCGCGATCCCATCCTCTTCTTGGCGAATTATTGCATGGCTCAATTGTACACGAGGCACTGCCTGGAGCGACGCGCTCAGCCGTCAGACGTGATGGACGGCGTGGGCGTGTTGGAAGCGGAAGCAGCTTCTGAGGCGGCCTCACCGGCGCCCACCACTGCCGCGCTGGCCTCCCCAATGCTTCGCAACCCCTCCACGTATCCTTTGTTTTATTTCAACTTAGAAATTAACGGAAACCCGTTCGGACGTGTAGTGATAGAAGTACGTGATGATGTCGCGCCTCGAATGGCACGCAATTTTTCCGTTTTGGCAACAGGCGAACTAGGCGTCGGTTATCGTGGCTGCACCGTATTCCAGTGTTGGGAAAATGAAAGCGTTATCACGGGAGATTTTGAGCTCAACAACGGCCGCGGCGGACGTTCCGTGTTCGAGGAAAGCTATTTTATGCCAGATGATACTAAGATGGTGGCCGTTCGCGGTTCGGTTGGAATGCGTCGATCGCAGAAACGTCACGATAATTTGGGGTTAGTTGGATCGCAGTTTCGTATTATGCTGCGTGAGATGCGTGGGTTTACTGCTATTTTTGCTTTTGTCGTGGAGGGCCTGGAATTAATTGATAGGCTGAGTAGGACCGGTGATAGTGCTGGTAAACCTCATAGCTCCATTCTCATAACCAGTTGCGGCCAACTTAACTGAATACCAATCTGTTCTCTCTCCAAAGACCGGAGCATATCATGCCCAAAGGATACAATCTAATATTTCGAATAACGCGTACCTAATTTTCACCTCTAATCGTCGGACCAAACTTTTCGTTTTGTCTACAAATTTTTATTCGTACTTTAAGCTATTTTATAAGTATAGAATTTTCAAGTATTTACACGGTGTAATAGAAGTTCGTCGGCTTGAGCTTCTGTAGTGATTTCGTTCGCATAATATCGGTGTTATAATATAACTACTATAGGGTAGTGCGTCGCAGCGTTAGTCGTATTGTCGTGAAGATGTCGTATCGTATGAGCATCAACCGGATAACAGGGATATCAACCGTTAGCCGGCTAGCGACGCCGGTTAGCCACTCGTCCTGATCGTCCTAGATATTAAAATGTGTAGGATAGCGTACGGCTACGCTTTTGGTCTACTCGTCTCATAGGCGTTATATAGGCCTATATAGGTTCCTTACTTTCTAAGCGCGCCTGTCGCTAAGATGGATTAATCGATTCTATTTTATCGTGTCTCGGAAATATAGTTTAAGGAAAACGATTATATTTTGATCATACTGTGTGTTAATATAAATGTTAAATGTTATAGAGAATTTATTCTTATTGTTAGCCAAACCTCTACAGCTTTTCTAGCCACGGAGGCTCGTCGTATACTAAATCGGTCGTTATAATCGTCTAGAATAGATTTATATTTACAAACAAACGTTACCTCTCGGAGAATAACTATATTGATGTATTTACGTGGTGATTTACTTTAGTAAGCTATGACACGCGTATGATTAAGACTGTGATGATAAGCGTAGTGATGCAGTTTGCTGTGGCACAGAGTGCCGCGAAAGGTCAGTGCCTGCTTAAAATTTATAATATATTTACTATTTATTGTAACGTCGTATCTTCGTCTTATTCGCGCTAGGCCCATACTCGGAGAATGGGCTCTTTTAGTCGATCGGTCAATAGGACCGCAAGCTTTATTGTACCGTCAAAATAATTGTCCACGGTTTCGGGGGCCCATTACTACTCCCTCCGATTCAGAGTCTTTAATGTTGAAATTTGTATATTTTATTGTATTAATAGTTTATGCAAATCTTAGTGAAATTATTTTATCGGTCACAACGACCATGTTTAAGCTGGACCTTATTGTTAAATGCAGACATGGATTCGTGATAAATAAATATGTGGAGGAATAAACGAGCCGTTTTATTTTGAAACCATTACAAAACATTAAATAATATTTAAATTGAATAAAACTTCTGTACGAATTAAAAACATATTTCTACATATATGTATTAATCAGTATTAAGATATTTAAAAATAATTTATTTACGTGAATGTTTTGCTTAACATGTAAATATTGGTGGAGAAACGTTTTTTATTATTATTAATAAAGCCAAAAAATAATACACTAACGAAAATGCTTCTCTTCTACAGAAAAACATTAAAAGTGTAAATAATAATGTTATCTGTGCACGTGTTTGTGTAAATCTGTGTTTGTGCACGATAATATAGACGAATCAAGTGTATACAAAGGCTATATTTTTCAAATCTTTGGTACACAGGCAATAAAGTTAAATTGTATTGTGCATTCAATGAGCATAATGCAACTTATGAGAAGGTATATAAAAGTTCAATGTGAAATAGAATGACTGTTAGACCAATTATTTATACTCTAGTTGTGATCATAACTTTTTCAGTATATAAGGAAGGGACTGCTCAAGTATTACGTAAGCACTATAGGGGGGAGGGGGGCGTCTTGGATTTTTTTATTTGGTGATTACGTCAACAGTAATTATTTACTTTTTTACCCATTTTACCCACACATTGACTATGTTTGAATACGAAATGCATTTTCGTGGATTCCTACAAAAAAATTATACGTTTATGTAATATTATTTTTGAGAGCTTTACTTACTTTTGCTGACAAGAGGAATGGAGGGGGGATAAATTGCAGTAAATCTGCTTACGTAATACTTGAACGGCCTCAATGGATGTACACAACAATAATTGTAAATTATATAATTCTCCTATTTTATTAATATCAGAATAAAAATATAAAAATCCACTCGCTAGGAATCGAACCCAAATTATGCCAGAAATCAAACTAGGTATCAATCCTTGTTCAAATAAATTCGCTATTCATCACAAATTTTTAATTAAATAAGAAATATCAGATTAAAAAAAACTCGCCAAATGGAGATCACGCGGGTATTAACGCAGGTAAACCACGGAGAGCAGACGAAAATAATACAGTAGTGTATTCTACTAAAAGTACAGTAAAAATTCAGACTTGGCGGTAAGTATGGCTACCGTATATCAAAATCCTATTGGAATCTGACATAAGGGAGTCGCAGGCAGTCTTGACACTTCGAGCGAGTACACTTTGAGCGCTCGGCGTTGGGTTTGACGCGCGTTGGTAGCATACACCGCGCTTTGCAGGCGTTACAATGAGGTTTTCTTAAAACTTTATTTTTATAATCGCGATATTCCAAATAGTTGATCGCTTGGATTTAATCGATAAAGAAATCCGTATCAAAATTATCGTTCTCCATTTTCGTCAACGTGCGTCCATTCTTTACGAAAGCGCGTGTTGTACAACAACACGGCTGCTCAGTGTATCTTAAAGCGCGCGTTCAATCAGACCTCGTAGTTCCTACAACGCACGTTACTAAAGCGCGCGCTTCAAAACGCCTGTGTACTCGCTCTTAGGGTAAGATTCGGAAACGAGACTTAGCGCGAACTATGACTCCTGTAAATCAAAATCCAACTCATTTTGACGTACACGAGTCACACTTAAGGAGCGTTCAAGTATTACGTAACGAATTTTGGGAGGGGGGGGTTCCTTTTGTAAACGTTACGATGCGGGGCGGGGATTGAATTACGCGTTATTGTTAATACTATTTTCGACTTTCCAGTACTTTACACCACATAATGTTATATTATAGGTATAAAGAGTCACTGGGTGGTCACGAAACGTTTTACTATTGAGTAAAGAAAAACGTTACGGCGCGTTACATGAAGGGGGAGGTCAAAAATCTCCAAAAATTGACGTATACTTGAACGCTCCCATAGCGCTAAGTTTTGACCTGGCATATTTTATATTCCTACCTTATAGTAGACGTCAGGAACATACTGCTGCGGCGTACAGTCTCGGATGTAGCCGAGATCGGGCGCATCACGTGTTGGCACAAGAATATCATCGCGGACTAGTGCCGCGCACTGACCAGAGACCTGGTAACCTTCCAGGTGGATCTGGTTCTCGCTGTCACCTGTTATCATTAGATCGTCATTAATCTTGCGTTGATTTATTTGACGACTCATTGGTCTAGTGGTTAGTACCCCTGACTGCGAATCCATGGGTCCCGGGTTCGATCCCCGGCTAAGACGGACATCGATGTGATGAGCATTTGGTGTTGTGCTTAGGTCTTGAGTGTTTAAATATGTATTTATATGTCTATCTATCTATAATATGTATGTATATCCGTTGCCTAGTACCCATAACACAAGCTTCACCAGCTTAGCATGGGACTAGGTCAATTGGTGTGAATTGTTTAAGAAAAAAAAAAATCAGAGAAATCCCGCAGAATTACGTGCAGTATGTGTAATTTATTTATTAAAGTCCACCACATCATATAAAATGCTATATCTACAGTATATGTTACAGTTAGACTTTCCCTATAGTAATTGCAATATTTGTTTCGCTAAACTTAACCAAGAATAACTAAGAATAAAACATTTTAGATCTGCGTGTTTTCGTAGAATTTCCAAACTTAACTCTTCCATTTTTCAAACGGCTTCGCTTTCATGACAAATGGTCTAATAAGCAAAGTGGACATCGTTGTGTCGATTTCGTAAGCTAAAAATTAAGCCTTAACTATATAGTAAAACTATTATCGACTTAATGATACTAATTAATACCGTTTAAATTTACCTGTAACACATACAGTGACGAATTTTGATCCAAAATATCCCGAAGACGCATGACGACAGGCGTTTGGATGTTGATTCTGATAATGACCCGCCATTATACATTCTTGGGCAGACAGGAAGTGTGTGTCCATGCCTCTGTAAAAAAAATAATAATTTAGATTCCTTTATTTCATCTCTTGGTAAGGATGAATGATTACTTGCACGAGCCAAGGCTGTACATTTTGCTCACTCAGGCTTTCTTAGTTTTATAAGCGTGACGATTTCCTATGTACGTGCCAAGGCTGTACATTTTGCTCACTTACTAGCGTGACGATTTCCTATGTACGTGCCAAGGCTGTACATTTTGCTCACTTACTAGCGTGACGATTTTCTATGTACGTGCCAAGGCTGTACATTTTGCTCACTTATTAGCGTGACGATTTTCTATGTACGTGCCAAGGCTGTACATTTTGCTCACTTACTAGCGTGACGATTTCCTATGTACTTGCCAAGGCTGTACATTTTGCTCACTTACTAGCGTGACGATTTTCTATGTACGTGCCAAGGCTGTACATTTTGCTCACTTATAAGCGTGACGATTTCCTAAATCGTCGGTGTTACGCCCCGGGATTATTATAGCCAGACGCAGGCACTCTCTTCCACTGTTACTTTCCATTTATTCGTTACATAGCAATTAACATTTCATTGTTATCAATATAACAATAGAATATGAGCGATAATAATTGTTCAATTCGTCAGATGGCTTTTTTTACTTTGTTTCGTTTTTTAATACGCTTACGATGATCGATGATAACAATTTGCTTAAAACACATCATCTACTATCACAAATATGGTTCTAAAATGTCTGCCCTTTATCCACTGGGATTCGGAACGCAATTTCGTGTGTTACACATTAAAATCCCCTATGTTTAGATTTACTTATATTTTTATTTTATAGTTATAATTCATAGATTCAGTACCGACAATTATGGATAGCAAAAATGTAATGTTTGGCAATGGCAACAAAAAACGTCCTTAAATATTGTTCAGGTCACCAGTGAAACAAATATAATAATTAGTAACCTCATATCCTATTGAGGTAAAGTTGATGTTAATCTTCCATCAGAGTTTAGTGAAATTGAAGTAGAAACAGACAATAAATTACATTTCATATTGCTATAATGATGATAGATAAACCCTCTTTTACATAAAAAGTATTGTATTTGCACCATTTTGTCTCTTTCTGTCAAATTGCGTGTACTGTGATGAAAAGAGACAACTACTTTTATGAGTACTCCTACGCCGGAGTTTTTTGTCACTAAGCGGTCAAGTCTATTCAGAAGCATATTTTATTTCACTTGCGAGTATTTAGGATGCAACAAATAAATTATTTTTCTTATGTTCCCAGTGTCCATTAGAGACAAGGAGATTGCATTTACCTGACTTTCTTCACAGTTCCAGCTGCTAAGTCCAAAGGCATAAGATCAGTGAACACCCAGCCCACGCGTCTCAGTCCAAGACGGGCAGCAATCTCATTGAGCAACTGTTCTTTGTCATCTGGGGCTAAAGCAATGTGATCCCTGGAGCATTCCTGAGGAGGCTCATATATCGCGGCCACGCGGGAGCGGATACCTGCCATAAACCTTTATCTTAACACCTTACTTAAGCTTTTAGTTATTACATCAGCAAAAGAGAAGAAAAAAAGTGAACTATTACAAATTTAAATAAGTCATGTATTTTCAATTAGACCAGGGTAGAAGCCTATAAAAAGGTACTTAATAAAAATAATAGTAGGATGAAACCCATTGGAAAAGGATAAAAAGGTGACAAATTTACTGCATTTTTCGATTCGAATTTTTGCATTTTCTGAGAAGCATTACTATAGTAATATATATTTTATTTTTTATTCCATATCATTTTTACCATCGGAAAGTAGAGATTTCAACTAACAGAAAGCACACCAACTTTTTGAAAAAAGCTGACGGGTGAATTTTCGATGATAATTCAAAATAACGTGAAAAAATTAATATTTCAAATCAAATAAATTACAGCGTATTTAGGACATAAAAAGGTAACTTTTCACCAAACTTCGTGGATTTTTTTTTGTAAAAAATAAAAACCAAAAACTTGGTTTTTTTAATTTTTCACATAAATTTTGAGGTTATGTGAAAAAAGTGTAAATACAAAAGTTTTAGATCTTTTTATTATCTACAACTTTGCCATTTGACTTTTTCCATAGGACTTATAGTTTTGCCGGAAATCGAGATAAACCGTTTTTACCCTTAAATTCTCACCCCCTTAACCTTTCCGACCTCAGATCGACCATAATTATTTACCCTAGACTTACCCAATGGTACATCTGGGTGGCTCTCATACTGTCCATACAAAAATCCAATACGTTGGTGGCCAGTGGCTCGCCAATATGCTAGAAATCGGTCTACTGGCGCCGCGTGTTCCAATAACACATTGTCTACATGACGATAAGGCTGTCTATTTAACGTGACAGCGCCTGGTTGACACGTAGAACAGATTCCACGCGGCCATGGCGGATGTTCTTTACACCCTTAAAATATATAGTTCCATATGAGATATTGTAAATTTTTTTTTGCAAAATTATATGTAGGATTTTTGCCATAATATGCCATATAATTTGTACTATACTATGCATATGTAGATGTTGCAGCTTAGAAAAACAGTAAAAGTAAGCAATAAGAAACAATTTTTTACCTGGTTTAATTTTACAAGACAATTCATCTAATGAAATGAATTTCCCAGATGTCATCTTACGTAAATATGAGTGAAAAGAGATGTGTTTAATATTATGTTCCTTGAGGTAGTTCTCGTCCCAGGGTTCAAGAGGAGAACAGTGTACACAACATCCTTTTGAATTATGCCGACATCTGAAGAACATAATTTTAAACAATATTTTTATCATTTTATATAGATTGTGTAAGATTTCTTAATCTAACATGAAAAGCAATAGTAAGAACTTAATTTCATAAATCTTTAATATTTGAATAAAATTCATATATATTTGTAGAACTCAATTTGTGAATGATAGCCATCAGCCAAGCCAAAACAATTATAGTTATACCAGGGCTCTTATCTAGGACCTAAGCGTCCACCACAATGTGCATTAGCCACTAAATCATTGTCCTATGATATCATATCACCCTACTAAACCAAGACTGGACATGGTTCTGTATCAAATTAACAGGTATCTTGTAGAACTATAACCAATTATGTATTCTCTAGATAGTATTTGTTTCTTTAGAGCAAGAACCCTTTCAAACAATTATGGATGCTATTAGATATTACATATGACACTTACAATTTTTCATCCCTCTGCCGTTGTATATTGCCTGGCATTTGGTACAGTTGTAAATCAATTTCATCTTCTTGAGGAACATTTTGTTTTTTAAGGCCTTTTGAGGGTACTAAAGATGCTGATGATGTTGATGGTTCAGTTTCCATGCCAAATGACTTATTGGTCTGTAATTTAAAGTACATTAATGTAAAGTTTCATTTTCATTTCATTTGTCATTTAAAGTTAACTAATAAAAAAGATGCCCATCCAGGATAGGAATAGGTATTTTAAAAATGTATTGATCATACCTCAATGCTTGTAGAAGGCTGATCAAAGAGTACAGCTCCATTTACTGGACTCATGTATATCATATCTCCATGCTGTAATCCATATTCTCTAAGTTGACGAGATTTGCTCGATATGATCTCTTCTTTATGCGCGCGATCCTTATGAAGTGAGAAACCAAAGGTGTTCAGGTGGAAGGTTTCGTACACTCGTTCAAACAACTTAGCCGTCACGTCAGAGTATAACACCTCGACACGGTTCGTGCCCTCCGATGACTGCACACGGAGTGTCTGCGAATACACGATTGCAAGAGGTCAACCACTGTAGCGATATAACGATATGACAAGGCATACCAATTTTGCCGAGTCATCAGTTTTTTTAATTACTTTAAACCATACTATTTATTTAATTTATCAAATAAATTGACTCTATTGCACTATAACAATAAAATTAGTAACTACAAGCGCTAGGATTACTACGAAAAACTTAAAAACCTAAACCAAGTGGCGTAAACGTTATCATTCAAAACGTTAGCAAAAAGTAGGATATAATAGCTATCGGGTATTTGAAAATGCAAGGGTAAAATTAAATTAAAATAATTTTTTTACCATTTTCTTTGATCCAGACATAATGTTTTCCAAAATAATTATTTCACAGCACTATGTTGACATGACTTATCAAATTGAACTTGATGTTCAATTCAAGTTGTTATAAAACTTAGAATGTCTTTTGCTATCTTATGACAATGACATTACACAATAGCCAATTGTCAATAGCGATTGCTTTCCTGCGTTCTGAAAATAAATATTGGTACCAATAAATGAAACATTATTTTATTTATTTTACAATTACATAAATTAGTACATTAGTTCTCAAGCCTTTGATTAGCATAATTTAATGTCCACGTTTTGTGGTAATTGTACTGGGAGCTTAGTCAAGATGCCTTAACAGTAGTGTATGACGTATGTAAGAAAGTCGAAAACTAAATTTGTATGAAAATTACATTCGGTATCGACAGTAGAAAAACAGCGTTCAGTAGCAATCAAAAACTATTTTTAATAATGCCAAAGAAGTATAACTTCTTACGAGTGTACATAAGTACTTGCACCCTTTTTTTTCATCATGGGATAACAATTTTTTTTATATTATGGCCATAGTTTTAACTTTATGCGAGTTTCTAGTTAAAAAAAGAATATTTTAAGCTATTGAATAGATTTTATCGCGGGCTTTGAACGCGGCGACCGAATCAAGAAATTCCGTAACGAAAATTAAAACCTGACCTAACGTTAGAGTGGGACAGAACGCATACTGCGTATTCACATCTTTCTGACGAGATCGGTGACGTAGCGTAAGCGCGGCCGATGCAGCCGTTACGCGTTGGACTGGGTTCACATGGGCAATGTCCTGCACGTTTTCTTTGTATTCGTTTTTTAACGTACTTTCACCCGGGTGTTCACATGTTAGATTTTCATTCGTGAAAAATAAATTAACGTTAAAGTTCATTCGATTTGCTTGACAAGTCCGTTGAGTATTCGTTTGAACGTATAAACGGTGTACGATATTTTGCAGTACAAACGTCGTGTGAATGGGTCTATGTACACTATTTATTCGTTAAGACGTATACTGCAAAAAAACGTGCAGGAAAATGCCGTGAGAAACCTGGCCTAGAGTGAGACAGCTTGTATAGGCGTGTTAGTATGAGTCTGGTAGAGTGTTAGATTGAATTTATTAATACCAAAGAAAAACCGCCTTACTTACTGCAGCAGTCCCCGAGTGCCACACGTTTTTTTTTTTGCTAGAAGAAAGATTTTGAAAGATAGAAAGAACTAGAATTTTATAGGTATCTATAAAATGCATGCCTGAAAAATGATTTGTAACAAAAAAGGCTTATTTGTAAATCTTATCCTAGACCTCCTTCGGGTGTTTTGCAACGGTTAAAATCTTAATTTTTTTTTCAATCTAATGAGCACAGAATACTTACCTTAATGCTTAATGGGGAATGACATATACAAACTATCAAACTACAATTATATATTTTTCTAAAATGATAAGTTTAACATCATTTGTTTGTCTAACTTAATTAGAATTTGGAAAGTGCATTTAATAAAATGAGGTTAACATAGATTATATTGTAAATTAAACATAATTTTATAATAATTAATCGTCCCCCAGGCTCTACATTCAAAAACTTAATGCGTAAGTATGGAAAGTCATCCGGACTTCTTTGTTATTTGTTGTTCGCTACATTAAATAGGTGAGAACGATGATGATACGGGATTCCAGCGAATTATAAATAGAATAGTAACGGTGGTATATGTGTGGGTGTCGTGTAGTCTGACACGCCGCCAGATAAGAGGATCGCAGGTGTTGATCGCGGTGCATTGGAGCTGTCGATGCACTTTCAAGTTTCGTGTTCTTGCAGTACGCTAATATTTATTTAAAATATTTTATTAATTTATAAAAAAGTGTATGTATGCAAATTGTGTACCAAAACAAAAAGTATTAAGTAATTAAAATAGGTATGTATGGTTTTTTGAGTTTCTTTTATTTTGTTAGACCAAGTAATATATGGAATGTTGGACGAACAAAATGCAATAAGCACATAAATGCTAGTTACATTTATGTTGTGGTGTGTAAATATTATTATGTAATAAGTGTGTATAATAAGTATCAATTTCATTAGAATAATAAATTTGTTATAAAATATTGTTTCTTTTTTAATATATACAATAAAATATATTTCAACTAAGTTTTAAGTATAATAAAAAATGTATTCTTTCTCTATAGTTATTTTGAAAAAGCAATCAATCATGTTTTATTGTACAATGCAGATTATATCATACAAATTTAGCGGGTGTTGAAAGTTTTTAAAAATATTTTCTTACATTGATAATTTTAAGTGTGTTTAAATGTTATTGTTGTAATTAATCAAAACTCCTTCTTTTGTACTATAAAGACAGCTTTTATTGCTGTTCTATACAATGATATTTATTTTTATAAGGTTACTAATTTTTTAAAATATGAATTGTTATATGACCAGGTACATAAAACATACACCATGCAGTCAGAAGGGGTTCCTGTAGATCTTTATATCTATGACTTGACTAATGGCCTGGCATCAGTGATATCACCAAGTATAGTTGGTAAGTAAATGTTTAATACTTATTAATGAGTTTGAGACCTTTAAAAATACACCATGAGTATATTTTGTGACAGAATAATATATGAATAATTATGTTATAATAATATTACCTATATTTTGTTTATGTTGAGATTTAAAACTAAGATCATAAAACATTAATATATTTTTTTCACAGTTTTGTGATAGGTTTCTAGGCTGATGATCCTTGTTTTCTATGTATAAAGTTTTTTACTTGTTGCCAGTAACTTGTGGATCTCCAGAATTGTAATCATTGTTTTATTTTTCCTTATTCCAAATTTAAACTAAATTTGCATTTACAGGCCACAAAGTGGAAGGTGTTTGGCATACATCCATAGTTGTGTATGAGCGAGAGTACTTCTTTGGAGGACAAGGCATAAGCAGCTGCCCACCGGTAAGCAATATTTCAATAAGAATTTCAGTAATAACTTGTAATAGTCGATATAAGCAAATAAAATTGATGTTTTGTTACAAGAAACCCTAGCCTTGGTTCACTGAATACAGATAAGTTATAAGGTTAACAAAGCTAAGGAGAAGTTGCAATACATTTAAATATTACTATGGCACCACAATTACGTTTCACGTGGCAATTGTCATTCAAACATTCTACAAGTTGTTACCTTGCTCATAAAAGAAAGAACATGTGTGTTTTGTGGTTATCGTGACCTTTATAACAAGATTAATATTACTTAATCTTTAGAAATTGTTAACATAAATAAAGAAAGTCTCTCTCACTCCTTTCAATATTTTTCATCTAGACCCTCGGCCCTCCATAATTGTAATCCCGCGTGTATGTATAAGGCATTTAATGCCGCGCACTACCCACTGTGTGTAACCTGCCCATCAAAGTATTTCCGAACAAATTCAGAATAGGGCTTTTCAAGAAATGAACTACAAATTTTTGGCACTCGTGAATCTTCTGGCGGCATGAGTGTCCATGAGCTCATAACGTGTCTCTTGCAACTGCCCGTTTGCTCTATAAAAAATGTACACTATACACATTCTGTTTTTTGATCTTGTCAAACCACCGCAACATACAAATTGACCTTACGCAAATAGAATTCGACAAATTACTCATTAATTATAATCGGGTTTTGTCACAAATTGATTACACCAGTTATAAAACAAAAACGTTGTTTAAAATTTGTTTAAGAACAGATCATTGGCAAGTGATCTTAAAGAGTATATTATTGTATAGAAATTCTTTTGGATTCCCTAATCGAGGGGGTAGAAGATGTGCCTTTGTTTCGATTCTCGGGAAAAGGAAATGTCTTAAAATAATGTTTAATGATACAAACTCCTAAATGTCTCTGCTTTTGAATGCGATTTTGAATATAAATTAGTTCTAAATTTTTCCATTTAAATTGCATTTTTCTAATAGTGCAATTTTGACCGAACATACGTTTAGGAGCTTAGTAGAAATTTACAAGTAATTGATATTCAGAACAGTGGAATGCCCACGCGACATCTATTCCTGTTCGCCACTAGCGACATAAACAGCCCATTACATTTCTTTTCATAACTATTCAAACATATCATCTTATTCTGACGAGTTATTATAAAAAAACATTTACAAGTATAATAGTATTTATGCGTATTACTAGAGTTGCCAGATCAAATTAAAATAATTACCCAAATTGCTCTATCTTCGAGTATTCGGAAAGCATGCGCCTAAATATTCGTTGACCAAGTTAGATTGTTATTCCTTGTTAGTTTTAATGTGTTCGTTGTTGCGAATAAAAAGTATGGTTTGGAGGTATGCTGAATATAATAATTGCCAATAATAAATTGTTCACTGTCATCGAAACATATTGATGATGGCAATTAGCGTTTTCGGCATTCATCATTTAATAGCTGATGTATTTCGCCATAGAATCGCATCGTCATGATATGTACTATTTTTACTCTGAACGCGTGTATGTTATTTTTGTCATATAAACTACGTCGCTACAGTTTTATTTATTGAATTTCGAAGACGAGACTTTCTATGTGGAATCTAGGTGTGCAAAGCGTTAATCCGGTCGTAGCATGATGTTTTCTAACCTTCCTTATAATATGAAGAAAAAAATATAAGACAAAAAACTGGACTTGTCTAACTCTAACCTATGAAATGCTTTCAATAAATATATCTATAATTCAGTTAAAGTTACTAACTTAAGTTGTTTACCTGGTCAACTACTATTGCAACTGATACATTCCGGTTTTAAGCTTGCTTGATTTAATCTAATAAAAACATTAATACATACAAAATTGGTTGTGTTTTTTCCAAACTCCCTTAGGGTTACAAGACTTGCGTCGTTAACGAAATACATGGCAATATGGTAACCGTCTTTAACATCGAACTCATCAAAAAGATACGACCAGTTTGCAAGAACTTAGCTATAATAGAGTAGTAAATTCGTATAAGAAAAGCGGGCACGTAGCCAACCTGACATTTAGGAAATAAACACGGCCGCGCGGCGCTTTGCGTATTTTGTAAAATATTGTGCATTTCACCTCCGGCTCTTTGATGTCATAGGAGTAAATATAGGAAGATACATTAAATACAGGTTGCGTATTTAATTTGAGCACAATAAAAGGACTGTGCCATCGGAATACTTTATTTAAATTGTCTTGGTTATGCGTGGTCAATGCGTTCTAGCACAGCAGTGAGTACTAAAAATGATTTTTGTTTCTACGAGTTATTATACTCAAAAATTTACGGCATGACATGGAAGCCTAATAACCTACTTGTCTATAAAATAGATAAAAATTAAAGAAATTGATGCAATATATTATTATAGTTGTTTTAAACTTTTAAGTCAACAAAATAATGGAAAAATTTTATGTTTAGATTTTAATAAACGAGTGTTATTAATGGAAAATATTATTTCTTGGAATATGTTTTTTGTCATACGCTCAAGTCCTGGCTGTGTCCCAATGGATTATTCTTTCTAGGTGCGCTATTACACGTGTTCATGTTGTGAAGGTGAACCGACATGCTTCGCTCAAAATATGTCCCACCCATAAAGGTTTTTAGTCCCACTGGATATATTAGGTATGTTTATATTACAGGGTAGCACAAGTTTGAGGGCTCCACATCAAATTAAGACCTTGGGGAACACATTCGTACCATTTCCAGTCTTCAATCAGTACATAGAGGGCCTGGCTACATCAACATATGCGTAAGTTTTATTAAAGTAATTCCTATTTGCCGAATTAAGATTGGCCAAAATGATATCGAATAATTGCAGGTTTCGACAGCTAGAAGACTAAAATTACTAGTTTGTAGTTAAACAATTCTTATATATGAATGATTAGAACGTTTACTACGAAACATGGAGCGCTGATCAAGTTTTCTTAAGAAAATATTGTTACTTTTTGATTGTTTTAATTATTAGACTTTTTAGACGGTACAAGCATATCCCAAAGGATCCCAATGTCAAATTAAATACATAATAAATTGCTCATCGGCATTATACCCTTCGTTTATTTATTTATTTATTAAAGTACATAACATCGTATCTAATTCTAAGTTAATCTAATATAAGTTACAATTTAACGATTTTAAAATACATGACAATTACGGTAAACATAAAATTTACAAAAATAACACATTTTATTACAAATTTTGGTTAATACTTACCTAATTAAAAATACTTTTTTGCCTAATTCCGTGTATGTGCTTAACAACGCTTTTTAAATTGATCAGTTATTCAAATGATTTTCCTTATGGGCTTATACTATTCGTTAAGAAGCTATAGATTTAAATTGTCTGTTTTGATTTCCAGTGGTTCAACCTATCATCTAATCAATCACAATTGCAATCACTTCTCCGATGAAATCGCACAGTTCCTTTGTGGTGAACGCGTACCTAAGCACATACTGTCACAAGCTGAGAGAGACTTACCGGCGCATCTCAGAATAGCCCTTACTTCAATGCTAGAGCAGTTGGTACCAGATGGTTCGCAGGTGAGTTAATTTCTTAACCTTGACTTTGTCTTGCCTTTGACAGGTGTGAAAATCTTCGAAATGTACCCGACATTAAAATTATTGAAGTGAAATTTCTTTATCGGGGTTGGAAAAAATTGTAGTGTAACATTTTTTCGTTACGCGTCACATTTTTCCGTTACGCGCCATCTTTTGAAGTGAAACTTCTTTATCGACGTATGGGAGAAATTTTGTAGCAGGTTACGCGCCATGTTGCTTATTGAAGTCAAACTTTGTATCGGCGTTGGAAAAAAATTTACACACATTTGTCACATTTTTCGGTTACGCGCCATCTTTTTCTTGTCCCTACCACGGTTGATCCTTTACATACATAACACGTTATTTTATTTAATGATCGCACCTCTATAACTGAAATAACCTGTATTCTCATCTCTATTAATGGAACCCTCTGTAAATGAGACAGATATTTATTTATACCTATATATCTGAGACACTGGGTAAGTGGAATACCTCTATAAGTGAAACGACATTGCAGGTCCCTTGATGTCTCACTTAACCAGGTTTCACTGTAGTAGATCATTTTTCGAAAAATAAGGTCATAAAGAAGTTTCACTTCTTACGTGTCTACACCTAGTACACGCACACATTTTTTTTTTCTAAACGGGTATACACGCGAATATATTACATTAATTATATGAACGATGTAAAGCTTTATTTTATATTAAGTGAAAAAAATTGCACCATATTTTAATGTAACAATAATAATTTACAAATTAATTTTTTAGTCTGATATTCTTAAACGTATTTTTCAGTTTTCGATGTACCCTTAAATTGTTTATTAAATCCTAAGGGCTTGACCAAATATAGCGCAGCATTCGTACGCGGCGTGCCGCGCGCTTTATCGTGTGCAGGTGCATTCGCATTAGGGATGATAGAAAAACACCGATGTCATAATCAAAAGCCCAATATCGATGATTTTCGCATTAATAATTGACAAAGAAATAAAATACATTGAAAGCCCCTTATTTATTCAGTAAATTGACGATAATGTATGAATATCTTTACAAAATCCTCAGATTTCTACATCCGATGATTCGGAATCTGGAACCCGCGAATCGGGAAATGGATAAAATAGTTCCATGTCTTAATCTAATTAAATTTGTAAGTCAAAACACTTTAATGGTTAAAAAGTTGTTTATATGTAAATACAAGATAATTGTGTATGTTTTTTCATAATTATACATGTTTTACGATGTACCAGAAAATGGCGGTTGCATTATTAACCAAAATTGTTTCTAAATCCATACGTACTACAAGTAGCAAACGTATTTCAACGCTCAAATGGCTGGGCACACGCTGTGATTTTCACCTAGTAAATCAATGTTTTGTTAAATTCTTATTCCTGCCTTTATACCTTCCTATGGCATACATCGAGCATATTTTTGTATCGGTTTGTAGCTGTGCCTTCTAAGGCTTTTATACCGAACACAATAGATCTAATAGTGTCCATGGGCGGCGGTATCACTTAACATCAGGTGAGCCTCCTGCCCGTTTGCCCCCCGTTCTATAAAAAAAAAAAAAATTAAATTATCCAGTCTCTTGATCACTGCCATGAAAAGTGTATTTACCGGAAAAAAAATTGTTGCAGGCAGTTTACGCGAACGGGGTTCGTCATAGTCGACAAGACAGCCCTGATTACCTTACGCTCAATAATCAAATCGAAGAAGCAAGGTAAGTCGAGTTATAATAATGATATCTAAGTTGTTAGCCCCTATTTTCTCACAAAATTAAGAATGTCTAGGGTTGGGAAGATGGCTAGAACTCAAGTGTGTAATCAGTGTCCAATAAGGGAACAACATGATAATGATATAACATATTTTTAGTTTATAAATATAAAAACTCTGCGAATCTCTTCGTATAGAATTTTAAATTAGCGGCTTTATTACATGAAGTTAGATGATACTGTGTTTTTTTCCTTGTTTGCAACCTTTTTGCTTTGTAAAAAATAGTAGCCACGGTACTCAAGTACGGTATAAAGGCCGATTCACATATTATATCAGTGAAGCCACAGTTACGAAACAGTACCGGCACAGTGCGAAATATTCTTTCATACATTATCTATGAACGCATCCCTACTTGTCAGTGTCAGTGACTATACAGTGCTCTCACCGGCAATCACGGACGGATTCGTTCACAACGATATTTTTTGTCGGATCACTGACGCCGCGTAATTATTTGTCACATTTTGTTTATTGCAGAAGAATATTGAAGCAGCTCTCTGACATTTTAAAATATTCAAACTTTTCACTAATTCTTTGTATAATGTGATGAATTCTCCTTCCGTCTCTCTTAATTGCCATGCTTCATGTACCCATTTTCCTTTTTTTCCTTGATGCTGCTCTTCGTCTAAAGCAACAGCTATCATTGCTAGCTCCGTAGTATTGAACAGAGCCATAATCACGTTACTTGACGACGGCCACGTTTTCACTGAAGCTCCGTAAACTGAGTACATGTGTGAATTGAATGACTGACGCAATACCGTATCACTGATACTGAATTGAGCGGACACGTTGACGGAACTGTGGCTTCACTGATATATGTGAAGCGGCCTTTACTTGTAGCCCACATTTCATATTAGTGCCATAATTGTTTATTTGAAAAAAATATTACCTAATTATTTAACTTGGTAGAATATTCTAATGACATGTGTGGTAGGTCCAGTGGATTGAACCACATGCAAGTACTACGAGGTGCGGCGGCCGGCCTCTGCCTGCTACTGCGAGCAGTTCACGCGTATAAGTCAATTCGTAGGACATATGACCAATCGCGACCATTCTAGAATATTCTACAAGTTTCGATGTTAAAAAAAAACTAAAATAAATAACGGAGATGGACTTTGGGTTTTTATTTGTAGTTTGAAATAAGAATATATAGGTATTTACCAGATTTTCCGACGCGATCTCTCTGCTACTCAAAATTGTTGTAAAATTATTGAAAAATATTGCTTTTTGATGAGTTTACTTTAATATTTTATGCCCAGTTAATGTTTTTACTGATTGATTAAATATATGTGATAACTGTCAACATTATTTTATTCGTAGGATTGCGTCACAGGAGTTAGAAGCTAAACGTAGTACCATAGTGGAGAAACATGCGCGAAAGGAGCGAAAAAAAGAAAAGAAAAGAAAGAAGTTGCGCGAACAAGGTGGAGCCGGAGATGATGATGGTAAGTTTGGTTTAGCGTAGGCATTGTGCATTTATGACGTTTTAACAGAAGGATTTTATTAGGATACATGGCTATTCAACTAAGCCTTGAGTTTTGATAACGTAAAGTGATTAATGGAAATATTACCTCAAAGCATTGATTGTTTTAAATAAACCATTAGTTTGTTTCTTCGATAATAAAATAACTAAAATACGACGCAAAATTATCTTCAAATTTAATCTGAGTGTGTGTGCTACTAACTTACATTTTGATTTTCTTTCTAATAAAATAAAATATAGAATACATGTAGAAATATCGATCAAATAAATTTTTTTTGTAGTCTGTTAGAAAAAACTTCTTTTATAGCAGTGCCATCATAATATATAAGTTATTACGCTATCATAAATATAATATACGCTGGATAAAATCGGGTTTAATAGTCACAATAATTATACTTGAATTTCAAAAATTATAAATCCCATTTATAGTCGTATTTTTAATTAGACGAAGCCAACTGACAGTAGCTAATGTCACTTTGTAAAATAATGTTGCCATGTTTAAAGTAATAGTGATTAGTGATGCGTTCAGTTCTTGCTCAATCAGATGAATGAACAATGAGTGTGAATAGTTAATCATTTCAAACAGTAAAAGAATATTATTTCTATTTCAAAATTGTATAAAAGTGCTCTGATATAAGTTAGGTACTAGTACTATGTAACTACAATCACTTTTTTGACGTCTTATTACAAAGCGCGGCGCGGCGACTAGTGCCATCACCGATCATTCATTCAGGGGTTTTTACTTTGTCACAACACTATTTTTATTTCATCAAAAATTGACAACACCGTAAACGTCAGTTGACTTCGTCTAATTAAAAATACGACTATAGACGAATTTGTTTATGCTCGATTCGCAGGAAAGGTGCAGTGCTCCCAACTGCCCCACAAGCATCGCATTGACTCTTTTCCGTGTCCACGTAAATGGCAGAACGATCGTGACGAGAAAATAGAAGATACGTTCAAACCTAAGTCGTAATTGACGTATAAACGCGATACCTTCAAGTCCATTCAGACGCTAAAACATTTGCGATGTAAAAAAGACGAGACTTTTAGATTTAGAGGTTCCTTAACCGTTTTTCATATCTCTGTGTGGAAATCAGCAGTGGTAGTTCCGGTGACAACTAGATCAGTAGGGTTTTATACACAATATATCTTTAAGCAAGCATACGCAATGTATGGCAGCGCATACGGAACGGTACGCATTCCTGAATGTACACCTTACGCGTTCTATCGAGTTACGCTAGCTCAATTTGAATATAGATTGTTGAAGGCTAAATGCTACCTAAGTTATATCACGGATGACGCGCTGTTTTATAGGCCACGTCTTACTATGGATATAAGATCTCTTATTGAATCAATTTGGTTTACATGTTTACCTGTAGGTAAGATCATTGCAGGCATTGGAACCGTGAACTATAAGGGTAAAGTTTATTACCCCAGATGTTTGAAAGACAATGTTCTTGGAATACTTTATTCAAACTTGAAAGAAATAGTTACGGCGATGGCAAACCCGAATACACCGCCTGAAAGTCGTCGAGCTTTCTACGATTTGAACCCTCTACCGTTCGCTAAATGGAAACAACCTCAGCGAAAACGGGGTGATCAGCCTCCTCTAGTTGATTTAGACCCTCTGCTGTTGAATCCCGACGACTTCATGCCCCCTGAGTACGGCGATGACGATTTTGCAAATGATGTGCATTGTGTGCAACACTTCATTTCTTTTTTAAATAGAGAAGCATATCTTTGTACTGGTCGGATACCGATACTAGATTATGAAGCTCCGGGTCATCAAAGTATCCTAGTTTCAAATTACGCTACAGGTTTACGAAATCCTGACAAGCAATTCCAGAATAAATGGGCTGACGAAGGCATGCCTCGGGGCGATCTGGACGAATTCTGGGCCCCAGAGAATCTATCAAAGGAGGATTTCCAAATGGGAATAGCGATTTTAGTAGGTGAATCAAGATCCGGTGAAAGCCCTTATCGCTCATTACAATTAGGCACATATAGGTCAAGCATACGCTGGACCACCTTGCTTCACCATACGTTTACCTGATTTTGGCTAGAAACGCTAGCCTCTTAGCATATCTTTTTGAAGCATCGTTGATGAGGGGCCTTTGAAAAATATTAATAATTTAATTTAATTATAAAAACCAATAGAAATTTGTGACGATGAACATGAATTAAATGTGATTACTATATAAAAATAAATAATAGTTTAAAAAAACTAGAACACACGCTTTTAAAGCACATCAAACTAAAAAGTTAAAAATAATTCCTAATTTAGGCTGAAAATGGTAATGAACAAAAAATACTGGAAAAAGCGTGGGGCGCTCTGTGCCATATTTTTCGTCTATCGAGCAACCTTTTTTAACCAATTTTTCACTTTTTAGTTTGATGTGCTTTAAAAGCGTGTGTTCTAGTGTTTTTTGACTATTTTTTATTTTTTAGTTTATTTTTTTTATTTTTTTCATTTTTTTCATTTTTTTCCGCATTGTCATCGATCTTTGACAGGTGCGCAAAGTTTGAATTAAATCTGTCCGTTAAAAGTGGGTCAAAATCGAGTCCGAAGGAGTCGGTTACATACATACATACATACATACATACATACAGGTGAAGCTAATATAAAGCGTGTAAAAACAATAAAGTTTGCGGTCACGGTAGAAGTAGAGTCTAAGCTAAAAATAGATAAGATTATAGCTTAATTACTATGTTGTATGAAAGCATGTTTCGAATAAACTTATTACTACTGTCGATATTTATTATTTCGGCGAACTAATAATACCAATGAACTCTTAGCTTTTCAAGTGGTCCTAAAACAAAAGTGTCAAAGTTGTTTATAGAACGAGTTTAAATGTGATCCACCTCGTCTATTTATGCCGACGTTTTAATGTTCTCCAAATAGGTCGAGTAACTTGTAACATAACATGCAAAACCTAAACGAAATGTGCTTGTAATAAAAACGTATGCTTCATAACACTTCTTGTTTCCTTAATATATGGGATAAGCATGGATTTGGTGTGATTATAAATATAAAACGATGAGCCATCCTGCGTTGGTTTTTGGCGATACGCCAAATATTGGTGAATTTGAAACAGTTAGCTCTCAGCAAGCGAGGTGTTATCATCGTTTTGTGAATTTTTCTTGTTTAAAGGTAAGTCACCAATCAGGTGGTAGTTGATTTGTTACTATTTTTGTCACAACGTGGGTTACACGTGTAGTTGGGAAATCAGTCAAAAGCGTTTTGACGAAACATTCCTCCATTCTGAAAACGTGTTTATTTTAGTGCAGTAAGTATTAATAATGTTTATTTTTGATGCAATACATTCTTATTTATTATAAATATTCTAAATGTTTAGCTAGTGATTAAACGGGGCAACTAAAAATAACACGTAGCGCGAATCTATTTGAGTCATCAACCTCATGAATTTGTTTTTATTCGTTTCTCTCAATTCACTTCATACAATATATATTGTGCAAATTATAGATCGATAAAAAGAATAAGAGAATGCCTATTTACTCTAGCAAGAAAGTTTTTAAGCGTAATTTCTTAAACTACTTTAACTACCGGTTTCGTCGTCTCGTGCTGTTTGTATTTTTGTTTGTTTGTATAGATATGGCAGAAGCTTTAGAAGCAGTAGAAGTAAGAGATCCGGTATCCCTGGCAGGGCCAAGTTCTCGTGACCTTGACGTTGAGGCAGAGGAACGGCGCGTAGAGGAACAACGCAAGAGAGCTAGAGATCCTCCCGTGGTTTACAGGGATATTGATGTAAGTTTGTTTATCTACCAGAAATAATTACGTAGTTTTAATTTTATAGATTCACTAACCCGCTGTTGTTCTTTAGGCTAAGAGGGGTTCAGACAACACTTTGTTATCTGCAATATAGAATATGACTGTTAACAGTTTTTACGGCAAACTTAAATATTTCGACTAATCTGTGGTATGCTCTACGGCAGTAAAGGTGAAATTTGGCAAACTTTTGTAAAACTATGTTATGTAAACATAGTGTTAGATTAAACTAGCTGACCGGGCAAACGTCGTTTTGCCATCTATATCATTTATAATAAAAAATAGGGGTTGATCGTAGAGGGGTGAAAGTTAGGGGTTGTATGTATTTTTTTAATGCTGTATCATAAAAAAATAAAAACAGAAAAAAATATCTAAAAATATAAAAAAAATAGTTGGACTGGACTGGGTGGACTACCCCTAACATTTAGGGGGATGAAAAATAGATGTTGGCCGATTCTCATAGATACCGGATAAGCACAAAAAATTTCGTCAAAATCGGTCAAGCCGTTTCGGAGGAGTATGGCAACGAAAACTGTGACACGAGAATTTTATATATTAGATATATATTATTTAATCGCATTTATATTATATTCAGTGCTACATGGAAAAACTTATTCTTAGAACACTAATGGAATATATGATGAACATGTTCAATCGTAAATGCACCAAATGGGTCACAAGTCAAAATTATATCTATGAAAATATTTTTCCATTTATTTATCTGTACTACTTAATATTTAATAAAGGTCTAATTGTACCACTATTGTGAACCGAATTTGTTTGTTTTTGTTTTTCTTTTAAGACCGGCAATCTTTGGATTTAATTTTGTTCGAAAATAATCTGCGCTAATTATTTCTGCGCTAAAGTTCCAATGTACGGTTTAAAATATCGCGTTGATAAATACTGCTCATACATATTTTAAAATAATAATATTTAGTTTTTCTTCAACGGTAGAAATATACGCATTTGTTAAAATGCATACATGCATTCGGAAACGAAAATTATGTTACTATTTATGTGTATATATGTTAAATTGTGTGATAGTATATAATTCGTTATAACTGGGGGCGTTTATTAGAGAAGATGTGCCAAGTTCTTCCAGATCATTTACGTGATATTCAGTTTCAGCCGAACTCCACTTAATAAACAGATAAAACATAAATATTTATTCAAAAATTAGTTATCAACCTGATTAGTATTTGATAAATAGGAAATCTTGCAATCTTGGAATTATGTGGCAAGGAAACTTACTATTAAAATCTAACTCTCTATTGCTATAGTGAAGTACCCTTACAGATATTCTTTCGCACCCTCGACCCCATACACAGCCTCTATTGCCTTAAAAGATGACGTAATACTACACCAAGATAGTAGATAATACGCCTTATACATATCAACATATCTCGATGTTACGATTATACGAACAACATGCTTTTGCTCGTATAATCGTAACATCGAGATATTAGCCTCATCATATTGGGTCATGAGATGTTTTCCATATTTTGACGTGACAACGTCTTATAATTCGATGGAGCCAGCTGCACGCACGAAAAAACATGACTCGTGCGGCGTTACCTCGCTCTGAGGCGTTACCTCGCTCTGAGGCGTTACCTCGCTCTGAGGCGTTACCTCGCTCTGAGGCGTTACCTCGCTCTGAGGCGTTACCTCGCTCTGAGGCATTCCATTTAAAATTGACATAATTGTATTTATGCGTACAAATAAATGTAACTTGATCAATTCAATTGTGATTTCCTTTTACCTCCTTCTCTTTATCCATACAAAATACCTATCAAACAAATATTTTTTATTTTTTTTGAAAAATGCAACCATCCCATCAATATTTTTTATGACGTTGTGACGTTCAACTATCGTCAGTAAACCGACTTTACAGATAACCGATATTTTTTTAAGACAGATTTAATTTTACATCTTAATAAATACATTAATAATTGTGTATATTAATTTCAGGGTGTTCAAGAGTTTGAAGCCTTCTCAAAGACCCTCGAAGGAGTCGAACTAACGGCAGAAGAAAAGCAAAGTCTGGAGGAACTGCAACAGTATTTAGTCCAGGGTGAAGGGAGCTGGGTACTTGGCGATGAATTCCTCAGTTTTATTGGTAAGGTTTTTACACATTTTAGTTCCACTCGTACACACAGTAACAGCCCGTTCCCACTAGTCGTAAGTCGCATAAGACTAAAAGTCGAATGCTCTGGTCACCATACACTTTATATGGAGCTGTTCACATTAGATGAGACGCGACTTTTAGTCTAATACGACTCAAAAAACCATCCGACGGGCCAGCGCCCGTTTTAAGACTGAAAGTCGCGTCGAATCGTGCTCGCATAGGTGCCTGTTTGTTGCTGTTCACACTAGTCGTGCGTCTAATCGACTCGAGCGCGTTGTTACCTCTCTCCCCGCCCCGCTTCCTAGATCGCTACACATTGCTTGCTCACTCCATTCGTGTTTTATTCAGAATGGCGCGAAACTACGACCTATACGACTCGCGACGCAGTGTGAACAGGGACATCAGACTTTCGACTTTTAGTCTTATGCGACTTACGACTAGTGGGAACGGGCTGTAAAAGTATTATTTTAGTGAGAAGGAATTTAAAAAACCTTAGAAAATAAATATAAAATATACGTTACATGCATGCAAGATACAAAAAACAATAAAAATTAAGTAAGGCGATGAAATACATAATGTGTAAATACATAATGGGTGTCTCAAAGGGAAGTTCATTTTTAGTTGATCCATTAAAAAAAGTCATGTATCAAAAAGTTTTATTCATTATTAAAGTACACATTTTGGGAGTTTATTTCATAAAAATACTACCGTTCAAATGTAGACCCTCGCGTTAGCGGCACTCATTTAATCGAACAATAAACTTATGACGGCTCGGCAGGTGCACTCAGTGATTGCTGCCATTTCGTGACGGATATTTTCTTTCAATTGCGCCAGAGAAGTCGGCTTATTGGCGTAGTTTTTAAATTTGAGAAAACCCCATATGAAAAAATCTATAGGGGTTAAGACTGCGTGGAGGCCAATTTATGTCACCTCTCCTGGAGATCAATTTGCCTGAGAAAATTACACGAACTCGTGGCAGAGACGTATTGTACGTGTGTAACGTTGCTCCGTCCTTCGGGAACCATGTTCTTTGGTTATAGCCAGGAAAGTTTTGAAGTTCTGGCACCGAGAAGTCGTCTAACATTTTCACATAACGCTAAAGAAATAAATGTAAACTTTCTTTTGAGACACCACAAAGTATTTTATGACCTGGTCTCAGAATTTTTCACACGTTTTGCCATTTTTTTTACCTTTAAGTGACGAACAACACCAAAATTATCAGCGAGTAACAATGAATTAAGTTATGGTCAATATAAATGCGGCATCAATGAAAAGTTTTGAATAATTATTTCCTTTTCGGAATTTCCCTTTGTTCACTTTGAACACTCTATGATCGATCTCAGGAACTACGAGTTTAAATAAAAAAAAAATCGGTTGTCTGTAAAGTCGGTTTACTGACGATAATTGAACGTGACAACGTCATAAAAAAATATTGATGGGATGGCTGCATTTTTCAAAAAAAAAATTAAATTTTATGTTTGATAGGTATTTTGTATGGATATAGAGAAGGAGGTAAATGGAAATCACAATTGAATTGATCAAGTTACATTTATTTGTACGCATAAATACAATTATGTCAATTTTAAATGGAACGCCTCAGAGCGAGGTAACGCCGCATGAGTCATGTTTTTTCGTGCGTGCAGCCGGCTCCATCGAATTATAAGACGTTGTCACGTCAAAAAAAAATGTGCTATATAGTCCATTTGAGTGAAACCGCAGGGCACAGATAATACCTAATCAAATTCTTGTTCTAGGCCGTATCCTAACCGACCCGTCAATAAAGACTAGTTCCCGTTGTGGTGTCTTGAGATGTCTAGCAGCGAGTGCTTTAAAAGATGACGTATCACTTTTACTACACCAAGATAGACGACAACACGCCTTATTGGGATATGCGCACTCAATTGACATGTTGCCAATAGACGAACAACGTGCTTTAGGACTTTTTGTAAGTAGCGCCTTGATTATATACTTGCCGTTAACACTATGCTCGGCTCTCTTGTGTTAGCTTTTAATATTTATTTAATTTAATTCTAAACATTTTTTATGAAACATATTCTCAAGAATCTTGCTACAAGTGCGCATGTGCAATAGT
Source organism: Pieris napi (assembly GCF_905475465.1). Taxonomy (NCBI): domain Eukaryota; kingdom Metazoa; phylum Arthropoda; class Insecta; order Lepidoptera; family Pieridae; genus Pieris; species Pieris napi. The sequence goes on along the minus strand of NC_062238.1, from coordinate 6,183,563 downwards.
TACTCATTTGACTCGTTCGGTTGTTTATGAATTGTTACGAATTGACTCAAACAACTGCCCGAAGTTGGATGGTCGGGTCGGAGTAGGGAATAAATTGTAAAAGAGGTTGTA